>NC_067477.1:131088547-131430630 GCF_947179515.1 Apodemus sylvaticus | reverse complement strand
TGCTTCTATTATAATTGATTACAGGTTTGTTTCCTAAACTTGAAGAAACATATCATCTTTGCAGAAATACACTGTATTCTAAATATTCTCAAGTTGCCAAGGCACCACTGTAGTAAAATGAGATATGGTTATATTGATTAGTACCTTCAGAATTTTAATATTTTACATAAATCTTTTGAAAATGGAACACTGTAATTTCTTATTTTCCTACTGGTGGGGTCATAACTATAATTTATGATAAGACCCTCCATTTAGAATAATAAATGAAAGAAGACGTGACCAGAATGTATAGTGTACATATAAAGAACTAAATTTAATAATTTAAAAGCCTAACTACTATGCTAAAAGCTGTGATTAAAAAGGTGCCTCTGAAGATGTATATATATGAATATACGAACATAAAATACATACTCCTACCTAATTCAATTCTAATATTTCCTTTGGGGGCAGTGCACAGTTTTATTATGTAGAAAAGACTGGCCTCAAACTCAGAGAAATTCTGCTGTTTCTGCCTCCCGGTCCTTGGGATTAAGGTGTGCATCACCACACCCAGCCTGAATGTTTCTTTTTAGTGTTTCTGTATACCATTTTACGGAAGTAACAATGCTTACCTGTATCGATAACTTCCAATTTACTAATCTATATTATGGGATATTAGGAAAACAAGCCTTTGCATTATTTAAATAAAAAGAAAAGTCTCTGGAATGAGAGCAACTTTTAAAAACTGTGAACATGCTCACAGATTTGCTGATGTATATATACAAACTGCAAATGTGTACACAAGTATGTACACACAATGTAAAGAAGGACAAACTTTTAAAGCTAGGACTTATCGCCTTTTCAAGTTTTTAAATTTTTACTTTATTTATGTATACGGGTGTTTTGTCTGCATGCATGTCTGTGTACCCACCACGTGTGCCTGATGCTCTTGAAGGACAGAAAAGGACAAACAGATGATGTAAGCTACCATGTAGGTGCTGGGAACTGAACTCAGGTCCTCCAGAAAAGCAGCCAGTGCTCTTAACCACTGAGTCATCTCTCCAGCTCCCTGTTGTTTCTTAAGTTTTTGTTTTAATTTTTTTTTAATGTTTTTTATTTTTCTAGACAGGGTTTCTCTGTGTAGCAGTGGCTGAGCTGGAACTATCTTTGTAGAGCAGGCTGGCCTTGAACTCGCAGAGATCCCCCAGCCTCTGCCTCCAGAGTGCTGGCACTAAAGGCACAAATCACTACTGCTTGGCTAAAGATATATGTATTTATGTATTTTATGTACATGAGTATTTGGTCTGCAAGTACATCTGCAAAACAAAGGGTGGCATCAGACAGTTGTGAGCTGCCATGCAGGTGCTAGGAATTGAACTCAGGACCTTTGGAAGAGCATTAAATGCTCTTGACTACCATCTATCCAGCCCTGCATCTTTACTTTTAATGATGAAACAATTACTTCAAATCTCTCATGTGTAGTATTAGTAGGTGAACTGGAAAGAGAAATCAAACTCTGAAGTATTACCCATAAGGGAATAAGTTCCCACAACTTCTCTAATTGCACACCTATTACTGCAGGGAACCCAAATCCTAGAACTGCAGGTAAAACAAAGCACTCTCTCTCTCTGGTCAAAGCCTGGGAAGAACGGGCGCTGCAGGCCGGAGCTCATCGCTCCACCCAGGCAGTTCTGGAACACATGCACAGCAGCAGGCAGCAGCGCTGGGGTAGGAAGGGTTTGCCTGCCTTCTTTTCCTTCCACCAGTGCTTTACTTGGTGTGGGAGGCAGCAAAAGCAAAGGACTCAGCTTCCCTAGCAAGAAAGCAGAGAGGGGGTCTTCAGAACCAAGAGTACCAAGACAGCAGAGGATGTTTGTAAGCCTGCATGAGAGATCCTCCAAGCTGCACAGGCACAAGTCAACTACAATCAACAAGGCAAAGGCTTTCCAAAGTGAAAGGACATATGCAGATCAAAGCCCAGTGCCCAGGCTGTGCCATGCATATACGCATAGATAAGGGAGCAAATAAATTAAGCACTTGAAACATTCTTTCCCTTCTATCTCTTTTCTTGTTCTGAATACTTGAAACTATCTTTTTGGGAATGTGTGTCTAGAGCAGAGACTAGGAAACTGCTCTGTCCCACAAAGGGAAAACATTTTTTTTTTTTTTAAATAAGTCAACAATGGGAGTCTCAGCAAAAAGTAGAAAAATGTAAATGGAAATTTTAGAAATGAAAACAGATTTTTAGTATCACAGAAGTAGAAGAAAGAGAATGACAACTATAAAGAAGAGAGTAAACTTATCAGTAGACATCACTTAATCTCAACACGGAAAAAGTACAACATCGGGCCTAGTATTTGTGCCCCTCTATCTCGGCTGATGAAGAGTCCAGGGAGCAGAGGTGGATCTAAATAGTGGCTAGACTTCCCAAACTGCTACGTTAAAACTTACAAATTCATTTAAATTGGGTGTACTGAAACCCTGCAATCACATGCAAAAATATGTAAGTAAAGCAGTCTACAATACAAAGGCAAAGGTATAAAAATGTCAGTTACATAAAATATATTTACATACTCTAAGTAGGAAGAAGCTATAAAGAAGATACAGAAAAGAACAACTACTCACACCAGTAAAGGCTGGCACTTAACTCCACTAGACTTCAGACCGAGTATGCACACTAGACAGGGCAATCTACAAACAGGCAGGTATAGCACACAAGACCACTAAAGAACAGCATCCCAGATTAACAACTCCTATAAATCAGTTTTAAAGACCCTACAGAAAAACTAGCAAAAAGCCTGAACACAGAAAAAGAAATATTATAAATGTTCAAAGGAAAAAAAAAAATAGGATGAGGCACATCAATCTTGGCAAGGAAAATTGCAACAATACAAAATACTATTTTATGCATATCTGTGTAGCGTGGGAGAATTTTTTCTCCTCTATAGAAGAGGGTGACGATGGGACTACTTTTGCAAATTAAATTCCAAAAAGATAGAAATAAAGTTGTATTCCCAAAGAGCCCTGAGGTTTTACAGCATACAAACAAGATAATCTGAAATCTTAGTTGTTAATAATATGATCTATTATATGTCAATCTATTTTTTTAAAAAGCCCATCTATAAAAAGATATACAATATAAATTGCCAGACTGACTTCAAATTTAGAGACCTACCAGTCTCTACCTCCTTAAGAGCTGAGATTAAAGGTGTGTGCCATCACTCCTGGCTACAACGCCAGACAGAACACTGTCTGCAGATTACACAGGAACACTAGAAATGTCCAGAGTAAGAACTAGGAGAAACCATTACAACGGCACATCCTAACAACTGTTCTAGCCCAAATGACAGTCAGTAGGAGCTAATCAAGTAAGTCACTTTATTGTAGCATGTCATACAGATCATAAAAAGGACAGTGCACATTTATAATCACAAACATATGCTGAATATAGAATGAACATACTGTAGAAGAACACCTGTAGTTCAGCATCAATGCTGCAGTGTCTGTGCAGAGCTGTTTCAATTGGTAAACACACAGAAATGCTGGAACAAGTCTCTGAGAAATAGGATTTCAGAGAATTTTCAGATACATTTTCTATAAAAAAAATTGTAAGCAAAGTAATTTTTGTTTGTAGTTTTAGGAGATGGTTTCTCTCTATGTGACCTTGACTCTCCTGGAACTCTATAGATAAGGCTAGCCTCAAACTCTCAAAGATCCACCTGCCTCTGTTGCCTAAAATGCTGGGATTAAAGGAATATGCATGTGCTACCTACCCTCCTCCCCCCCCCCCCCCCAAATCTGTAGAGGGCACTTCTGAGGTCCTCCTGCTCACAGATAAGGACTAGAGAAACCAGGAATGTTAAGCATGCAGGCTTGTCTCTTCTAAGGGGATATATATGCCTGTTTTCCACCCAGAAGGCTGGAAATGGATGATCTTAACAGCCTGGCGATCTGTGCTGGCTGTAGGCCAGGCACACCTGCACCCCCCAGATTAGTATGTTTATCCCAGGCTCTCCCTCCCTAGACCTTTACCTTAGTAGGGAATGTCACCTGATTGCCTGCTGACCTCTATGCAATCTCCAGAGACCACCTCACCAGATCCCAGGCCCTTACAGAACCCACCTTCACTGTAGAAGTCAAATGTACTTCACAAAAGAGTTTTGCACCTTGAGTTTTATTATGAACATGGATGGGCGTTGAGATCATTGTTACCAGGAAACTTTTCCCCCAAAATGTACTGTGCTGCAGTGAAGTGTGTCTAAGACAAACTGTTGAGTGTCAAGGCTCTGGAAGTTTAAACTAGCACCGGCCACTGAGGAGCGTGCTGAACAAGGTCTCCTTGTAGAGGACCCTGCCTCTGCTGGCATGAGGCTTGGAGGGACCCTGCCAATCTTAAATAAGAGAGCAAAGTAAACTATGCTGAAACATAAATCTATTTAGTAATATACCTACATTTTCCGTTCAAGTTTGCTTATTTTACAGACTTTGTTGTTCAATTAAGTGAAAATCCTTCTGTAAAAGTATAAATATGATATTCAAAAGCATTCAAAAAACATTCAAAAAGGTATGGAATCATTACAAAGTACTCAAAGGCCTTCAAATACTACCTCTTAAAGACACAACAAAATCTACAACTAATCTGACAGTTAGTAGATGCACAGGGGAAAAAAAGAGAGAGAGATGAAGAAATTTGGTTTTTTTTTCTACTTGCTGAGCCACTTCTTCAGCCCTCAGCAACTTACCTTTATTGTTTGACTATTAACCGGACTTGGTTGTCATTAAACAAGGCTGCATAAAGTCAGAAATGATGTAAGTCCATGCCAATTTGTATTCTGCAATAGCTAAGATTAATTCTAGGAAAAAACTGTAAGGAAAGCATATACATGACACTGCCTGCTCTTCCAGAGGTCCCGAGGTCAATTCCCAGCAACCACGTGGTGGCTCACAACCATCTGTACCAGGACCTGATGCCCTCTTCTGGTGTGTCTGAAGATAGTTACAGTGCACTCAAATACATAAAATAAATTTAAAACCAAAACAGTAACAACAAACCAAAGGAAAAAAGTCTGTGTGAAAACACAAATGAACAAATAGACATACTCAGGCAGGAATTAATGTTTCCTACTAATTTGAATATCCTACACTTCCAGAAGACTTTTAACTAAATAATATTTTAAAACTCAGGTATTTTAAGTTTGTAGTAAACAGTAATATTCATTGCCTCTGTTTAACAATACAGTGATAATGAAAGCAAGACTCCTTTCTGACTTAGAAAGTAAAATAATACTTTGTGGTGATTTAAATAAGGATGCCTCCCCCCACCCCCAGGCTCATATCTTTGAATGCTTAGTTATCAGGGGGTGAGACTATTTAGAAGGTGTGGCCCTGTTGGAGGATCAGGTGCTCTTTTTCCATCAGCTCCTTTTCCATCACCTGACTGCATGCTACCACACCCCCACCACGAGCAATGGACTAAACCTTTGAAACTGTATGGAAGCCCCACATTCAAGGCTTTCTGTCAGAAGAGTTGTTTGGCCAAGGTTCACAACAATAGAACACTAAGACACACTTATTCTCTACTTTAAAAAAGTAAGACTGCCTTTCCCTTGTAAGCTATTGTCACTAAAAAGTCATCTCCGGCATGGTGAATAAGGAAGCCAGGAGTGGGCCTATCTCTCCTTTCTTAGGCTGCCGGGAAGATGGTGGACACTCATCAGACAGACTGAGCATGCTTACCAAAAGCAGCCTACAGTCTTTCAAAACAAGAAGTGTGTTTGGCTGGGAGAAACCGGGAAGAAAAAACTCCCTTGGTACTACAAAAACATCAGTCTAGGCTTCAGCACGCCCAAAGAGGCCACTGAGGGTACCTACATAGACAAGAAATGCCCCTTCACTGGTAATGTCTCCATCTGAGGTTGGATCCTGTCTGGCGTTGTGACGAAGATGTGATGTAGAGGACCATTGTCATCTGCCCAGACTACCTCCATTACAAAATACAATCGCTTTGAGAAGTGTTGTAATAACATGTCTGTACACCTGTTCCCCCCTGTTTCAGGGATGTACAGATCGGCAACATTGTCACTGTTGGAGAGTGTAGGCCCCTGAACAAGACTGTTGGCACCAAGAAGCAGTTTCAGAAGTTCTAAGGAGACTCTGGCCAATGCCCTAGAACAAATAAAGCTATTTTCCAACTTACAAAAAAAAAAAAGTCATCTAGCATATAACACAAAAAAATGTGTTTAAGAAAATGAGAGATGGGGCTGGAGAGATGGCTCAGTGGGTAAGAGCACCGACTGCTCTTCCAAAGGTTATGAGTTCAAATCCCAGCACCCACATGGTGGCTCACAACCATCCTTAAAGAGATCTGATGCCCTCTTCTGGTGTGTCTGAAGACAGCTACAGTGTACTTACATATAATAAATAAATCTTTAAAAAAAAAAAAGAAAAGAAAAAAGAAAATGAGAGATGACTCAGAAGTTAAGGGCATTGTTACTCTTCCAGAGGTCCTGAGTTCAATTCCCAGCAACCATGTGGTGGCTTGCAACCATCTACAATGGGATCTGATGCCCTCTCTTCTGGCACATAGGTATACTTGCAGATAGAGCATATATACATAAAACAAATAAAAATCTTAAAAAAAAAAAGAACATGAAAAAGGTCATTTTACTGCTGTAATCCAAGGATGATGCCTAGTTTCAAAAACTATAAAATATTCTATTATTAATCCAATACAAAATTTAAAACGTGCAGATAATTCCTGTTTCTGAGGGGTTTTGCTTGGACTTGACTGAAGGATGTAGTATATAATCTGATTATTTAGGAGGCACTATTTTAAATTAATGTCCACTAAAAGCTGGTGCTTTAATCTTTTCTCAAGAATAATATATTACATAATTAACTATGTTTCTCAGGAGAAGAAAACTGTGTAGCACAAAAGCCACTCTGCCCTCTCCACACATTTGTTATATAAAGAGAGCAGTTTTAAGTACCTAGAGTACTTAGGTAAATACTTATGCCATTATTTTCGGGTACACTTAGGAGTGCAGGGAAGAACAGGATCTTGATTAGTTCCCATCTCCAGCCTCTTTTGTTCAAGCAAGTCAAGCTGACAGACAGGACTCATCTACATACAGGAAGCACACTGAAGCCACCCAGCAGGCTGTTTTCCGCTCTTAGCACTTCTGCCTGTTTCCTGCTGCCTTTCCGGACACTGTAAGCAAATGCCAGCTCAAAATCTCAGCCATACTTGACATTCTGAGGAAATCCTCTCTGTCCAGATGGCCTGCACAAGGCACATCTATGCTGGCAGACAGAACATGCTTAAGACAGCCAGCCGCCCCTGTCCCTTTGCTCTCTGAATCTATGCTGGCACAGACAGAACAGACGTAAGACAGCCGCTCCTGTCGCTTTGAGTGTCGAGCTACACTTTTTCTACTCATTTATAATGTGACACAAAGAAGCTGAAGGAGAGCAAGCAAACAGGAAGCAGACAACCCTGGGCTGCGTCCGTTCGTCCGTCCGTCCGTCTGTCGGGCAGCAGAGCCCACTAAGGTACACCCGCCTTCACCACAACAATATGGCTGTCCTGAGGCGTTTGTGCTTCACTGCTGGTCAACCACCTCTTCAAATACAAACCCAAGCTTTTCTCCTTCTGAAACTGCAACACAATAAATACCATTTCTATAAATACCACGTTAGAAGCTTGAAAGCATTTTTTCTTGTAGGAAATAAAAATAAACACTGTGCAGAGTGGCAAGTCATACTTCCTTTTTCCTTTTGCTTTTGTTTAAAAGGAAACCCACTTGAAGCATAAAGAATGATCACTTTTCATTAATTTTAAAACCTAAATATTTAGATTATATGGTTAACCATTTTACTAATAAACATAATAAGTCAGTTTCAAAATTATTTAAAAATGTTAAAAGCTATAGCAGCATCAATTAATCTATAAGATGAAACAATTCACGACTGGTTGCATACTCTCATTTTAAACCATTAATGCTTACAAGGAATGTAAAGTTATAAATATTTTCAGTCTGTCTCACACCATATAAAGTGACAATGAATATAATGTATTTTTTTTTTACACGTGAGAGGCTTTTATTACAGAGGCACCTCTGAAGTGGGGCAGGGATGGTGAGGAGTAGAAGTGAGGAAGAGAGCTAGCTATAATTTTTTTGTGTATGTAAGCACTTCTAAAGTTAACTAAAGAACAAACTCACAAAAGTGCTAAAGATACCAGAGGATTTTCTCCGATGTTACTTTAAAACTTTGTATTTACCAAAAAAAAAAAAATCTATACCAACCCAAAATAAATACAAGCACTATGACTGCTGTAAACACATTCGCATACCAAGAAAATAGTTAATAGATGAATCATAACCCAAACTGAACATGCAGAGCTGGGAACACAGGGACTACACAGGATGAATAAATCGGGAAGCTGATAGAAGCGGACCGTGGAAAACAACCCACATTTATTTCCAACAACCTTTGTGGGAAAGTGGGAGCCTTTAAAAGAGTGTTCTACAATAAGACTTCAGAAAGCAATTGTTCTTTTTAACAACTGGTGCAGATGGAACAACAGGTAAGCAGAGGAGAGACTAACAGGACTTAAGTGAATCATCACAGACTAGGAAGCCTTCCAATTCTTGATAATGATTCACGAGAAGCAGCTGTAATGTTAACTTCAATCTCCCAGTTTCAGCCTGCTTCTATATAGTTCTTTAAACTACATGATGACAGCCTCGTGAGATTAGGGATGCCACATTTTGTTAAGAAGTGCTTTCTACCTAGGATTAGCAAAAACACTTCTTTCTCTTCTGCAGAATGGCACAACCAATCTTGTTCTCCACATCAATTTGAGTAGATAAGAGTACTAATAATTTACTTATAGATTATATTAGATAGGCAGTTCTTTTTTCTCAAATAAATCTGAGCTGGGGCCAGAATAGACTCCTACTCTTAGCTTAGTTTCTATGTTTGAGAACTATCTACTTTGTTATTATAGTTGGACATTCCTCCTGAAAGACCTATTCAAACTCTTTAAAGAAATTGTTCAAGATGCCAAAGAAGGAGAAAAGGTCCAGTGTCAGAGTACTTGCAGAGCACGAATGTGGCTTTCAACTGATTGTGGATCAAAAGAAGAGAGAGGTGGGCAGTTGAGAGAGAAGGGAAGGGAGGGAGAGAAGAGAAACAGGGGAAAGGAGGGAGAGCTGGGAACAGTGGGAAGGAAGAGAGAACACGAGAAGAGGAAGAGGGGAATAGAGGAGAGGGAGGAAGAGAGGGAAGAAAAGAGGAGAGAAGGAAGAAGGGGACAAGGTACTGAAAGGAACTGTGACAATTTAATGGTCATAGTCTCTGGGGACATGAACCTCCGGGTGAGGGCACTTCTAAGCTGGGCTGGCATAGGAAGACCCTCCCTGAGTGTAGGTAGTGCTACATTTCACGGGGGTGGGGGTGGGGGTGGGGGGTGCTCAGGACTAAATAAAAAGGAGCAAGTGGACTTGAGATTCAACACTTCCCTCTGCTTCCTGGCTGTAGATGCAATGTGACCAGCTACTTAAAGCTACTGTCATCATATCATGCCTTGCCCACCATGACAGACCAGACCTTCACATCAGGAACCCAGAAAACCCTTATTTTCATAAGCTGCTTTTGTACAAGAACCTAAAACATTTTAATCCCCAGCAATCTACTCACTAGAAATTAGAAATAAAAAGTATAGTATTCATATACACCAATGAAGAGAGAGAAGGGAGCAGTCTCTTTCTCCCTGTACAACAGTCATGGCTGACACTCCTGACAGTCAGCTAAGGATAACACATTGACTTAATTTAATGTGAAAGAGGACCTTCATACTAAGGATTCAAAGGCCCAAGGAAAATTAGGCTTTAATGAAGAATGTACCGCATCACTATGCTCTTAGATAAAAAGGGTATGAGCTGAATGCAGCAAAGCCATCCTTCCGATCCTTCTTGGTCTACAACATTCCTTCCTTCCAGGTGTGTGACAGGATCCCTTCTGGAGTAAGAATCTTATTATCTACTATTAAGTAAGATTGGTGGGAATTTCTCAATGGCCAGATCTTATACAGAAAGGTGTGAAGAAAGTTATAGGTAATTATAAGCATTATGGGCTGTTTTGGAGAAGTGGGGTTAATCCTAGTTTTTCCTTTTAGGGGGGGAAGAAAGGATTTTTTCTCAGCTCACAAATTATGGTCCATTATTAAGGGAAACCAAGGCAAGAACGCCAGCAGAGTGCATGGAGGAGCCCTGCTAACGCTGCCCCTGGCTTGCTCAGCTAACTTTCCTATACAGCCACACCCACCTGCCTAGGGATATTGCTACCCACAGTAGGCTGGGCCCTCCATCATCTCTTAGCAATCAAGAAAGTGACAGATATACCAACCAATCTGACAGGGCAATTCCCTCTCAAGTCTGTTAAGTCGATAACTGAAGCTTAACTATGACAAAGATTTGATTTCCATGATGCACCTTGAAGAAGAGAAAATCTTACTTCTTGAACTCATATTCTTATATGAGGGGCAAGAAAAGATGATAGGAGAAAGTTAGAGAGATGTTGGTTGTGAAGCCCCTCAAAGTCCTCTATGACAAAATACTTCAGGATATTATTTTTTGAGCCTCAACGCCACCCATGCTCACGTGGACACATGCACAGCACACGCACACGCACACGCACACACACTTTCAGTATGTTCAGTCTGAGCTGTTTCTTTTGTTTTTCAAGGCAGAGCTTCTCTCTGTGTAGTCCTGGCTGTCCAGAAACTTGCTTTGTAGACCAGGCTGGCCTCAAACTCATAGAGATCCACCTACCAGTCTCTGGAGTACTGGGGTTACAGATTTGTGCCACCACACCAGCTCAGTCTGAAGTGGTTTCGATACAGAAATGAAACCCACCCACCTTTATCTGTGCTTCCATTATGTTTCCTATATTCGTAGGTAAAAGTCTCTTTGTGGGCCTCTGCTGCATGCCCTTTCCTAAGAGCATAAATCACTATTCGGGCCTTCTCTAAGCCTGTGAAGAGGCTTTTCTCCATCTGAATCACCCTATCACCAGCCTTTCCTCACCTGGTACATGTTATATAACCATTTACTCAGCCAACCAGGTAAAAACATGGAAAGTCTCCTCTACTGTTTATTCTTTTATCTACCCAGTGATTGCATTCATAACACACACACACACACAATATATATATACACATATATATATGTAAATATACACACAAACATGCTTCTTCAGTTGTTATTCTCTAAACAATGAAATATAATACCTATTTATGTACCACTTACATTGTAGTAACATAATTAAACTAGAGATTAAAACACCATCTTATTTAAGAATCTAAAGATTTTTATCTTTAAGAGTTCACATAGGGTCTGGAGAGATGGCTCATCAGTTAAGAGCACTGACTGCTCTTCCAAAGGTCCTGAGTTCAAATCCCAGCAACCACATGGTGGCTCACAACCATCAGTAATGGGATCGGATGCCCTCTTCTGGTGTCTGAAGAGAACAATGGCTTACTCATATACATAAATAAATCTTTGGGAAAAAAACCCAACATAGCAAAGGGCCTGTGTGACAGCCGGGAGAGCCAGGTCCCATCCTGGAACCCACCTGAAGGTGGGAGGGGAGAAGGAACCCACACAAGCCTTCCTGAGATTTCAGGATGCTGGAAAGAATAAACAAAACAGGGACCTTCCACTACTCCCTCAGGACCTAAATACACCTTTCTTTGGTTTCTTTCTCTGTATATTCCCCTTTGCTCTCATAAGTCGTTATCAAGACACATGGTCCTTCTCCCAGCCTGCCCTTCCTTCTTCAATCTCTGCCTAGATGCTAAAAATGAAGTAAGAATTTTCACTGCTATTAGCTAGGGATTTAGCCAAGAGGCTAGATTTAAAACAAACAAACAAACAAACAAACAAAGACAAAAACCACACAGAACTTTAGACTTATTTTATTATATCTTTTCTTTTCTTTTTTTAATGACAGGATCTCACTGTGTAGCCCTAGTTGATCTGTTACTTGAAATGAAGACCAGGCTGGCCTCAAACTCAAGAGATCCACCTGCTTCTGCCTCCCAAAGTTGAGATTAAAGTTATATTACTATACCCAGCTGTTTAATTTTATATATTTTTTATGAAAATTGAAGTGTTTTATTTCTCAGCTTTAAAAAAAAAAAGTTCAGTGATATGACAGGGAAAGGGAAAAGGAAAGTAACTCCTGTAGAAGAGGTGAGAGGGTGGGGATGAGGAAAAGAAGAAGGGAAGAATAATTAGCACTTAAATATGTTTGAAAAGGCCCTATAGGAACTACTATTTGCCAGGCTTGAGGAGGTAGGGTCAGGTGGATCTACATGCGTTTGAGGCCAAAGTGGTCTACAGAGATAGGTTCAAGGACAGTCAAGTCTACACAGAAAAACCCTGTCTCAAAAACAAACAAAAACAAAAAACAAAAAAACAAAACTATTCATAATATTTGTGTGTGTGTGTGTGTGTGTGAGAGAGACAGAGAGAGAGAGAGAGAGAGAGAGAGAGAGAGAGAGAGAGCATGCACCTGTTTGTTTGCTGAGAGTTGTTCTACATAGATGATAGATAATGCTCTGAGGAAGCTGTAGGTTGCCAAATGACATTTCTAGTGCAGGTGTGAGGTCCCTTCGAATGATTGGCAAAGGGCATCCTGGACACCACAAAATAATACAAGCTATCATCACTGCTCTCGGTTGCCATCAGAACTTGATGGTAAGAACTTATTGCTGAAGACACCACATCCTTTGATCACAAGACACATGAAAACCAAGTTGGTACTGACAAGCAAGTACACGGCTGAGCAGCTTTTCACAGTAGAGCACAGTGCTGTGCAGGCTGCCAGTGGACAAAGTCACCAAGTCTCACCCAGCTTCAAAGGCTGGGACTGACAGTAAAGACCAGAGTGTAACACCAGAGTGTAACATGTAAGCATGGGTACAATGTCGGCTCAAATGTTCTGCAGGGTCTTTGGTAAGAGCAGATAACCAACCATTCTCTGACTGGATTTAAGGCCAGCTCCATAGGAGGAGTACCGTAAACCTAGTTGAGAATCACCCTGGTTGAGGAGCACCCTGGCTTTAGGGGTAAATCGACTACTATCATTGCTTCACAAACATGGGGAGGATTCTTACAATCTCTTGGCCGAGGCTGTCCACCTTTTTAAAATGAAGTATTTATTTTTACCTCATGTGTATGGTGTTTTGCCCGTATCTAAGTGTGTACCATGTGCCTGTAGTCCCTGCAAAAGCCAGAAGAGGGTATGAGATCTACTGGAACTGAAGTTACAGACAGTTGTGAGCCACCATGTGGGTGCTGGGAATTGAACCTGGGTCCTCTAGAAGAGCAACTTGCATGTTTAACTGCTGAGCCATTTTCCCAGGTCTGGGTAGTCCATCTTTAAAATGAGGCTGAGAGCTTCTAACACACACAATTGTGGGAACCACGTGAGACAGTCACTGAGAAGCATGTAGCACACGCCCATAACCCCAGCACTCCAGCTGAAGGCAGGAGAGAAAGACTAAGGCCAGTCTGAGGCATTTCACAAAAGCAAATCAAGACCAAAATACAAGCTTGTAAAAAATGACAAACAGTACATAAATATTCACCATTCCATAATAAAAAGCCTGCTAAGCCTATATCTACACTGTCTTAAATGATGTGATAGTTCTACAGTCAAATGATTTATTAAAACCGGGTTTTAGAAGCATCAGACAGAAACACTGCATATTTTACAGACTGCCTGTTATCTAAATTCCACTTCATAATCAGAAATTGTAAAATGAATTAAGTTGGGATTTATAGGAAAGACAAAGCAACACAAAGCTATATGCTATTTAGATGACCATCATTTTTAACAATTAACTAATCATACACTAGGCATTGTTAGGGTTTAGATAAGATGTTTTCAACCCTAGAAGATGACATCAATTGGGAGAGAGATGTAAAACAAAATACAATAAAGTGCAGAATGAATGTGACCCTGATAAATTTGCCAACCAACCACAACTTGTGTCAACAAAACATCTGTTTTATCCCTAAGACAGGTACCCTTAAAAGGCAAAAGAATCACAGAACATCTCACACACAGCTGTCTTCTTAGACAAGTGTGTTAGGGCTGTTCTTTGTGGGGCAGAACAGTAGAATCGCCTGAAGAGGTTCACAGTACTGTTCAATACAGGTAAGATACTCTAGTTCTTTCAACCACCACCACCACCACCACCACCAAACACACACAGGGGCTGAGGAGACAGCTCAGTTGGCCGGATGCTTGCTGTGTGAGAATAAAGACCTTATTTTGGTCTTATCCCCACACCCATGTGAAAGAGCTGGGCATGGGAGTAATGACATCTACAACACCAGTGCTGGGAAGGGAGAGAGGCGGGAGGAGCTCTGGGACTTTCTGGGCAGTCAATATACTAAATGACCAAGCCCGAGGTTCAATGAGAGACCCTGTCTAAACTTAAGTAGAGAGGTGGTGAGATTGCTCAATGGTCAAGAGCACTGGCTGTGCATGCAGAGGACCAAGAGTCAATTCCTAGCATCCATGTGGTAGCTCACAACTGTCTTTTTAACTTCACTCTCAGAGGATATGACCCCCTTTTCTGGTCTCCATGTACAAAGCACACAAGTGGTACATAGGCATACATGAAGGCAAAATCCATACACATCAAAGAAAAATAAAGGTTAAAATAACAAAATGTTTTAAGAAGGTGGGAGAGAATGACAGAAGCCGCTAAAATCAACCTCTGCCTTATGCACACGCAAGATCATGGGCCCATGTGTACACACACACACACACCATCACACACCATGCATGTAGCACATACTTATATGAACATAAAACTGACAGGAAAAGACTAGACTATTTAATCACTTTAGCACAGTCTCAAGAAAACCTTGGTTTCTTTTAAATAGATTCCTTTTCTTGAATTCCACAGAAAAATTTTGGCAAGCTGCTAAAAGAATCAAAAAATATTTTTTTAAAGAACTAAATATTAATGATCACATACTTCCTTACCCTCTCATTTAAATATTATTTTAAATTTATTGACAAGTTTGTGTATTAGCATGTAACATGACATTTTGATATGCATACACATTTTTAAAAAGGCTAAATCAAGGTATGTGTATCATCACTTCACAAACATTCTTTGATAAAGACACTTAAATATAGTCTCAGAGCTGGTAAAATGGCTCAGCAGATAAGGGTGTTTGTCATACAAACCAGGCAACCTGATTTCGATCCCCAGAATGCACATTAAGGTGAAAGGAGAAAATCAATTTCAGTTGCACACACACAATTTTTGGGGGAAAACAAAACTAGAAACATTCCCAGTAATTTTGCAAATAAACAACACTTTATTACTAGTTGTAC
Source organism: Apodemus sylvaticus (assembly GCF_947179515.1). Classification (NCBI taxonomy): domain Eukaryota; kingdom Metazoa; phylum Chordata; class Mammalia; order Rodentia; family Muridae; genus Apodemus; species Apodemus sylvaticus. The sequence goes on along the minus strand of NC_067477.1, from coordinate 131,415,225 downwards.
AAACCATGATATAAGTAAAGTACAATAAATCTTCCTTGGAATTATTTCTTTTTAGCTGAAATGGTGGCCTTTAACCTGTATCTCCTCAGTCTCTACCACCAAAGCCCTATTTGCGAGCCACTCCTCTTGTATGAGTTCAGTGATTTTTAGGTTCCATATGAACTAGGATCATATAAAACTGCCTTTATGTGTCTGGCTTCTTTCTCTCTAGGCTCATCTGTGTTGCTGAAAAATGGCAATGCTTTACAGTTCTTTTTAAATTCTAGTCATCTGTTGGGATACACTTAAACTGATCCTATATCTTGTCTTCTGTGACTGGTGCAAAAACAAACATACAAGTGTAGCAATCTTTGACATACCGAATTTCATATCTTTTAAATATGTACCTAGAGGGACTGTTAGACTACATGGTAATACTATTTTAAAACTTTTAAGGAATGAATGTCTATACTTTTGTCCATAATAGCTTTAAAAGCTATTGTTTTTGTTTTGTTTTTAATATGTATGCTTTAAATATATGATGGTCACCCATCACAGGTCAAGAATTATATACATACATATACATATATACACACACATATAATAAAGAAGTAGAACTTACGAATAGACAGAAGATTCAGTAGACAAATTTTACTTTAATTTTGGTACAACTATTAGACAAAGCAAACAAAATTGGCAAGCTGTTTCCAACCCACCCACAAATATGTCTCAAAATGGTACTACTGCCACAGGAGATGCAATACACTGCCGCACAACACAGTTAACACATAGCTATACAGTTATAGCTCATTTGCTAATTGTAGCATTGTTCTTTAAAAAACAAAATTTTAGACTTCTGCATACTATTTATACATCCTATATTAGGTGGCTAATTTGCCTATCCCCATGTTAAACCTTAGGCTACAAGATATTACACATGAAGGAAATAGGTAAATATTGCCTATAAAACTACAAAAAGGTAACGGCCCAATTAAAAAAACAAGGAAAAGACATAAGCTAGCTAACTTGTTTACAGGAGGGGAGCATGGGTCAGCTCACTGTTAACTAGGCACATAAAATTAAACCAAGATTATAATGAAGCACACATAAAAGACCCACCAACACCCAACACTGCTCAGGTTCACTGTACCTGCACTTCCCTATCTCCTGAGGGGAAGTGCATATTTAAAAACCACTGCAGAGAAGAATCCAGCAAGATTTACTTAATTTCATGTTATGTTTATTCTATAATCCAGCAATCCTACTCATAGAAACAGACAAAGGATTTTAACACTCATTCTCTAAACCAGATAAGCAAACTCTAATAAACTCAGGAGAGTTTATTATAAACTCTTATAGACTGGTATATAGTAACTATAGAAACTGGCTGGCAATTACTCAGTAGCAGACACATGCAAAAGTCCTATTAAATCCTGACCATTTTCTCTAGGGAGAAGGTTGGTTAAAATATGTGATAATAGATCTTGTATATTCTAAATATATCCCCAGCAATATAGTTCAAATCAGCTGCTATTCGGGCTGCAGAGAGAGCTCAGTAGTTGAGTATATGCTGCATTTTTGTGTAGGACTCAGGTTCAATTCCCAAAACCCACGTGGTGGATCACAACCACTTGCAACTTTAGTTCCAAGGGAATGCAATGCCCTCTTCCGGCCTCCACAGACCACTGCATTTGTAAGCTTGACACATGCATCAAGACACACAAGCGCACACACAATTTTTAAAAATTAAAGTTAATTGCTCACTAGGACAAGTAAAATATGCATGCACAACATGACCAAACATAAGCTAGAACAGGTTAACAGTTCCTAGGGAGCATCTTTTTCGTGGTAGGAACCCCTGTTTAGGTATATATCATGTCAACAGCTTCAATCCAGCACAGCAAAGCCTAAGGACAAATGCTGAGCGGTTCAAGCATCTAGTTACTAAATGAAACAGTCACTATCTGTTTCTACCATGGCTAGGCAGTAAGAAATGTGCTTAGTTCATAATGTGAAGAACAGAGGTTAGAAGAATTTTCTGTTAAACTAAAGGGCAATTGAAGAAAGCATAAACCCTGATCAAGGAGAACTGCTTGCTTGCTTTTCTTTCTTTCTTTTCTTCCTTCCTTTTTTTTTTTAAAGTTCTTTTAATAAAACAAAACACCAGGAGATGGCTCAGAGGCCAAGGGTGCTTGCTAAACAATCAGAGGACCAGAGTTGAAATCTCAGCACCTGTATGGGATCAGGATGCTCCAAAACACCTATAAGTCAATTCAAGGAATTACAAACCTCCTGGCTTCCACTAGAACCAGAGCACATACTTACAAAGACACTCATTCTCTAAACAAATAAGAGATAATAGATAAGCAAACTCTAATAAACGCACAGACACCCCCTGCTCCGCAACACACACATACGTAGATAACTGCCCTAACAAGTCTAACAGAAGCCTGTCTCAAATTAGGAAACGATGCTCATAAGACTATATTCCTAAGATTATTAAATGCAGTGTATGAACAATCTTCTTAAATTGCAGTGGAAAGGCCTGGTGCTGTTTGTATTTTGATGCTAATTTCGCTCTCCTGGGAGGGGCTGCGGGCAGGGAGTGAGTCAAATACTCAGGTGACTTCTTGTGAACCAATCCCCTAATGAATAAAGGAGCCAACCACTGGGTGAGTAGGGGGACTTCTGGATTGGATGGAGGAAGAGAGAAAGCAAGAGAGTTAGGTCTTTTTGGATGGGGACAGTGAGTTATTGTTGTTTCTGAACTAAGTTTGTGTTGCACTTTCCTTCACGCTACAGCTTGTCTGGGTTCAAGAGAGAAAGGTACAGTGGCCAAGAGTGGGTTTGCCTGAGGTGCTCCACAAAGGAGCTGAAAAGCAGGGCACAAGTGTGGGAACATGCCGGTTCTTTTTTAATATTTCCTGCAACATTCAATTGTTTTTTATATTTACTCAGTATGTGTTTTGTGTGTGTGCATGCGCACATTTGCACCACACCACATATGTGGAAAACAGAGGTCGGAGAACAAGCTGAAGGAGTTGGTTCTCTCCTTCCACTAAGTGGGTTTCAGGATCAAACTCAGCCATCAGGGGGCTGGAGAGACTGCTCAGCAGTTAAGAGCACTCACTGACTGCTCTTCCAGAGGTCCTGAGTTCAAATCCCAGCAACCACATGATGGCTCACAACCATCTGTAATTCGATCAGATGCCCTCTTCTGGTATGTCTGAAGACAGCTACAGTGTACTTAAAATAAATAAATAAATAAATAAATAAATAAATAAATAGATAGATAAATAAATAAATAAATAAATAAATAAGTCTTTAAAAAAAAAACCCAACAACAACAAAAAACAGTCATTGGGCTTGGCAGCAAGAGCCTTTACTTTCTGAGCCATCCTGTCATTCCTGGATAATACTGTATAATTAGATATTATGTTTAGACCAGAAGAAAAAAATTAGAAACTACCACATATTCAAGTGTTCGGGTTTGCTTTCTACTACTGTGATAAACATCACGTTCAAAACCAACATGGGGATGAAGGGGATTATTCCATTTTATAGTTTACAGTCTCCTTATGAATGAAGTCAGAGCAGGAATCTCCTGGCAGAGGACATGGAGGAACCATGAATACTGGCTTGCGTGTTACTGCTTGCTCAACTACCTCTTCAGACAACCAAGAGGACCACCAGTCCAGGACTGGCGTTGCCCATCGTGGGCTGGGCCTTCTCACATCAATCATTAAGAGATTTCCCCACAGACTTCCTATAGGTCAATCTGATTAAGGTCACTCCTTAACTGAGGTTCCTTCTTTCCGAAATGACTTTAGCTGACAAGCAGGTGCTAATGAGTGGCGACTCTTCTACTCAACAAGGAGTGGGTGCCGCAATAAATGGGAGTGAGTCCCACAGGAAATAAAACAAACCTACATCGACACCAAATTTGCTGAAACTCGAAAGTAAACTGAAACTCATGGTAATTCTCCTGCTCCAGCCTCCCAAAGGATGCAATTACAGGTGTGTCTCTACATTCAGCCTCAAATCTTTACAATACTTTTCAACTTCATTACCTTCACCTCATACTTAGAATGTGTTATTTCCTCCTCTCTGAGAGGAAAAAACAGAATGCAAACAAAGAATATAGAAAATAAAAATATATAATTAAATTAAAAAAAAAAGAAAGGAAAAAATAGCAGAAGTCAGGTAAAAGTCCCCACCATGTTTTACAACTCACTGAAACAAGAGTTTACTGGTTAAATGCTGACCCCCTCTCCAGCTCTTTCGTGTATCCCAACTGCCCACAATACCAGTAACATTAACAACGTTCATCAACTGAGAATAAAACTTTTTCTACTCTCTTATTTGCTATGACAGAGTTTCACATTCACTGAGGAACAAAGTTGGCCTTTATTCCTGTTAACTACTTTGTTTTGATTGTTTGTTTGTTTGTTTTTGGTTTTTTTGGATTTGGTTTTTTTTTCCGAGACAGGGTTTCTCTGTGTAGCCCTGGCTATCCTGGAACTCACTCTGTAGACCAGGCTGGCCTCGAACTCAGAAATCCACCTGCCTCTGCCTCCCAGAGTGCTGGGATTACAGGCGTGCACACCACTGTCCATCAACTACTTTGTTTCTCTGCCACTTCAACAGTCTAAAAGTCTGCAAGACTTATTGATAGTCCTAGAGGCTAGACAATTAATGTTGGCCTGTTGAGATTATTTTGGGGTGTCGTTTGGTATGATCACCTTTGGAGACCAGTAATACTATAGTATCCAGAATACCTTATAAGCAAGCTTGTTTGAAAACTTCAACTCTGGTTTCCTGAAATATTTTCTCCAGGAGTAAATTTTCACTGAAGAAGACCTTGAACCACACAGTGCCACAGGGGACACCTGTATATGTGTGCTGGCTGGGTAGTTCCAAAAGCCCAGACTGCCAGGCATTCTGGCCAATGTGAAAGATAATAAAGCAATCACCAGGACTCTAGATGAGCGTCTGCCAATGAGCCTCCCCTGCCCAAACTCCTGTCCCACAAGTGATATGAGGTTTAACATCAACAGTGCTTTAAATCCGTGAGTCTAAAGTGTAATTTTCTTTCAACCAGATTTGGTCAATGAGGTTGTATAACACAGTAAGTGTTAAACCTTAATTTCCAGGTTTGTACAGTGGCATTCTCAAGCAACTGCTTTAAAAATATATAGATAAGCCAGGTGGTGGTGGCGCACGCCTGTGATCCCAGCACTCTGGGAAGCAGAGGCAGGCAAATTTCTGAGTTCGAGGCCAGCCTGGTCTACAGAGTGAGTTCCAGGACAGCCAGGGCTATACAGAGAAACCCTGTCTCGAAAAAACCAAATCCAAAAAAAAAAACCAAAACAAAAACCAAACAACCAAACAAAACAGATAAACTTTTCATTTCTGTATATGTATATTGTGTGTGTGTGTGTGTGTGTGTGTGTGCGTGTGTGTAGCCACATGTGTACATGTGCACATGGAAGCCAGGGGTTGACACTGGGTGTCTTGTTCAATTGCTTTCCACCTTATTTTTGAGATAGGGTCTCTGACTGAGCCTGTATTCCATTAAGTAATTTGACAAGCCCCGGGGCTTGTCCTGTCTCCACCCTGTCAGTGCTGGGATTACTGGCTCATAGATTCTGGGGATCAAACTCAGGAACCCCAGGCCCTCAGACACAGTTTTATACTTTTGGAACAGTACACTGCTGTCCCTAAGACAAATACTAAAAAATGTTATTAAGATGAAGAAATAATGGGGACTGAACCCCAATCAAAGAGCATACACAGGCTGGACCTAACCACCACCACCACCCCACGCATGTAGCTCCCTGCATAAATGGAGTGGGGGCTATGCCTAAAGCTGTTGCCTATCTAGAATAGGCTCCCCTAACTGGGCTGCTCTGTCTGGCCTCAGTGGGAGAGGATGCACCTAGTCCTGTAGAGACTTGATGCACCAGGGGAGGGTAATGGGGGCGAGGGGGAGGCAGCAGTCAGGGTGATAGATAGATAGATAGACAGACAGACAGACAGACAGATAGATAAAGAAATACACAAAATAATAACCTGCCACCTGACAGACAGATAGACAGATAGATAGATAGATAGATAGATAGATAGATAGATAGATAGATAGATAGATAAAGAAATACACAAAATAATAACCTGCCACCTGACTGGGGCACTGAATAAAATATACTATTAACTGCTTTTTAAAAAATTACTTATGTGATATTACACTATTTTAGAGGGTGCGTATATAGAGAAATTTCATTGTATATGTTTATAAAAAATTGCTCGTGTCTGAAAATTACTACACAAATTAACACCAGAGAGAAGGTATTATCCATCCAATTAAAAAGTGGTTTTAATGCCAGGTAGTGGCAACACATGCCTTTAATCCCAGCATGTGAGAAGGAAAGACAGGGGGGTCTCTGAGTATGAGAACAGCCTTATCTACAGCTGTTTTAGGCTGTTTACGGAGTTTTAGAAAGCCAGGGCTACATAGAGAAAACCTGTCTTGAAAAACAAACAACAAAACCCAAAAAAGGATAGTATTATAAAATGCAACCAGGAATCATGCTGTTGCATGTTTCTACTATTCTTAAACTATATTGAAAACCAAAACATGTAGTAAACAAGTATTTAATGTTGTATGCATGATCCTATTTCCTTCACAAATGTGTAAATATTAAACAGAATCATATGAAACTGCCAGCATGTGTGCCACTGGTTTCAATCTTGGGAATAACAGATATTTAACTCTGCCAGGCCGTGGTGGCGCATGCCTGTAATCCCAGCACTCTGGGAGGCAGAGGCAGGCGGATTTCTGAGTTTGAGGCCAGCCTGGTCTACAGAGTGAGTTCCAGGACAGCCAACCCTGTCTCAAAAAACCAAAATCCAAAAAAAAAACAACACAAAACAAAGAATAAAATTTTAAATATTATTATTTATCAAATCAGTATTTATTATAAACCAAAGACACATCACTTATATAGTATACTTGCTAAAAGCTGCACATCTTAAATCTAGCTGTGATGAAATACCAAACAATCTCAAATTCATCCTACAAAAAAAAAATGGCTGATAACTTTTAAGTGTTGGTGAATGGGGTGGGGGAGTACTCAAAGGAACAATTTTGTTTCAAAATAAATAAGAGAAGAACCCCAAAGGCTAATTTTTAAGTGCAATGTTTAATCTTAGACTGGGCAAGGAAAAAAATTACTGTATGATGTATGTATATGCATGCACAAGTATATAAATTACAACTTGCTGCATCCCATTTTTTGTTGTTTGTTTATTTAGTTTCAGGGCTGACCATTTTGTATTATATTATATTGTATGTACCAACAATAATAAAAAGAGACTATTAATCTGAGAGTTAGGGGTACAAGAGTTGAAGAAAGGGTACCACTGAGGGGCTGGAGGGAGGAAAGTGATGTAATTTTTATTTTAATAAAAATATATTAAGGGAAAGGGGAAGAGGGTGGATGTGGGATGGGAGGTTGTGGAGGGGTAACTAGGTAGTGGGTATCAGCTGAGACATAAACGAACTGATTGGAAATACATACCTACAAATGTGTGTGTACACACACATACACACAAATATATAATATATGGGGGGGGCTGGAGAGATGGTTCAGCTGTTAAAAATAGAGGACTCATGTTCAATTCTCAGCTAAAATTACATAGTGGCTCACAATCATCTGGAACTCCAATTCCAAGTGATCTGGTATCTCTTTCTGGCCTCCGTGGACACCGGGAATGTGTGTGGTGCACAGACATGTATGCAGGCAAACTGCCTATACACATAAAATAAAATAAAACAACACAATACAAATAAAATACACATAAAATAAAATAAAACAACACAAATAAAATACACATAAAATAAAAAAATTAATGTATTAGAAAATAAAATAAGGTCAGTCCCTGCAGAACCGCCAGCAGCTCGGTGTCTGTGGCGGGCTCGACGAGGTGGCCGGGTGCTCTTCGGGGTTCTGGGGCGGCATCTCCATGGGTCTGGCCAGTGGAGCTACTGTGCTGTGTGTGTCTCCACCGCTCCAAGGAGACAGCAGCATTCAGAGGTCTTGGTTAAGTTGGCCTTGTGAGGAGCGAGTGGGCTATAATCTAATTCCATCTCCAGGTTTTCTGTAGGCACATGGAGAAGCATGAGCGAGCCAATTTCCTAAGGACGAGTTTGACTGCCATATCCTCCATGAAGGCTTCACTGCCAAGGGCATTCTGGACCAAAACAAAGTCAATGAAGTCTTTTCCTCTGACGATAAGGATGCTTTCTATGTTGCGGACCTCAGAGACATTCTAAAGAAGCACCCCAGGTGGCTCAAAGCTCTTCCCTTTTCCGTGGTCAAGCCTAACAACAACAGTATAGCCATAGGGAGCACCCTAAGGGGCATCAAAAGGATAAGGAAATTCCAAAGTGGTAGATTAACTAACTAACTCAATGAATAATAAAGATTAAATACACAATCTGCTAACACTGGCTGGAAAAGAGGGCTATGGCTAAATTACAGAGCTCTCTGCCTGACTACTACCTCCCCGGATCCCAGAAACAAACCAACTTCATACTATAGCCATTAGCCAATTGATAAATGATTCTGAAAGTGTACTATACAAATCAGCTCTCTAGCTACAGTCTGACTAATCCATTCCGACAATTCCTTAGAAAGCCCTCCTATTATGCTAACGAAGATCTACTGGTTGCTCCATCTGAGCCCCCCTGATTCAGCCCACCCTGTGTATCATTGAAAATCAGTGCTAGGTTAGGCAAGCAGAAAGCTGGGGTAGCACCAACTGTGTGCATAGTCCCTACAAAAGATCACTCTACACCTCTAATTGTAATTATCAAACTGAAACTGGCTTACTTTTAGTTCTATTTATTCCATACCAAATACAAAAGTTTAAACTCTCACTGATGAACTCCAAGTACATAAGGACAGACTGATTTTATTACTGATTTGTCAACACTAACATTTTCATTAAATATTTTAATTCAAGTCATATATCAATGATCACATCTGGAAGTGGTTTCTCCTTGCTCATAAGCCAAACTGTAACTAAATTCATTCTACAAGGTCAAATTTATGAATGTCAAAACGTAATTTAAGAAGCCAATTTTGTAAATTTAGGATGGATCATCATCTGAAAGCCCTTCATTTAATTTTCAACGTCTCTTTCACTTAGCTGAAGAACCAAATTACCTCAGCACCCAATAAACAAAAAGAAAACTGACAATTGAAGTTCATCTGACCACCAGGCATGGTGGGGTACCTACAATCCCACAGTAACTGGAGGCTGGAGAAAGAGGAGCTGAACTTTGAGGCTGGCAGGAGCTGCACAGTGAAAGTGTGTCTCCCTGCTCTTAGAGAAGGGTCAGCGTTGAGTTATGACACTCCCTTAGGGTGGTTCATAACCACTTATAACTTCAGCTCCATGGAGCTGACATTCTTCTGGTCTCTGTGGGTACCCAGTACCCAGTATAGATCAAACTGACAACTTCTTTCAAATAATGAGATGAATATTTATTATTTCTAGAAATATGTGTTCTGGGTCTGGTAGTGCCCACCTGTAATCCCAGCACTAGAAATTATGGCAGGAACACTGAGTTAAAGATCAGCTTAAGCTATATGTCTCTCCTTGTATATACATATGAACACACAGACACAACCTAAAACATGTTAAGTTGTAAGAAGAGGTATAAAATCAAAGTCCTATAATCTTAGGATTTTATACATTTCTGGTGAAAATAACATTTACCTACATTAGTTTCTAATTTGCAACTGCAGCAAATAAAACTAGTTTATTCTTTAAAACTATTACAAGAATTTTCCATGTTTATTACCTAACAGAGAACAATTACAGATGGTTTTGAAACACCATATGGATACTGGGAATTGAACCCAGGGCCTCTGGAAGAGCAGATGGTGCTCTGAACTCTCTCTCTAGCCTGTTTAGATTATTTAGTTTAGTCTTACAAAAATAGCAAAAATATACTCTAGCTGGTCCTTTACCCAAAAAGTTGACCCACTCATGATGTATAGATTAAATTAAATTCATTGGCAGTAAGATCAAAACAACCTGGTTTCAAAAATGTCTGATATAAAGTTTTTGGTTATACAGCTAGTCTAAAGTCATCAAGTAGTTATAAAAATAATTTCTAGTTTAAAAAATTTTGTTTATAAAGAGATAAACATATGCAAAGTGCTTAGCACTCTATCTGTATACAGGATTAAGTAGCCCTAATGTTAGGTGGTTTTACACTTTTCTTATTACAAGTACTAATCAAATCAAACCATCTAACACTTCTGTCACCTTATCCATTCCTTTGTTTGTATTAACACTTAAGAGCTTTTTGTTGGATACTTAGAAATGCACTATTGGCACTGTGTGGTCACCACAGCTCAATCCTCTCTCCTTTGACAGCATCTGTCCTCTCTCCCTACTTCCCCACTCCTCCAACACCCTTTTGCCATTCTCATCCTCTATACTGTCGGACTCAGACTGTCTCTGGCTCCACATGTAAGGTCACCCAGGTCTCTGAGCCTGGCTTAATCCGTTTAGTCTAACCAACTCTACAGCTAGCCATGTTATCCCAGACTACAGAACTTCCCCTCCTTTAAAGTCAAATGGCACTTTATTATATATACACATGCTATAGTTTAAAATCCATCTATTAATAGGCACCTCACTGATTTCTATGCTTCAACTACTGTGACTAAAGCTTTAGCGATTTCAATTCTTTTGAACATATATACCACAGGAGTGTGATATCACACATGCAACTTGTATCTCCATTTTTTCTAAAGGTTTCAGTCTTAGGTTCAACTTCATAGACTGAATACTGGTGAGATGGTGGTGGGTGAAGGTGCGTACTTTATCCTCTGACCTCCACACGTGCTGCACACATGCAAATACACACAATTAATAAATATAAAAAGTGTACTGCACTGCCAGGCTGCTGCTCTAGGCAACACCAGAGGCCGTTTCCTTTACCAGGATCATACCCAGGAGAGCAGAGGAGGCAGTCCACAGTGCTGAGAAGCCACAGCAGAAATCCTGAGTAAACTATGCTTGTCGTTTTCCTGTCTTCCCTCTTGGAAACTTTAGTTCTTTATGTACTATTTTTTTCCCACCAAAGATTCAATGAAAGACATGCCAATGTTATCATATGAGTGTCTGTAAAACAAGCCAAAAAAAAAAAGATTTAAAACATTCCTTCAGATATGAATTCAGAATTGTTATGAAATTTAGAGCCAAACGGCTAAACTTGAGGATTACTGTCTCTAGAAAGAAAGTTTATGAGTCTGCAATAGTACCAAACTTTCTGAAATTCTCTCTTCAACTACAGCAGGAGGGAATGAGAGGAGAGGGAGATTACTTTTGTTCACAATCACCAATGAATAAGAATGTTGTATTTGTTGAATAAATTAAGCATTCCCCAAATTACAAATCAGCATTCAAAGTCAGACATGCAGTACCCATAGCTTCTCAGTCACCTGGACTGCAAAGGTTACAAATTATAATCCTTGAGCCTTCCCCGATCTACACACAGACAGCTCTACTCTAAATTCCAGCAACCTAATTTACTTAGAGGTTGTTATACAGACTAACACCCTGCTCCAATGAGTCTTTTGAGGCTTGCACAAATGGATTCATGTGATACCACCAGAAAACCAACTGCATCCTTCCATGCTCCTTCACACAACCACCATCTGTCTGGTAAATAACAGAACAAGGGCTTCTGTAATGCAGGATTCTCAACCTTCCTACTTGTCCTCTCTCCTGATAGGATGGCCACTTTTCAAGTCTTCACTATGAATGCCCTTGGCAATGTTCTTTTACAAATAAACTTCTTGACAGAACCATATTTCAGAGCAAAGAGGATGTTCTAAGAGATATCATTTCCACTCTTGCTGAGTAAAAATGGCAGCTGCTCACTGGCTACCTTTCACACAGTAGATCCATCTTCCTACTGTGGTACACGTGGCTACTCCAGAGTGTCCTGTTACATTTTCCTCCTTGTAATTAGATCCTAACTGATTTAATCATTCATCATTATCCACAACCCCATTTCCTACTGTCCAAATTACAGACAAGATTTAATGCTAGACTGACTACCTAACTGGCTTTCTAGCACCGCCAGTCTGAGCAGCTTCCGAGTTCTGTGATCATCTAACTGTTCTTCTACTTGGAGAAGACACCTCGATACAATTTGTTCCACTCACTACTCTCCTGAATAATTTGCCTCTCTGACCACTTATTTTACTAACCACAACAGCTTCTCATCTGAAGTTTTTAGCTTTGTCTTGGAAAACAAATTGCTTTCATGTTTTCAATTCCCCCTCCCCCCCCCCCATCCTCATCACACTTTTACTTTTTAAAAACTGTTGGGTCCAGGAACCTTCAACCCACCCACACCCCATAAAAGACAGGCCTGTTTCCCTTTCTAGCTCTAGTTTTGCCCCAGGGTCTCTGTTACATTGCAGAAGTCAGATCTGAATTCTCTTGCCACTGCCTGCCAGACTGCTAAGTGGAATGCATTCAGAGTAGGCGTGGCTAATTAAACTTTCTCATAGAAAATCGTCAGTGGTCTAGACTTGTTGACTGCAATGGACTCTCCACCTGTCCTTTGGATTCACCAATTCTATTATCAAAGTCTGGACTTCAGAAAGAGAAGGAGGAATCTGCTTTATGTCATGTCCATTGCTTGTTAGAGCCTAGTTAGAGGAAGCTGAAACAGCTAACACTGCACACTTTAAATATTCACTATGAATGTTAACAGGTAATGATCATCAATACAAAATTACAGTGAATTAAGTACACATTAAGCATTAGACACTCTTTCTATGTCCTTTAGAAACTTAGGTTCTGAGACTAAGTCTCATAGACTGGGCTAGTCTTGAACTTGCTATGTAATAGAAAATTATCTTGAAACCTCTGATCTTCTTGCCTCACCCTCCTGGGAAATACAGTTGTGCAGCAGCACCCTGTCCAGTTAATGCGGTGCTGGGGACTCTAACCCAGGGCCTCAAGATGCTAGTAGGCAAGCACTCCCCCAATTAAGTCCCAAGGTAAAGCCGGGCGTGGTGGTGCACGCCTGTAATCCCAGCACTTGGGAGGCAGAGGCAGGCGGATTTCTGAGTTTGAGGCCAGCCTGGTATACAGAGTGAGTTCCAGGACAGCCAGGGCTACACAGAGAAACCCTGTCTCGAAAAACCAAAAAAAGTCCCAAGGTAAGTGTTTTCATGTAGATTCATTAGAATTCAGACATTCATAAATACTAAGGATCAGAGACATATTTGTCCAATCTTCCAAAGCAGTAAATTCTAGAAACAAGGAACAACTCTCAGATCTGATTCAAAAACTGTTAGCTAACTGTAATATTCACCTCAACTCCATGAAAATAAAATACATTAAGTTTAAGCATGCTATGGTAGTACAACCAAATTTAAACAGCTATCAAAGATAAACTTTCATCTGCTAAGAAGTAAATGATGTAACATTTGGTTAATGAAGTACTGGGTTTTACAGAGAAAACGGTTATTGAAAAATGATTAACCTTAATAACACCTGGTACAATAAAGACTGGAGAAATACAATATCCAATAACCTGATGCCCTCTTTCCGTCCAGGCTTCCTGTAGTAAATATGTTATGTTGCAATAAAGCTCCTTGAAAAATGAGTCATCTGGAACCAAACATAATCAACAAGATAATGATTAACCAAAAAACTGGCACAAATCCTAAGAGAGTAATAAAATTAAAATTCAGCCCTTTGAGAGATTGCTCATGTTTAAATGCTACTATCTCAAAAATGCAAGACAACTGGGTTTATGTAATATGTTTACATGTTTATATAATAGTTCTGGCATAAGTATTCCAAACATAAGAACTATGTTTGAAAAATATTGTCTTGAATTTTATTCTTAGTCATGTTACCACAAAATTTAACAATGAAAGGACTTTGTTTTCAGCTCTATAGTTCTGATTCTAGAGAGGCTGGAGAGAGGCTCAGAGGTTCGGAGCACTGGTTCTGCTTGCCCCAGGATCTAGACTGCGCTCTTAGCACCCCATGGTGGAGTACAATCATCCTAACCCAGTCCATGCATCTCACTCCTCTTGGCCTTCTCAGGCACCAGACACACACACAAATGCACTTATACACATGCATACTTATACACTTATACAAATCAAATAAAATACATCTTAAAAGTTTACTAAAATTAATGCATTTGTCATATTTTCAGCATGGTATAATAACTCAGCATTCTACCTTTAAGCACCATGAGTATTCCATATCTCTTAAATACATAAAGGAGTATAATATCCTTTAAAATATAACACATCGTCTTTCACACAATACATTAGTGATTACTATGCAAGGCATATGTGTCTTGTCAATAGCACAGCAGAGTGATCATAAACCTCTTCAGAGCAGAAAGCAACACATTATTCCAAGCCCACAAAACTAGTTCTATATATCTGTCATCAAAAGCACACTTTCCATAACCAGTGATCTAGCTAATCATATAACTACCTGGGACAGACTAGGGTCGAAGATTTAGCTCACAGTGCCTGTCTAGCACGTGCAAATTCAGAGGAATAGACAGAGGGAGGAAAGGAGGATAATTTCATAACAGACTTTAAATTTTAATAGGAAATAAAGCAATCTTTAATAAGTTTAATAAGGATGTTGGTAAGGAAAAAACAAACAACTTTAACTTTTATCATACACCAAATAAAAACAATGTGAAGTAAATCACAGATCCAATGAACATATGCTACTAGCCCTAACAATTAAATAATAACTTTTACTTCATCAACCAGGCACCCTTGTAATCCTAGCTCTTCAAGGACTGAGGCAGGAGGAGTGCATGTTTCAGAACAACCTGGGTTCCACATCAAGATAGTATCTCGAAAGAATAGAAAAGTTTTTTAAATTAGATTTCATCAAAATTAAAAGTCCCTACTCAATCAAAAGTTATCAGTGAGAAATAATCAGGAAAGTCCCAACGACAGGAAAACAGGCACAGCACACAGCATACCAAAGGATTTGTATGTAGCCTCAAGCACTTATGTTCAGTAAGTCAATAATATCAATCCAATGAAAAGAAATGTCAAGTAGAAGATAAGAAATGTACTTTAAAAATTTTTTATTACATTTAGTTATTTGGCTTGTGTGCCTCAATATGTCACCCCAACACCCCCAAACACACACACACACACACAGACAAGGGTGGAGATCAGAGGACCCTGGTAGGATTAAGTTCCCTCCTTGCCCCCATGTTGCATCAGCCGTCAGCAGGTGCCATCTCACTAGCCCAAGAAAGCCTAGCTAGCTAGCCAGCTAGTTAGTTATTCGTTCATTTATTCATGTATTTATAGTTTTCTAAGACAGGTTTCTCTATGTAATGATTTACTTTGTGGCTAAGATGGCCTTGAAATCACACAGACCTGCCTGCCTCTACCTACTAAGTGTTGGGATTAAAGGTGTAACCACCTCACCCAACTCGAAAGCAATTACTAAAACTACAAATGTCATTTGCCTAATTTAAAAGGGACTTACTTGATCTACTTTACCAAATATTACAACATAAATTCCAGTTTTAAGCAAACCAGTAACATCATAAATGAAAAGTTTAACATGACCATTTTTGTATATATTCATGTGTGTAAAAATAATTCTAAATATAATTTGAAAAAAACAAAACATCACATTAAAAATGTTAAAACAGAAGTTCTACATCTGACAATAAATACCAATACAATTAATAAGAAAGCATATAATGATTCAACAAATAACCAAAGTAAAAACATTATTTAAAATATACACAATGTCAAAAATTTTAAAAATGTGATAATTTAAAGTAATTTAAATTATATTATTGCATCAGTCCTAAGAAAATTACAATAGCAGTTTCTTTCCTAAGAAATTTTTCTTGACAGTCTACACAATTACACAGCAAATATAATTATGATTTCTCTTTCTATTCTCTAAAACCTATTACTAACTGTCCTTTATTAGAATACATTTATTTTTATTTTATATAATGTATAACTTAGGATATAGGGTAATAGGTTTCATTATGACATTTCATATACATGCCAATATATTTTGTTTCTGATTCATCTCCTTCCTGAAATACTCTCCCCTGCCTCTCCTACACCTTCTTGGTATCACCAATAATCCCCACCTTCTATTTGAATAGAATTAACTGTACACGTTACACATTTATTATAAACCACACTGTGCTTTACACAAGTAACTGTTTGACTAAATGGAGTCAGCCCACCTAACATGTCCCCACAGCCACCAAGTACTGCAGGGCACCTCAGACTCTCCATGGACACTCTGCATCAGCACCTCTCCTCCAGGTTTAGCAAAAGCCCTGATGCACCAAGCGTATCAGAGTTTGTAGATATGGACTGGGAAAAGGCTGAAAATAACAGAATCAATTATTTTCATTTCTGTCAGCCTTTCTGGGTTTCTTGGTTCAAGTAGAAGCCAGTTATTTTTATTTCAGTTTTTAAAAAAGCTTTTAATTTTGTTTGTTTTATCTTTTTGAGACAAATCTGGAGCCCAGGTTGGTCTTGAACTGGCATGTAGCCAAGAATAACCCTGAACTTATAATTGCCTTGTTTCTATTGCTCAAGTTTGATATTACACATGTGTAACATCGTGTCTAACGTCTTGCAATTCTGCAATTCCTTTTTTAACCCTGTGTGTGTGTGTGTGTGTGTGTGTGTGTGTGTGTGTGTGTGTGTGTGTGATGTACCTGCAGAGGCCAGAAGCTGACTGTTTCTTCTGTTGCTCTCCATGTCTGAGAGTCTGCCAGTTCCCAGACCACCATAGCTGGCATTACAGACATCACTACCAGGACCTGCTTCCTGCGTGGACGCTTGGGATCCAAACCCAGGCCCTCTGTGTGTTCTGAGGACTGTATTCAGTAACCCCAGCCTCTGTCTCCAATTCTAAAAATAGGTTAGATTTGGGGGGCTTTGTTTATTTGATTGATTTTGGCTTTCGTTCACAATTTTTGCTCATCTTTCCTGAAATTCAAAATATAAAATGATTTGGCTTGTTACAGTTTGGCACTGAAATGCTCCCCAAGGCTCATGTATTTCAACAGTTGGTCTGAGCTATTTGGGGAGGTTATGAAAGGGTTCAGTAGGACCGGGCAGGAAGTAAGTGAATGGTCTTAGGTCTGGGGTACACACTTAACTCCTCCTTCCTCTCATGTCCCCCTCTCCTTCCTGCCATGCCACATAGCAAATGCTTCAGTCCACGATCTGCTGCCACGATGCTCTGCCCTAGCACACAGGGGCTCTGCCCTAGCACACAGGGCCACAGGGCCCTGGACTGAATTCTAAAACTGTGAGCTTTCAAAACAAACCTTCCTTCTTTAGGCTGCTCCATCAATGAAAAGCTCACTAATAAATGGCTGTAAACACAAATTTTAATCAACCTTAATGTATCATGTGATGTTTGTAATCAAGAAAAATGAACTAACTTCTCCTGCAGCTCTGAACTGTCTTGTGGTTCAAGGAATAGAGTCCAGGGCTCATTCATGATAGGCAAAAACTATGACTATACTACACTCCCAGACCATCTATCTATATTTTAACTAGAGAAAACTTAGTGGTTGAAATAGCATTAAAACACTTCATTCTCCAAAATTCAACTTTTTAAAAGTATTAAGTAAATGGGGGGAAAGGGGACTGGAGAGACTGCTCAGTGGTTAAGAGCACTGACTGCTCTTCCAGAGGTTTTTGAGTTCAATTCCCAGCAACCACATGGTGGCTCGCAACCATCTGTAATGGGATCGATGTTCTTTTCTGGTCTGTCTGAAGACAGCTACAGTGTATTCATACAAATAAATAAATCTTGAAGGAGGGGAGGAGGAGGAAGTAGTAGTTGTAGCAGTAAATGGGGCGCAGCAGAAGCTCCTAGGTTTTATAGGCTTCATCACACTGACTCAAACCAGCATCTTAAACCTAATCTTGTAATTTATATTAATCATGCTTGGTGGAACTACTAAAATGTTAGTGAATTAAAGGGATTGTGTTTTTGAAAGAAATTTTAAAAATCAATCTATAGAATATGAGTTAATGTTAAAATCATTAAGATAATATTTTCTCTTGGTCTAAATTTTATATTTTTCTCCAAATTATTTTTCAAATTTGTAAGGTTTCGAAAACATTACTGAGCTGAATGGTGGTGGTGCACACCTTTAGTCCTAGCACTTGAAAGGCAGAGGCAGGCAGATCTCTGAGTATGAGGCCAGCCTGGACTATAGAGTAAGTTTCAGCACAGCCAAGGCTACACAGAGAAACCCTGTCATGAAAAAAACAAATAGACAAATAAACAGACCACAAAACCAAACCAAACAAAAAACAAAAAAAACACCCATATAACTGAAACCTACAAAACAGCTCTAATATAAGATAGAACTGGCATTGCGTAAGGATAAACACAGATGTCAAGGGAATAGACTACAAATTCAAAAGTAGCTACACATATGTGGGCTACTGGCAAAATAAAAGTGCCAGGGGGTGGGCACACTTAATCTTTTCAACAAATGGTACTGGATCAAAGGTGTATTTATTGGCAAATAAATGAACCTTGACCCTTAGTTCATATATATATATATATATATATATATATATAAATTTACTACGCAGGGCAGTGGTGGCGCATGCCTGTAATCCCAGTACTCTGGAAGGCAGAGGTAGGCGGATTTCTAAGTTTGAGGTCAGTCTGGTCTACAGAGAGTTTCAGGACAGCCAAGGCTAGACAGAGAAACCCTGTCTCAAAGAAAAAACAAATCCAAAAAAACCCAAAAACCAAAACCAAACAAACAAAAAAAATTTACTACAAACGAATTGCAGCCTTAAAAAGTAAGAGCTAAAACATTATCCTTTCTAGGGGAAAAAGGGAAGAGCTGGAGGGTAACTCAGTGGGTACAATCCCTGCTGTGAAGGCAGAGCCTGGGCCAGGTGGTACTCTGCAGAGGACCTGTGTTCAGTCCCCAGCCGCCAGAGGTGGTGCCTACAAAGGGAATCAAATGCTTCTGGCCTCCTAGGGTAACCACACTCAAGTGTACATGCCCACCTATAGACACAATACATATAACTACAAACAAACAAACAAGAGCAGCAGATAGTAAAGCTCACAGGACAAAAAGGAGAGAGCTGCTGAAGCTTTATAGCTTTATTCATAACAGTCCCAAACTGATAACAACAAACAAAAGACAGGAGTGTGTGTGCAAGCATACACAAAGTAAGCATGAAAAGTAACATTGCTGTTACTATTGTGTGCATTCGTATCCTTTTACATAGGTTCCAGGGTTGAATTCATATCCTTTTACATAGGTTCCAGGTACCAGGCTTACAGGCTTTTACCTGCTATGCCTTCTTGCCAGTCCTGACCTTAAGTGTCTGAGAGCCAGAGTACTCTGCAGTGCTGCGTTTCTTACGAAAACCAAATATAAGAAAGCAATGCCCGAGTTGGGCAGGTGGATTTCTGAGTTCGAGGCCAGCCTGGTCTACAGAGTGAGTTCCAGGACAGCCAGGGCTACACAGAGAAACCTTGTCTCATAAAAACAAAAAAACAAAAACAAAAACAATAGCAAGCAAGCAAGCAATGCCCAAGGTGCTCTGAAACAAAGAAAATAAGGACTCACTGTGAAGAAAGCACCTTATTGAGAACAAAAATACCAAATTCCCAAAGGAGCAGAATATATCCAATTTTAAGTGAATCAAATAAAACCTGACAGAAATATACAATTGTCTTTTGCAGGTTTACACAAAATGTTATAATGAGAAGGAGAGCAGCTTAAAATGCAGATAAAAAGAAAACACTGTAAAGATACTGTCACAAGTACTGGGCCTGATGCTGTCACTCCCGTCTTTGGGAAGCAGAAGGCAGGAGTAGCCTAAGTTCAAGGGCAGCCTGGGCCCAAAAGAAGTCTCAAATAAAACTTTAAGAATGTCTCTTCTCAGGTCTGGAGATGGCTCAACAGTTAAGAACACTGTCTGTTCTTCCAGAGGACCCAGATTCAATTCCTAGCACCCACAAAGCAGTTCATAACTGTCTATTACTCCAGTTCCAGGAGATCAGATACCCACACAGATACACATACAGGCAAAACACCAATGTACATAAAAATAAAACCATTTTCAAAATTATAAGGTGTCACTTGTCTCCTCTGGTATTTTTCAAACTTGTTACACTTAAGGCATCATAACTGTTTCCTACAGGAAAAAAAAAAATCACAACAGCCAGTACATCCTTAGCATTACTTTGGGGATATAAAGTATTTGAAAATTGGAAGAACAAAAAATATGAAAAACAAGGCAGTGTGTATAATGTGTAGTTCTTGCTACCCCACTTTATGCTCTGGGTGGACTGTGCTACCAGTCCCACCCAGGTTCCCTCAGATATGCAGATGAAATACACAATATGCAGATGAAAGACACACACACACACACACACACACACACACACGCATTAGTTTATTTTTCAACCCGCTGTACTGGCTCAGTTGCTGGGTGCTTCTAATTTCCTGTGGCCCTTCCCCATACTCAGCACCTAAATCTGCCCTCCACTTGAGTTGCTCAGCAACCCAAGACTGCCCTCCACTTATCTGTGTTTCTAATCTCTAGCCTGGGGAGAGAAACAGCCTATGACCACTCTGCCTGAAATCTCTCATGGCTGGTCACCTTTTCTCCCTCCGAAGCATGACAAAAACTCCTTTTTTCTTCCTGCATCAAGATCTTAGCCTGCCTGCAGGGGACATGGAAGTCCCACCTCTTTCCTTCTGTCCAGAAATTGGCTCCTGGCATCTTTATTGATCAATCAAGAACCAATTGAAGAACAGGACTTTAGTATCAGAACCATACCCTACAAACATAATTCTACCAAAGTTAGTAACTCTGGAAACAGACTTGAAAGATATCAAAATATATGGAATTCTTGATAAAGAACTCAAAAGAAGGAACTCAAAGGAATTAAACAAGAGGCTATAGCAGCTTGTTTGAATGCTACTAATGAGAAATTAAATAAACAGAGGTTCTGAAAACAACCAAAAAGGCTCAGTATGTCATGTAAGTAGAAAACACGACTAGTGCGGCTGACAAAGACAAAGCAGATGGAGAATGGGGTCTACACCAGCAGGAACCCTGCAGGGTCTACAGCCTCACAGGCCTCACTTGCCCACTCTCCCAACAGAGAAATCCCAGGATGCCACCAGAGCTGTAAGCAAATGATCATGTCTTGCTTCTTCTTACAAGGTCGCCACTGTGTGCTCAAAACTGCTGGAAGCAACATGAGATGCTCCCAACTTCCTCCCCAAGGAGACCTCTCTTCTCATTCTCTCCTTTCTGCCAACTGAGTGGGTCTTCATTTGAGCTTCAAAACCACTTATTACAAGTAAATGGCAGAGGCTAGAGAAGACTGAAAACTAACTCAAGACAGAGGGTAGACACAACTAGAAAATAATAAAGACAGTACAGGTGCTGGAGATCAATTAGAGGAGATCAAACCCTCGAATTGCAACTTACTATTAATAGTTCTGTATGTTAGTACAAGTCATGTGATTTTTCCTGAACAGGGAGTAAAAGTGCCAGCCTGCTGGGATTGGGATCACTATAAGTAAACTCTCCCAAGGAGGAGGAGGAGGGGGGGAGGGGAGGAGGGGGAGGAGGAAGAGGAAGAGGAGAAGGGGGGAGGAAGAGGAAGAGGAGGAGGGGTGAAGGAGGGGGAGGAGGAGGAGGAAGAAGGAGGGAGGGAGGGAGGGAGGGAGGGAGGGAGGGAGGGAAGGAGAGAGGGAGGGACCACCTCAGTAGAGCTGAGCATGACAGGGCAGGCTTCAGAGCCTACCCAACCTGCATTACACGGGGAGACCGATCTCAAACAACAAGACATGTCAGGAGAAAGACCACCAAGATAGCCACAAAAAGAAGAGGCTCAAAATGTGAAGACAATGTTGATGAATTAACATATTCCTGCAGTAATAAAGAAAAAGAAATAAGGGCATGCATAGGGCTATGACTTAGTGATAAAAGCACTAGCCAAAACAGGGTGTTGGATCTCCTAGCACTAGGGATGCAGAGCTCACAGATGGTGAGCTTTGGATGTTGGGAATCCTACTCTGGAAAGGCAATGCTCTTAATCAATGAGCCATAACTACAATAAAAAAGGAAAGTTTAAAAAAAAAAAAAAGACTGAGATATAGCTCAGTAGCGCTTAGATAGCATACATGAAGCCCTGGGTTCAATCCCCAGTACTGGGGAAGGAAGATGTAACACTGCACTGTGTGTGTGTGTGTGGGGGGGGGATTCCTGCTCCTGCGCTCGCTCTCTCTCTCTCTCTCTCTCTCTCTCTCTCTCTCTCTCTCTCTCTCACACACACACACACACACACACACACACACACACACTCACTCACTCACTCACTGTTATGTTGAAACAATCTTATAATTCAAACGCTACTGGACATAAAGTATAATACATTGGCAGTGATTTTAACACAATGTTACTGTCCCTGAAGATGCTGTGGGGTGAAGAGGGAGATGAGCTGGGAGATGAGCTGAAAAGCACTAAACTACTCTGTAGATCACAGATTTAATAGGTATCTACAGAGCATTCCGTCAAACAGCAACAGAAGAATATACACTCTCTTTATCAAATTGTGGTGTTTGACAATGTCCCCTTAGGCTCGGGTATTTGAATACTTGGTCCACAACTGGTGACACTGTTGGGTAGGTTTAGGAGGTGTGGCCCTCCTTAAGGAAGTATGTCACTAGAAGCAGGCTTTGAGGTTTGTAAGCCACACACCAGTACCCGTTCACTTTTTCTGCTTTCTGCTTGAATTTAAAGATGTGGGACTCTTTAGGTATGCCAGCCACTTGTCTGACTGTTGCCACCCTTCCCTATAACACTGATCCCTTTTTATCCCTCCAGAACCATTAGCCCAAATAAACCCTTCTATAAGAGGTGTTGGTCACAGCAACAAAAAGAAACAAATGCACATGTATTATGGCATGAAACAAGTTGGGTTGGGGGGAGCTATTCTATCTCCCCCATTGTAATAGAATAAAACTGGAATCGAATAACAGAAATAACTATGAAAATGGGAGACTGAACAGAATAGTTTTAAATGAACAGTGAGTCACTGAAGAAAAACGGGGGAAATTTTTTAAATTATGGATTCAAATTATAGAAACAATACAAATGAATCTATGGGATACCAAAAATGCAATCTAAAGTGGGAGTTTGTAACTCTGAGTACCCAAGAGGGACGAAGGAGATATCCAATAATGCATCCCCAGGTCTTAAAAAGCAAGAACTAAATCCCAAA
This sequence comes from Apodemus sylvaticus, assembly GCF_947179515.1. Lineage (NCBI taxonomy): Eukaryota > Metazoa > Chordata > Mammalia > Rodentia > Muridae > Apodemus > Apodemus sylvaticus. Next base: position 131,391,861 of record NC_067477.1, on the reverse strand, counting down.
TCAGCAGAAGAAAATAAAGATCAAAGCAGTAATGACTCAGAGACCAAAAAATAACAAATAACAAAAATAACAAAGAAACAGTTGAGTCTTTGAGAAGATAAGCAAGAGCTGCAAACCCTTAGCCAAAGTAAAGTACAAGAGGGAAGGAACACAATTAGAGGAGAGGATGGGGTCATTACAACACATACAACCTGAAATCCAGATAGCATTAGAGAATACTGTTTAAATTGTATTACAATAAAGAGAAGAAACAGGAAGTCTCCAGATACATATGGCTATGGAAATTACCTAGATCCAACCAGAGGAGCAGCAGTGAGACTGACGCATTGAGCTAAAGTTTCCCAACAAGGGAAAGCTTGGGCTGAGACACTGCTGAACTCTTCTCAACTACTAAAGGCAAGAGAATAAAGAGGGTAGCAGAAGGGAGCCACCCTTGCTGGCAGACCACAGTCCTGAGACAACTACAGCCTCTGAGAACTGAAACAAAGCCAGCAATGGAGCAGGACAAAGAACAACACACAAAACCTAGTAGCTTGTCTTTATACTAACCAGGAGCTCATCAAGAAAGAAGTCACAAAAAGAATCCCATTCACAGAAACTTAGAAGATATATATTTATTCCAAGAAGTCGTCTAACCCAGGTGGAAGACCAGTAAAATAAAAACTACCTAGTGCAGGGAAAGAAAGTGAAGATAATGCTAGAAGACAGAAGGGTACTCCCTGGTAACACTGAAAATGGCCATATTACTAAAACTGGTATGGATTCTATGCAATACCATCAAAATGCTAACAACCTTCCTCACAGAGAGTAAGCAAGAAAGATTTTATTTGGAAACACGACAGACTCAAACAGCCAACACAGAGTGCTCACTCAGTCATGCAGAGCACCCAGTCCTACGGAGTACTGTTGGTCTACTCTCACATGTGGCATCTTAAAAGCAAAACGAAATACTCTGAAAGTGGAGAAGGAATTAATGAAGAAAGGAAAGGGGCTGGTGAAAGAAGAAGCCAGAGACTACACTTACTAGATCTGAAAAAATATATGTACATATGGGGACAATACAGAAAAAAATCATTATTCTGTAGAATTCATGAGTTAATAAACAATTACCCACAAATAAAAACAAACCTCAGTAAAGGTGGTCCTTGCTAATCTCTCTCTTGCTTCCATCTACTGAAATATGAAGTTATTAGTACTTCCTTAACACCTTAGCACAAGAATAGCACCTACTATATCTTTTTTAATTCAAGGCAGTGATGGCTCACACCTTTGATCCCAGCACTTGGGAGGCAGAGGCAGGCGGATTTCTGAGTTAGAGGCCAGCCTGGTCTATAGAGTGGACTCCAGGACAGCCAGGGCTATACTCATAAACAAACAAACAAACAAGCAATTTTTTTAAAAAAAAATTATTATTTAAGACATCTTTCTATATAGCCTTGCCTGCCTCAAATTTGCCACGTAGACCAGACTAGCGATGATCTCATAGAGATCTACCTGACTGCTGGGATTAAATGTGTGTACCATCATGCCCAGCTTGTAAATTTATTTTAAAGAAGTGGGTTAGAAACCTATGAAGAGTACAAAGATTTCAAGCCTTTCCATTTCTGTCCTTACTATTTCACTTTACAAATGTTACATGAAAGCAATTATAGCTGGGCGTTGTGGTGCACGCCTGCAATCCCAGCACTTGGGAGGCAGAGGCAGATGAATTTCTGAGTTTGAGGTCAGCCTGGTCTACAAAGTGAGTTCCAGGACAGCCAGAGCTACACAGAGAAACCCTGTCTCAAAAAAACAAAAAGAAAGGAAGGAAGGAAGGAAGGAAGGAAGGAAGGAAGGAAGGAAGGAAAGAAGGACAGAGAAAAAAGAAAGAAACTATAAGCAACCCCTAAATAGGTGAGTATGCCTCTGTTCCAAAATTAAATGTTATCTATGTTAAATCTGAATTTCACATATTTTTTATGATTTCTACTTTCAGCCACTTAAAAATGTAGAAACCAGCTGGGCGTGGTGGCGCACACCTGTAAGCCCAGCACTTGGGAAGCAGAGGCAGGTGGATTTCTGAGTTCGAGGCCAGCCTGGTCTACAGAGTGAATTCCAGGACAGCCAGGACTACACAGAGAAACCCTGTCTCAAAAAATGAAAAAAAAAAAAAATGTAGAAACCATTCTTGACACTAAACAAAAGGACTGGGAATGTAGCTTGCTGGTAGGGTACCTGTCTAGCAAACACCAAGTCTTGGGTTCCATCTAGCACAACACACACACACACACACACACACACACACACACACACACACACAGCCTTGGTGCAGGTATGGCTTGCACCAAGTACAATTTGTCAACTCCCACTATATCACAGGTTTATCATTTCACACAAAGAAGAAAATAAAAGCTAATAAAAATTAAAAGTTTAAGACAATTCTGTTGATTCACTCATGTATTCCATAGTTTTCCCCATTGGTGGAAAAAAAGCTCTCAATGTGAGCAGTTACTAGTCAAGGTGCAGAATGTTGGGTGCAAGAAAAATTCAATTAACCAAGGCATAGTGGCACATGCCTGAACCCAGCACTTGCAGGATAAAGCAAAAGGATTCACCACACAAGGCCAGCATAGGCTACATACCAGTGAGATGGTTCAGTGGGTAAAAGTTAAAGGTGCTTGCTGCCAAGCCTGATGATGACCTGAGTTCAAACCCAAACCCAACAAAATGGAAAGAGAACAACTCCCACAAGCTGTCCCCAGACTTCCACATATGTGCCAAGGCAGTTGTATGGCCATAGACAGACAGACAGACAGACTCTCTCTCTCTCTCTCTCTCTCTCTCTCTCTCTCTCTCTCTCTCTCTCTCTCTCTCTCTCACACACACACACACACACACACACACACACACACACACACACACACTAAAAGTAATAAAAATAAATGGGATCTAAAGATTTGGCTCAGTGATTAAGAGTGTTTTTGCAGCGGACTTGAATTCATTTCTAGTACTCATGTTAGGCAGTTCATCTCTACCTGTAACTCCAGCTCCAGGGGATAAATCTGACTACCTCCTTCTGGCCTCCTCAGGCACCTGAATGCACCTATGCATACTTCCACACAGACACGCATACATACAAATAATTTAAAATAAACTTATCTTCAATAAATAAATGGAGTGAAAATAAACAATCCTACCAAACTCAAGACACATTTCCATCCTTAAGGAACGCACTACCTAATGAAGATCAAGTTATATAAACCCAAGTAACTAAATGACAGTCAGCTGACACATGCTGAACAATCTAAGGTGCAGACTGGTTTCTGTAATACCAAATGTATATAGACCCATCAGAGACGAAAATCCCCTAAAGGATGAAGCAAGGAAAGGAAGGGGTGGTACTTAACACTAGTTCTTGATGAACAGGGGTTAGCAAGACAAACGGAAACTATAAATGACTGATGGAGCAGAAACACGATGCCAAGGGAAGAAGGGGCTAACGAACAGCAGTAAGAGTGAGCACTGCATGAGTGCGAGAAACCAGAACACCCTATGAGCGCAGTATGAGAAGGAACGGGACAAGAAAGAGCAGCAGTCAGGAAGGTGGCTAAAGGGCAAGCTTGGCCAGAGTGCAGGCCACTCTGAAGACCTATCTAAGAGTTTATATCCTAACAACACTGTGGTAAACGAGCTCTTAAACTGGGAGCAACAATACTCATGACACAGTAAGAAAGGAAAAGCTAATGTGGGTTTAGTGAAAACATTAAGAGGGTCAAATTCAGAGTAGACACTACAACACTGCCCGGAGTGGGTCAGAACCAGAAAGCCATGGAAACGCATGGACTGAAAATGTATGGACTGCTTTCAGTCTACTGAAACAATTCCATTCAGTTGCTAAAATAAATATTACACCTTTGAAAGTCTCACCCAAAAACAAACAAACAAACAAACAACAACAAGTAACTTCATTATATGGATGAACTATTAAACAAGTCTCATTGGCACAGTTGACAGCCAAAACTGCTCTCAGTACCACAGTAGGTGTTAAAATCCGGAAAGAAAGAGTCAGAAGGTGGAAACTGTGACCTCATCCTGGTCACACAACCCACTGTTTGCCTCTATCATCACCACCACCCACAAACAGCTATTTCAAGATCTGGGCAGCATCACAGGAATTCTGAGTAATTGGATAGGGGTCTTGAATCCAGATTGATTAACAATCTACAATAATCCACCTGAAAACAAGAATTGTTATCAAAACGAAAAGGAAATACATGTTCAAATACATAACGGTAGTTTAGCAAACTCGGACAGCAAGGCTTTAAAAGCACAGAAACCCTCTAACACCAGACACTGGCAAGCTCTAGCTCCAGCACACCTATCAGTGTGCCACCACCTCGCCCCAGCTGGGCTTGAGTGAGTGCCTGTGCTCCAGCGATCACCATTAGCTGGTACTACAGAAATGTCAGAGCTTTGCACGTCCCAGGTGACTTTTCAGTAAGCTCATCTGCCATGATCAAACTCTTAACATCTAAGAAACCATTTATGGATACATTATAATTGATAATGTAGCCACCAACATATATATGCCACTTTCCATTTAACAGTAAATTTAATAAAAATGGAATCTAATTCCCTCTAGTGTAAGCTTCATGAGAACAAGGGTTTGTTTTGCTCACAGATATAGTCCCAGGAATAAAATACTGCCTGAAATGAAGCATTTGTGTAATAGTTATTAAATTATTAGATAAGTAACTGTTTTTATTAGATTTCTCATACTAGGACTATAGTTAATATTAATTACCAAAAAGCTAGCAACAAATATTACATGTTGAGCACTCCTTACCCAAAATGCTTGGGACTGGAAGGGTTTCTGATTGATGTGGCAGTTTTGAGGGTGGGGATGGATTTTTGTCTTGTTTTCAGACTTTGGAGTATTTCATAGACTAGGCTGAGCACCCATAATCTAATATTCCAGTGTTCCTACATCTGCAGAGTTTGTGTACTGTTTGACCTTCTGGTTTTGGAACACTTGGCTTCTTCTCAGATGCTTCATTTCTACAACGATCAGCATCCACAGAGGCAGGTGCTAACGTGGGTATAGCTTTATGCAAGCTATTGAATTGTTAATAAGGTTTTAAGCTTTAATGTATGTTTTTAGGCTCAAATTAAGATGTTTTGAGCTCTTTAGAAAGTTATTACAGCTAACAATAAAGTTCCTAAACTCCATGGACTCCTTATGAGCCCCTGGTCTGAGCTCCTACCTTAACTTAACCTCCTCAGTGCGGGGATAAAAGGCGCTCAAACACTGTATCTTGCAACAATAACTGCTTAAAGCAAATATGCCACATGAATCTTAAGACTCATAATCAAAACCAAAGAAGCAAGTATCTGATAAAGTTATCACTGATACAGGTAACAGAGGTGACAGAGCCCCAGAACTCAGTAACAACTGAGAATGACAGCAGACAGGCACAGCTGACAACAGCCACACTACACTTAAAACTGCAACTAAGTGTAAGCTGCTCTGTCTGTCCTTTTCTCAGGTGTTCATGGCAGAGTGGGAGCAGGCGTGGTAAGTAAACACTCCTCTGTGCTCTATCTCGGGAAGACACTACGCCCTGACCCGCTTTCCTGCTAAGACAAAGATCTGAAATGGAGGGAAATGCCTGACAACAGGGGCCTAAGGTAAAGCTTCAGGTTCCCAAAGCTTTCTATCCCTCACCAAAATGATCCCCGCCATTCTGTTTTAAAGCCTACATTATAAACCCATAAGGACTTTGTTTATGGCTGGAAGAGTGCTGAGCACATACCAAGCATTCAATAAATATTTCCTGACTAAATATTGCCTGCATCCTCCACAGAATTACACCCTTATGAGAACAGGGGTTCCCAGCAGCTCACTCACTGGTTCTCTCTACACTTGGTGAGGATATGAGCTACAGACAATCAGAAAGCCCTCTTTACCACAGAGCATATGTAGCATTTGGGATCACAGTATTATGCAGCCTGCATAAGACTCAAACTCCATAATCTTACCCCTACTGCATTAATGAGCCAAGGAAAGGCGTTTTAAAGAAAGCAAGTTTCAATATAATCATTAAACCCCACTCACGGTCATGATCAATATTTTAAAGTAAATATTACCTTTCTAATAATCTGTTCTAAATGCTGCTCCCTAGTATCTGATCTCAACTCACATTATTAGATTCTGAAGTGGGAAGTCATCATTGTCTGCACACAAACAGATCTATACCAATCATAATTGAAGACTGAAAAATTAAGCTGCCAATGGACGCCAAGAAGTATGAACAGCAGTCACAGCTATGCCCCTCCTAAACTGCAAACAGGATGTTCTTCAAAGTGATTTTTTTTCAAGCCGACCTCCCACTCACTCATCAATAGAAGTCAGTTGTGATACTTTTCTGGAACAAATGACTCAATGAAAAACACAGAAATATTTAATCATTTGCTTTCACATATCACTCAGAAAACCAGTACAGAATAGCTACTTCAAAATCAACATGCAAAAATAAATATTAGAGACAAAAATACTTGAAAGTAATATTGAATATCTCTGTCTTTTAAAACAGGAAGTCATCTTAACTTTAGGAAGTCAGAAAAAGCACGTATTTCCAGCTGTTTCTCAACTGTGAGTTGCCACCCCAATAGCCTACATATCAGATATTTACAATTTATAATTGTAGCAAAATGGCAGTTATTACTTATCAATGAAAAGTTCTAATGCTGTAACTCTTTAATATAGTCCCTCATGTTGTGGTGACCCCAACCATAAAATTATTTCATCGAAACTTTATAACTGTATCTGAATCTTAAATGCAGAATATCAGATATGCAGCTCCTGAGAATGAGTCACTTGACCCCCTAAAGAGAAGCAACGCACAGGTTGAGAACCACTGCTCTAGAGAAAAGGAATGTACTCTTACAGAGTATGTAACAGAATAATCTGACCTTTGATATACCAACAGTTCACTCAAAGATTCAACTGATAATCTTCAAAGGAAATACAGAGCCAGTGTGACAGCTCAGCAGGTAAAGAGCCTGCCTTGCAAGCAACCCGACCTGAGTCGATCCCTAGATCCCAAAGTGAAACCTAAGAACCAGTTCCTGGAAGTTCCTTCTAACCTCCACTTTGATCCACATATACAAAATGGAATTTGTGCATTCACACTCTCCTACATACTCAAAATTGCAACACACACAAAATAAATTTAAAGAAAAAGTATACAGTGTAAACCAGTCTGTAAATTTTTACTGCATACACATAAATACACATATTAACAAATCTATGAACTTAAAAGCTCACATATTTTACTAAGGACCTTACCCATACTATTCTTTACAGCATCTGATTTCCTGTTATTGATTTGCTGGACATACAGTTTAAAGTCATACACTGTCAATTTTGAGGTTCAAAACAATCTTTACATGCATCAGACAGGCTTTGCTACCTGTTTCCCAGATTTAAAAAAAGGAAGAAGCAGCTCGTGAGATGGTTCAGTGGATAAAGATGACCAGCTGGGTTCCATTCCCAGTACCCACATGGTAGAAAAGAGAAGACTCCTGCCAAATGTACATAAGTACATACACACACACACACACACACACACACACACCCCAAGAAAGAGAGAGAGAGAGAGAGAGAGAGAGAGAGAGAGAGAGAAAGAGAGAGAGAGAGAGAGAGAGAATAAATAATATTTATTTAAAAAATTCTTTAAGTCTAAATAAAACTGTATTTAAAAAAGAACATCCAACTTACTGGAGAAATAGCTGATTTCAGAAGTAGACTGGGCATATAAAAGAGATGCTGGGAACTGTATTTGGTGCTTTTCTGTTACTATGATAAAATACCAAAGAACCTTACAGAAGAAAGGGTGCGGTTCTAGAGGGGATGCGAGGGATGCAGCAGGGCTGAGGGGGCAGGGCAGAAGGAAGCAGGAAGCTGAGAGCTTACATTCTTAAATGCAAGCTGGAAGCTGGAAGCAGGAAGCAGGAAGCTGGAAATGTCATGAGGCGTTTAACTCTCAAAGTCCAACTCCAGGGACCCCTCCTCCAGCAAGGTCGTACTTCCTAAATCTTCCCAAACAGTGCTGCCAACTGGGGACCAAATAAATGTTCAAGTATTTGACCCTCTTGGGGACATTCACAGTCACACCACTGCAGAACATTCTATCACATCCAAAAGCTAGGAAAGCCATTATGGACAAAATTCAGGAGGCAGTTTGAAGATGTTTCCACAATTTGTTCATTTGTTTGTTTTGTTTTGTTTTGTTTGGATTTGGTTTTTTCAAGACAGGGTTTCTCTGTATAGCCCTGGCTGTCCTGGAACAAACCCTGTACACCAGGCTGGCCTCGAACTCTGAAATCCGCCTGCCTCTGCCTCCCAGAGTGCTGGGATTACAGGCATGCGCCCCCACTGCCTGACTGTTTGTTTTCTTTAAAAAGAAAAGAAAATGTATGTAGTAGATTAAAATAGGACAAATGCACAGAAACCTGTGAGTTTTACCTTAAAACTACAAAGAGACATGTTACAAACCACCAAAAGATATATCAACACTTGTGTGTTGAAGTCTATAGAAAAGACAACTTCTTTAACAAACTAAGGAGGGAAAAAGTATATACAATAAAGAGAGCTAGCAATGAAATGTAATGTGTGGATCTCAAATATAAACCACTGTAAAATGGTATTAAAGAGAACTGCAGCCAGAAGTGGTGGAGCAGGCCTATAATCCGAGCATCTGAGGACATCCTTGAGTTTGAGTCTAGCCTGTTCCATCCAGACCAGTCAGGAAAGGAACCTGTCTCAACAAAACAAAACAAACTCAAAATACTGACCTGTATGTATCTAAAGAAATTACCATTAAATTTCAGGTCTGATAACAGTATTTAAGACGTGTAAACTCAAATAAGATTTTCAAATAAAAAGAGCAGGACAGAACACTAGCATTAAATTAACAAGCAATAGGACCATGAGTAATAATTTAACCATCTTAATATATTTATTGTGTGAAGGCCACAAGACCCACAAACAGTTCCAGAGGGACCCACTGCATTACCACATGCCTACCACTGATAACAACTACCTCAATCATCAAAATAAGTTAAATTACGTTTCATACATACAACTGAAATGACAAAATGTCCAAACAGTGGAATACAGTACACTTTAAGGGTCTATTGATACTTGCTAAGGAAAGACAGACACATTTCCTTTAATGAGGAAAAATGACTGATTGTCTGCTTACATGTATTTTCTTTGCCCAATCTCCCTCACATATTAGGTAACCACAGCTAGTTCAAAGATAAGTGTTCACTGTTTAAATATAGAAATGAGATAGTAAGAACTACACATCCGGAATGCCTTCCCACTGACAGCAAATACTTTCAAACTTAATTTATATTCATGATCTAAAGTATCACGTAGTTATTAAAATATACATCATATTGACTTCAAACTAACACAGAAATGCACGCCCCCCCCCACACACACACACACGAGTTGTTAATGGGGGGGAGGGGGGTCCCTGAGGTACCCTAAAATAACATTGCCAACTGCCATTGCTGGTCTCCCCCTAGAACTAGATAGCAAACTCCAACTACTGAAGACCCCACACATCTTAGCTGCAGGACAGAAAGAGAACATGGTGACTAGGCTGGAAGCCACATCAGTGCTGGCTGGCCTTCACAGTGCTAGGCCTTGACACAAGCTGCTGGGGGAGAACTGTCACCAACAGTCTTACTTATCTGGGGACCTTGTGTGCCTCAGTACCACTGCCAGGCAGGATGGGCCCACTGGGGCAACAGTATCAAGTCTATGGGGACAACTTCTTTCTTACTGGGCTTGGTGCTACACCACAGGAGGGAATTCATGTATATTTGGTCTCATGGCTGGGAAGGTCATAGGCCCTAGGAGAAGCTGCTGATCTTGTTTTCCTAAACAACCATGATGTGCCCATCAAATTGCCTCCTAAATCACTATGTTTATGCCCACAGATCACTTTAGTCAGAACAGTTTTTTGCAGTCATCAGCAGACTGAGGTTTTATAAATGACTGCTGAATATCCAGCTGTGAACAGGACATCTACCTTCTCTAAGGCACAAGGAGCACTGGGCAAAGGGGCAGAAAGAATGGCAGAGATGGACAAAGCCGGGGGAGGGATGTGGCATGCAGACTCCAAGGCGTGGCATGGCTGTCTAACTCTTGAACTTGCACAAGTTTGGGCCCATGGACACCCTCTGAGGGTTTATATGCAGCTCATGGTTGGCAGGGGAGAGACATTTTCTTCAGTTGTGTAGCCACTAGTAAAGTGTCTAAGCTCCTATAAAGTCTCCTGAATTCATTAGGCAACCCCCCCCCCACACACACACACAAATATAAAAATAGTAGGGAGACTACTAGGAGAGAAGAAGTGGAAGAGTGGGGGAGATCTGTGAATGTGATAAAAATATACTGTACAATGTAAGAAATATCATAACAAAACCCATTATTATGTGTTATTTAACACAGGTTAGTAAAAAAAACATTTAAAAATACCCAGAAGTGGTGATGCACACCTGTAATTCCAGTACTTGGGAGGATCATGAATTCAAGATCAGCCTGAGTACGTGAGTCCCTTTCTCAAAACAAACCTTGCCTGTGCTATAGTCACCAGGAAATAGTAAAGGAGGCACGGAAAGAAGACACTCAGGCAAGAGCAGCCCAGCAGAGGGGTACCAAAGGCCTGTGCCAGGTGTCAACATCCAACCAAATGAAAAAGGCCCCTGCCCTCTCACACTGGAGCCCAAAGGAGATGAAGATGTCTATACAAAGGAATTAAACAGGGAGCTGGTGAGAAAATAGAAGGCAGAAGATTGCTTAAGCAAACTGAAGACCAGATTCCTCACAATTTGAAAAATTAGTTACAAATATGTTGAGAAAACTAAAATGAACCCTATCCAGTTATAAAAACCCATACCAGGTGTAAATTCACCTTCCCTCCACAAGCACACTCTTTATCTCTGACTACTGTGCGATAATGACAGCTATTCATACAGCTAGAACAAAGCTGGCCTTTAAATACTGTTCTCCTCAAAGATGAGTACGCCTCCTTGAAGTGATGGCCACGCCAAGCCTGAGGCAGGAAGCACACAAGGCAGACTGACCACTAAGACAGTCCCAATACTGCTGGGTGGGCTACGGGCATGCTAAAGAGCATTGTCCTTGGGTCATGGAGGGTGCCGGTCATCAGCTCAGAAACCTGCCTGGTGCCTGCAGTGGTCAGCGTGCCAGGGTCCCTGGAACTGCAGTTACAGACAATTGTAAGCTGTCATGTGGGTGCTGGGACTCAATTCCAAGTCCTCTGCAAGAGGTAACAGTGTTCTTAATGGCTAAGCAGTCTCTCCAGTCCAATTTCTCAATTTTCAAACACCCCAAGAACTGAACAAGACATAGAATGTCTGCTAAGTCAGAACCGCAGCAGCCTCTGCCCAGAGGCATAGTTCTCAAAGTGAATCCTAGGGATACAGAGAAGCCACATGACACACACACACAGATGGTATTCTCACAGGCAGTTTTATCTCAGGGGTTTGCCCTGCAATTTCTGAGAGACAGCTAGTTCCATGTTTTTTAATGGAACACCACCCACATACTATTACCAAATTCACTCACAGCTAAAACTTTCTGACTGTGTATCTGCGTATGTTTGTTTTTTTACATATGTACATATATGTGTATATACTCACCTATAAAACATGAAAATTTTAGCCAGGTGATGGTGGCACATGCCTTTAATCCCAGCACTCTGGGAGGCAGAGGCAGGCGGATTTCTGAGTTCCAGGCCAGCCTGGTCTACAAAGTGAGTTCCAGGATAGCCAGGGCTACACAGAGAAACCCTGTTTCAAAAAACAAACAAACAAACAAACAAACAACAATAATAATAATTTTAAGTGAACCATTTAAAAGTTAGACACAGTAGTTAAAAGTTGAACACAGTAGGTGTAGTAGTGCACTCTGAGGCTGAGACAGGACTATGGCAATGTGGGCTATACAGTGAGTCTCAGCTCCACCTAAGATACACGGGGAGCCCTGCCACAAACAAGAGCAAGTTACAGACACCATGGTCCTTTCTCCCTACCAACACTAGTGTCTATTTCCTAAGAATAAAACTATCTCCATGCACAACTTTAGGATAGTTATCAATGTTAGTAAGTCAAACACTGATATAATAATATGTTAATCTCTTCTACCACATAAACTCCAGTGTTGAATCAATAATATTCTTTATTGTATTTTTCTCTCAAAAACATAGTCCAATGTTTCTTTAGTCTCCTTTAATACAGACCATTTCCAAAAACTCTAAAGTGAGTGTCTGTGTATGTGTGTGTGTGCACATACACATACACTTTCAGTTGTTTCTAATTACACTCAGACTTCTCATTCACGGTGGAGGCAAAAACTTTAAAGGCACACAATGTCTACTGGCATTGTTTGTTCTGATTGTGCATGCATGGTGCCATCTGACTGTGCAGTTACTGTTTTCCCCCTTGCAACTACTGAGCACACAATAGGGAGAACATGCAGACAGACATCCTGTCTTTTCACCACAGTCTGTTCTAGTTTGTGAGCTATTGATTCCTGTCTTATTTGGACTCACTGATTCTTACTATGGTCTCAAAATAATCACATGAATTATTCACGGGGAAAAACATAACATTTTAAATTAAACAGGCTTCAACTTTTAAGTACAAGCCCCATATGCTTTAGGTATTAAGTACAAATTAACCACTATTTAGTTCTAATAGTTCTATTTAGAACTATTTAATTAGTAAATCAAGGCTGACAATTCCATTTAAAAAGCTAAATAGGAGCTGAAGAAACGGTTCAAGGGTTGAGAACATACTATTCCTGCAGGGGACCCCAGTTTAGTTCCCAGCACCCATATAAGCAGGCTTCAACTGCCTGCACCTCTAGCTGGTCACCTGGGGCTGGCTTCTGGCATCTCAGGCACCTGCATGCACATACCCAACCCCACCTGCATACACATAACTGAAAAATTAAAATATTTTTTAAAGCTAAAATGATAGTAAATCTAAATCCTCTTACAAGTCATAGTATTAGACAAAGTAAATTATCATATCCTATCTACCAATTTTATAAAATCATATTATATTGCACCAAATTTGTCTTCCTTCACTCCATCCAGAAGTTTTTTTTTTTTTTAAGGTGTATTTATTTATATGTAAGTACACTGTAGCTGTCTTCAGACACACCAGAAGAGGGCATCCAATCTCATTACAGAAGGTTGGGAGCTACCATGTGGTTGCTGGGGTTTGAACTCAGGACCTTCAGAAGAGCAGTCAGTGCTCTTAACCACTGAGCTAACTCTCCAACACTCCTGCCCTGCTAGTTCCAGTCCTACTTGCTGTAGCTGTCTTCAGACACCCCAGAAGAGAGCATCAGAGCATCTCATTACAGAAGGTTTGGAGCCACCATGTGGTTGCTGGGATTTGAACTCAGGACCTTCGGGAAGAGCAGTTAGTGCTCTTAACCGCTGAGACATCTCTCCAGTCCCATCCAGAAGTTTCAAAACAATAGCATACTACTCATTGTAGCTTCTAATGTTCATTCATTTTCATATGTCAGCATTCCTATTTCCTCCCTTACAGATAAAGCTTAACCACCAAAAATTTACCTCACAAAATGTTTTACCCAAAGAAGTCAAACACACAAAACTGAAATTTAAAGTTCCACTCATTATGTAGAGCACTAGCATTTTATAGTCTCTCCTCCCTTTGTCTTTTTAAATGTTGGTCTTGACCATTAATAAACTGATCTCAGAATCAATAGGTCATATACATGTCTTGCACTTCAAAGCATTACCCCAGAACCTGGGCCAGAATTCTTTATCAGACATAATCAAATTTAATATAATCCACATATAGAATTGTATGATTACAGTGGTAGAAAAGAAAACCAAGGAACAAGAAAAGATAACCAACACTGAATGCCTTTAATCCAAGCACTAACAAGGCAGAGGGATTTCTGGGTTTGAGGCCCACCTGTTCTACAACATGAGTTTCAGGAATACACAGAGAAGCCCTGTACTGAAAAAACATACAAACAAGCACACAGAAGAGGAAGAGGAAGAGACAGCTACAGAGATGGCTGAGGATGCAGCTCAGTGGTAGGCCATCTGCCTACTATGCATGCGACCCTAGGTCCAATCCTCCAGGACTAAGAAGAAAAGTAATTGACAAAAACAAAGAAGCTGGATCTAAAGGCACACACCTATAATCCCAGCATCTAGGAGGTAGAAGTGAGTACATTAGGAGCTCAAGGCCAGCCTCAGTTTTATTGCAAGTTTGAGGCTAGCCTGGGCTACATGAGATCCTGTCTCTTTTTTTAAAGGGGGGATGAGGAGAGTGAAATAATAAGTAATGATTCAAACTGTATGTTTGAGGTTAGCCTGGGCTACATGAGACCCTGTCTCTTTTTTAAAAGGGGGGGCTGAAGGGGTAAGATAAGAAGTAATGGTACGTGCTAGAGAGATGGCTCAGCAGTTAAGAGCACTGAGTGAGTGCTCTTCTTGAGGCACTGAGTTTGATTCCCAACAACCACATGGTGGCTTACAACCATCTGTAATGGGATCCAATGCCCTCTTCTGGTGTGTCTGAAGACAGCTACAGTGTACTAATAACATCAAATAAATATATCTTTAAGAAAAAGAAGTAATGATACAACTTCTATGTCTTCAAAGACATTTTTAATTTGGCAGGGGCAGAGAATGGCAAGGAATCAAACATCCTGTGACTGCAAGTCTGGGTGATAAAGTATTTCATGTAAAAACACACATTTATATAATTTCTAACTTCAATGTAGCATTTGTAAAATGGCCAGTGACTTAGCATCCGGGTCTATGATTTCAAAAACCACTGCAGAGCCTTAATTGCTATTCAATGTAAAATGCAAATAGTGTTTTCCTTATCTAAACACTTATCAACCAAGGGCAAAGTCTGAATTTCAAGTGTTTAACTTTACAAAACTGCATTTTATAAGAAACACGTGGGGTGCTTTAACAGTACAAGTCTACAAAAACTGATTAAGAGGCTTCAAAAGTCAACCATTTTGAAAGGAAAGGGGGTAACAATTTAGACCTTAAGACTGCCATACAGATTTTTAAAGGATAAAGGTTCTTTGTAAAGGTGTTATCCGAATCTAAAGTGCCCAGAACTGTAGAAAGAGAGGTACCATGACATACAGACGTGAAGACCCTCACTGTCCTGGGAATCTGCCACACAGAGACAGGCGGTATGAGCTACTTCAACTGTTATGGTCCATCTACTTAAATATCAAAATGTTTTCAAACTCCCTATGAATAAATAGTGAGGTTTTATAAAACATAGATATGGGTTCTCATTAAGACAGTTTTCCTATATCTAATTCAGATATAGAAAATAAAAATTAAAACAGATAAAGACCTAGTCATATAATCCCTGGAATTTGGACTGCAAATAAATTCTTTCATAACTTCAAAAGGCCAGACTTTATAGATAGAAATCTAGCAAGGTCCAGATGTTCGCTCTCAGCAATCACTCGCTTTGATACACAGCACAGCGTTCTAAGTGGTGCTGCCTTCCTTTGCCTCTATCCCTGGTATTTTCCTACACTTAATAAACATTTCTAGATGCCTATTTAAAGTCAGCACTTAGCTCCTAAAGGACAAAAGCATGTGCTTTTCTTGTCCTTTCTTTAAGGGTAAAAAGCATAGAGCTGGTAGTCTACCTATGACATTACCCACACACATTTAGTGATATTCTAGCACACTCACGCTGTAGATCTTGTACCTACATCTGAGTTACTATTCACACCATGTTACATGTAATTATCTTCTTGCATGTGCTGGTGTGTGGGGTATGTTTGCACGCTCAAGTATATATGAGTGCAAGTGTGTAGGTGGGTGCATATGGAGGCCTGAGGCTGACATCAGGCGTCTCTCTCCATCACTTGCCACTGAACCAAGAACTCGGTAGTATGGATGGTAGAATTACAGGCTCACTGCCACACCCATACATTTAGATGGGTGCTGGAGAGCTGAACTCCTATCCATGGAGCAATTATCTACTGAACCATCACCCAAGGCCCACTGAAGGCTATCTTGAGCCCTTCAAGACAACCAATAAGAAATTAAATTGTTACATGATTACATGAAAGAAAGAAAAAACAGCTTACTGAATATTTAAAGGATGCTTGAAACTAGATTAGTATTGAAAATCAGGCAGGCATGGTGGCATGTGCCAGTAGTCCCAGTTACTGGAGAAGAAGTTCAGACAAAAGGGTGGCTTGAGTCCAAGAGTTCAAAATCACCCAAGACAAGATAGCATGAGTTTACCTTACAAATATATTTTAAAAACTTTAAAAGGGCCGGGCAGTGGTGGCGCACATCTTTAGTCCCAGCACTTGGGAGGCAGAGGCAGGTGGATTTCTGAGTTCGAAGCCAGCCTGGTCTTCCAGGACAGCCTGGGCTACACAGAGAAGCCCTGTCTCAAAACAACAAAACAAACAAACAAACAAAAGAAAAACAAAACAAAAAAAACTTTAAAAGGGCTTGGTGTAGTGGAACGCTCCTATAATTCCAAAACTCTGGAGGTAAAGACAGGGGATCAACAGTTCAAGGCCAACCTCAGCAATGAAGGGAGTTCAAGATCAGCCTGGGCTATGTTAGAACCTGTTCAGAAATATAAAAAATGAAGTTCTGCATTTGCTTGCTTTGAAAGAGAGCAGTTGGTAGAGTGCTTGCCTACCATTTACAAAGGCATGGGTTCAGCCCTCAGTACTCCACAAACCAAGGAGCACCTATAAACATTATAGTGACACATGCTCAGTTAGGTTAGGTAGACACAGACCACCCAGCCCAGGATGCATGAGAAAATGTTATTTCTTACACATAATAACCTTCATGTATTATACTTTGAATTTTATATTATAAACTGGTATGATTAAGTTTATACTTTCTTTAAAATGCAAATGTTCATGTTTAAGCTAACCCCAAGATAAATATATTGAAACTCTTATTACAAAAAAAAGATCTTATCCCAGGGTGTGTAATCTAGCACTTGGGATGCTGACATCTCAACAGCTACAAATTCAAGGCAGTCTGGACTACATAGTTAAGACCCTGTCTCAAGGGTGGGGTTTTAAACCAACAACCATTACCACCAAACAACCCAACACAAAACAACAAAAACTGACTTAAAACCTGAAACAAGAATAAGATGCTAAGACTAAGCATAAAATGTATCCAACCTCTGCCTTAAAAGTCAGTAAGATCATAGAGAAAGGCTTTATTTATTAGTAGTTTCCTGTTTTTGCAAACACATCTGAAGTTTAAGATACATACTGTGAGACATGTTGTATGCATACCCATACTGAGTTGTGGTGACAACACACCAAAATATAGTGGGGTAACTTTGAAAACCTATGTCCCAAGAGCAGCCTTTCAAATGACCCTAATGTAGATCCTGAAAGATACTAGGAGATACTATGTAACTAGGAGAAACTGCATAGTACAAGCAAGGGGAGTCACAGTCTATCTGGAATTCTCAAAGCTGCAGAGTAAAAGGATCCTTTTCTTGCTTTTATGTAAAACAAGGGTAATATAAGAAATGTGTAACTTCAACATGGCATCAAAATGGCCAATCATCTAACATTCCTATCTCTGGTCCCAAAACCCCTGTATAGGTGTCTTATAAAATGCAAGTTTTTCTTATCTAATCACTCTGACCACAGGCCTAGTTTGGGTTTGGATTTCCTTAAATAATCAGCTTTTACAGAATCATTCTGCTGATAAAAGCACTGAATTTTTTTGCTTATGAAAATGTAGTCTTCTCACAATTCTCCAAGAACCTCTCTAGTATGTGAAAGGAGATATAAGCATCCACTTCCTTGAGAAAAAAACGCTTTCAATATGTTACCCCAGAAGAATTTCACATTTTGAATTTTTTAGTTGAAAAAAAGAAGTCTTTACACATAAGTGCTTTCTTTTACACTAATGGCTCTCTTGATGATAAAATAAAGATCAATGTAACTCTAAGCTCCAGGCTAATGAACTGCAGGGAACAGAAACAAGCAATTTGGCAAGAACTGAGCAAAGCTCTGCTTAAAGGCTACTAGTAAAATATACCAGCTCCCCTCCCCCACTCCCACCCTTTAAGGTTTCAATTAAGATGGGGCCTAGTCTTACTCATAGAAAGCGACAGAAAGAGAAAGCATACAACTCCTGCTACAAAGTCTCTTCATCGAAGGCAACTCCAGAAAGGAGACAAAAACCATCCTGTTCCTTTAGCTGACACAGGCTGCTCAACACCAAATCTTAAGAAGGGCAAACTTTCATCACATACCACTCAAAAGATGGTGATTCAACATTGAGATCACAATAGGTGGTGTGAAATTTAAAGTCCAACATTATGCATCTATAACATAACATAAAAATGAGATTTGTTTTCCTGATTGCAACTCTTTCTGTTGACTCTGGATTAGTTAAGGGATAAACTTGTTTAACAAGGCATATACACTTTCAAAATTAAGTGCTTCAATTGGTGAAAAAGACACTTTCAAAACATAAGGGCTTCTTCTGCAAGCCCTCCAGAATTCCTCAGAACTTACAAGCACAAGAATAAAGATCCCATTACATACAGAGATTATCACAGCCCCCCAAAGATACCCCATCTGCGTGTTAGCTGCCACGCAAGCCAGTGTTCCAGCCAATATGAAATGGGGAATGAACCCAGTCACAAATCCAAAAAGAACAAATGAAGAGTTAATGCCTTGCTAAAAGGAGCCCCAAGAAGGAAGTAACTTCACTATGTAAGGAATTACAAGACATCAAAGGTTAGATAATGGACAACAGGTGTCTTTGGAGAGAAAAGAGCCACAATTCATTGCTCCTATTTTGGGATTTCCATTCTCAAAGCAGTATAACAATGAGTTTTTTTTTCCCTCAAGAAAGTCAAGATCAAAACTGTACCTTTACTATTTAACACCTGTAAGAGCCTGATGCTCTTCTATTTACTTTTTAACTTTAAAAAAAAAAATCCATCTAATCCCCAACCTTGTGTGGCTTAGTGCCAGATGGTTTGCTAATCAGTGAACACTAACTAGAGATTTATTATCAAGAAATGGGAGTCGGGTGGTGTTGGTGGTGGTGGCGGCGGCGGCGGCGGCGGCGGCGGCGGCGGCGGCGGCGGCGCACGCCTGTAATCCCAGCACTTGGGAGGCCGAGGCAGGCGGATTTCTGAGTTCGAGGCCAGCCTGGTCTACAGAGTTAGTTCCAGGATAGCCAGGGCTACACAGAGAAACCCTGCCTTGAAAAAAAAAACAAAACAAAACAAACAAACAAAAGAAATGGGAAAGAAAAGCATCTGACTACACACTACTACCACATAAAATAGTCAAATATACAAATCCAGTCACAGGTTTCACATAACCATAGTATCAGCCAACGCAGAATGGTTTCTCTCATCATAACCCTGAAAGCTCTCTCTCTACAGTAACTGGGTTCCAATGGCCTCAAAGAATAGCAATTCCAGACACAGGTATTCATTACCCTGGAGTTCTCCTGTTCCTCGGGCCAGTCACAAAATTTAGCACCTGTACTCTGATTAAATGGACCACTGAAAAGACACTTCAGCCAACAGAATAACCTATCCCTTTCTCTCCATTCCACAAAGACAGCATATTCCAAAAATGGAGAGTCCTTTCTTTTCCGACTGAGGCCCCCTCTTACGGGTTCATTGGGCAGGATTACTTCTCTCCAGAATGCATGGAGAACATACTTCTGCTTTCACTCTTAAAGAGGGTCCCTCAGCACAGACGCACCTCTTCCTTTCCTGTATTGAGTAAAAGATGTGCTCTCCACCACTGCAAAACCTTCAGGGAACTGGAGGGAAGTTGTCAGTTAGCGAGGGCTACTTAACACATCTCCAAATATAAAGCCTGAGGGGGGTGACTACAATCCAGAAATGGGGCTGGAGATTCCTACTCTCTGCGGAAAGGCTGTCTCTGAGAGTCTGTATTTGATGAAGGGGTGCCCCGACTTTAATGGGGGGGTGGGGGATCGGAGGAAGGTGCTAAGTGCACCCGGAGGGACGTAGCAGTGGCTGGAGGGTCGTTGAGGGGAAGGAGGGCCCCGCACTGAAGGGGGCTCTGGAAAGAAAGGAGGGTCTGGAGGCGAGGGCTGCATGGGGGAGGGGCCGCCCGTCCCGGAGGCGGCGGCGGCGGGGCTGCAGCCTCGCCGGGACCATGTGCCGGGAGCGGCGGCCACCCGCAGGGGCAGCCAGGGAGCAGGGCCCGCGGCTCGCGCGCAGGAAGCCGGGTCCCGGGTTACGCACGAGGGGCGCGAGCCCGCGGCCGGACTCACCGAGGCTGCCGGCGAAACCGTCCATCTTGCGGGGAACGCGCCGGGCTCGGGGCTCAGCGGGGCGGGCGCTTCATTCAGCACACCGACCGAGCGGCGGCCGCGGAACCTGACGCGCTTGTTCTCAGCGTCGCTCGGCGCGGCTCCTGACTCCCGCCTCCGCCGTCCGCCGGTCAGCGCGTCAGCCCGAGGGTCAGTCGGTCAATCACGTTGAGAGCCGCGCCGCCCGCCGCCTGCCCGGCCTCTCTCTCCCAAGCCTCGGCAGTGAGCGCCGCGCCCCGCCCCCGCGCCCGCGCGCAGCCACGGCTCCGCCCCCGCGCACGCCGTCACGCTTCCGATCCCGCCCCCACGTGATGAAACGGGGCGGGGCTTCTCGCAACACGCCCCTCCATCCACTCGGCCTCCTCATCCGCAGAGAACGCTTGAGAGTGGAGAGGCTATTGGCTGCTCTATTGGCCGGGTTCGCGGCCAGTGTTCTCCAGCCCGGAACTGGGTCTGAGTGAATGGGGCTCGTGGGTATCCCGCTGCTAGGACGCTGGCAGTGCACGGTGGGATTCTTTCCCTCTAAGAACCCCGCAGAGTACAGTTCTAGAGTTCTTTTGAAGGGAGATGATAATCCGAGAAGAACGGTAAGGAAGCAAACAAGTGAGAGGAAGGATTCCCCTTCCCGGAGTTCTCCTCTCCTCTAGTCAGGTGAGGTAGAGACAAGACTTTTTGACCAGCTTGAGGCCAGGTCTGCCACAACTGCAGCTTCTGGGACAGAGCACAAGCAAGCAATGTTAATGCTGGATGAAAAGAGTTCATCTTACCCAGTTCTTATGAGGAAAGACACGGGGTCTTGAGTACCTAGTCTGCCCAAGGTCATGGAACCTGGTGGAGGTGCACCTAAAAGACTGGCTTGTCTTACTCTCCTTTTGTTATTCCTTCAGGGTGCAAAGCCACCAGATAGCTTTTCAGGAAACTATTAGCACAGACTATTAGTTTCTAAATAAACCTTAGTTCTAGGATCAAACTATGAAGTCACTCATTTAGGCCTTGTTTTCATTTATTTGCAAATTCAAGTGCTAGACTTGCAACCAAAATGCACCTCATCTTCTTCAATCCTCTAATCGTATCTTCTTTCCTTACAAAGACATTTTGTAATGTCTGGAGAGATGGTTCAGCGGTTAAGAGTGCTCTTCCAGAGGTCCTGAGTTCAATTCCCAGCCACCACATGGTGGCTCACAGCCATCTGTAATGGGATCTAATGCCCTCTTCTGGTGTGTCTGAGGACAGCTAAAGTATAATCGTATAAATAAAATAAAATCTTTAAAAAAACAAAAATAAAAAACAAAGACATTTGAATAGTTTGGGTTCCTTCTAGGTCGATGTGCAGATTAGAGTATCAAAAAAACTGTAAGGTGTCTAAGATTAAATTGGATATACCTTTTAAAACAGCTGGGTTAGGAAAAAATAAGAATGTCTGTTAATAGAGTTGTAGGTTACAAGGGACGAACTGAAGTAAGGAGAGAAGAAATGGGAGACAGCAACTGTCATGATGGAAAAAATTTACAGAATAAAATAGTTGAAAAAAATTGTTAAACATCCTTGAAGGATTCCTCTCCCCTTTGATGCCTCTTCAAACATTTAACCTGGGAGTGTACCTCAGTGACAGATTGTGCTTAATAAATATGAGGCACTGCTCCCAGCTGTGGAAACAGCAAACAAACAAAATCTGACTTAAAAACTTAAGTAAACATCACAGCAAACCTAAGAGGTCAGGGTTGTAAATAGGACACAGATGACAGTCAGAAAGTGCTCTCCAGCGCAAGTATGGAAAGGGTGCTGATGCACACTTATAATCCCAGGTCTGGGAAGCAGAGACAAGATGAACCCCAGGGCCTCCAGAGAACCCCACTGAGAGGTCCTATCTCATAAAGAAAGCTCTTGAGGAGCTGTGTACCCGAGGCTGATGTCTGGCACACACATGTACAGGCACAACAAATGAAAACCTGACATTGGCGTTTTAAAAATGTTTAATTAAAAGGAGAGAAAAATTATTCAGGTTTTCTTCTAGCTGATGAACCAGTTTTGTTTTGTTTTTTGTTTGTTTGTTTGTTTGTTTTTTCGAGACAGGGTTTCTCTGTGTAGCTCCAACTGTCCTGAAACTCAGTCTCTAGACCAGGCTGGCTTCGAACTCAGAAATCTGCCTGCCTCTGCTTCCCAAGTGCTGGGATTATAGGCGTGCGCCACCATGCCTGGCTGGTGAACCAATTTGTAAGTTTTCAATAATTGAAGTAGAACTTGATTTCACGCTTATAGTAAAGATATATATATATATATGCATTATTGCTAGAGGCATTCTGGTTGATTTAATTTCATGGGATTCACATTTTAAAAAGAAAAACACAATGTATCATATGTTTAAAATTCTATAGCACTGCATTACTGAGCATGTTCCTGACAGGAGACAAATGTCTATTTTGGCTTGACATCAGTGAAAGCCAAATTCTCCACTTACAAGGTACTTATCTGTACCTTCCCCTTCTGGCTTTGTGTGTTGCAATCCCTGCTCCTCCCACACTCCTCACTTACTGACTGCCAGGGCCAGCCGTATGTCCATACTACGGGGTTCTAACCTCTAGCCCTGAAACTCTGTGACAGGATGCCAGGTGAGTCAGTGCACTGGGCCACCAGAACACTCCCGGAATCTATTGCTAAACAAAAGTAGCTGGCCATGATTCAATGCAAATGGCCGAGGTCTGTGTGGAATAGATTGCTAATCCAATGTATCCCCATCTCTTTGGGAAGCTAGTTGCCCAGATATCCAGCTATTCAATAGTCCCTGTTGGAGTGGAGTATGTGACTAAGGGAAGGGAGCCTGGGACAGAGAGGCACCTTCCTATACTCTCAGTGCAGACTCCTGCCGCAGGGCATGCTGGGCTCTCCTGTAAGCTCTGCACCCTGGAGGTTGAGTCAGGAAAAATCAGAAGGTCAAGGTCATCTTCACACATAGCAAGTCAGTCTAATGCTAACCTGGACAAAAAGAAACCCTCTAATCAATCCTATCTTCAAACCCAAGACAAACAGGAAAATTAGAGGCAAGGGATGAAGAAATCTGAAACTCAAGCATTGTGAATTTCATGATAAATCTGCCTGTGTTAGTTATTTTTACCTAAGTAATCCAGATTTATTCTAACCATTGAAACCAACCAAAGGAGTTTTATTAAAAAAAAAAATAATAATAAAGAAAAGAAGAAAAGAAAAAATCTGAGACAGAAAAAATGAAATAAAAACTCAGAACAATTACAAATAAAGGCTGAGGAGATGGATAGGGTAGTCTCAATGGATGGAGTAGTCTCAATAGGTAGGATAGTTTCATGTGGTGCAGTGGACCATGCCAGGAAACTTGGTAAGATTGAGCAGGATGAAAGCCCCGGAACCTTGTATCAGAAGACGGTAGGAGCTTCAGTTGCTTCCAAAATAGGAACGTGATCCTATGGCCCCTGTCACGTGACCACACTCCCTACATAGGAATGTGATCCACCTTGGCCTGAACTGGAACTTACTCTGTAGACCAGGCTGGTCTCAAACTCACAGAGATTCACCTGCCTCTGCCTCCAAAGAACTGAGATTAAAGGTGTATGCTACCACAACCAGCTGAACAAAGGTTTTGGTTTCTTTGGGATTTTGTTTGTTTTTGTTTGTTACTCTGCCTTCTAAACAGAATCATGTAGCCATTTTTTTTAGATTTATTTATTTATTATATGTAAGTACAGTGTAGCTGTCTTCAGACACACCAGAAGAGGGTGTCAGATCTCATTACAGATGGTTGTGAGCCATCATGTGGTTGCTGGGATTGAACTCAGGACCTCTGGAAGAGCAGTTAGTGCTCTTAACCCCTGAGACATCTCTCCAGCTGGTTGGTTACCTTAAAAAGGAAATTATCCTTAGATTATTTTCACTTAGAGATGTTTAAGTACAATTAAAATTTTTTTATTATACTGTATTTAGAGCGCACTCTGTGTGTGTGTGTGTGTGCGCGCGCGCGCACCCAAGTGTTATAACAGAGGAGAAGTTATAGGTTGGCTCTTTCCTTCCACCATGTAGGCCTTGGGTTAACTCAGGTCACTGGGCTTGGCAGTAGGTGCCTTTACCAGCTGAAGCATCTTGCTCAAATTAACTATTTAATTAAACAAAATAAAATATGTACCATTTTTCATGAGCTCAAGTATTACCTATGTTATATGTAGCTATGTCAAGTACAAAGACTTAAAACTTGGTTCTTTCTTTCTTTCTTTCTTTCTTTCTTTCTTTCTTTCTTTCTTTCTTTCTTTCTTTCTTTCTTTCTTTCTTTCTTCCTTTCTTCCTTTCTTTCTCTCTTTCTTTCTCAGACAGGGTCTCAGTCAATACAGGTTGGCCTCATACTCTCTGTGTCCCTGAAGATGATGTTAAACTGATCCTCTGCTCTCATCTCCCAAATACTGTGATCGAAAGCCTGGGTGTGGGAAGAGCTTCAGACATGCGCTCTTCAGACACGTGAGGACACGCAAGACCTGTTGTCAAAGCTCACGACTGGAGATAAAACCACAGCCTCCTTTGCTGACCTGTTTTACTTTTTCTCGTTAGATGGCCTTTGAAAGTAACTGTAAATGCTTGCTTTTCTCTTTGATATTCTTTTTAGTGTCAAGAGAAATTAAGTTTTGTAAAAGAATGTTGTCTTTTCAGCCCCTTGAATTTTATTGTTTGAATATTTTTTAAAAAATGAAACTAGCCAGGTGATGTTGGCACACATCTTTACCCTGGCACTCCGGAGCTGGAGGGGCAGGCGGATCTCTGTCAGTTTGAGGCCAGCCTCATCTACAGAGTAAGTTCCAGGACAGCCAGGGTTACACAGAGAAACCTAAATAAATAAATAGATAAACACATAAATAATAAGATATACTTACTCAGTGATCAGTACCAGTGCTGACTTGAGTGCTGATTTTCACCTAAGACTTCCCAAGTTCTACCTGCTTTCCAAAGGAAAAGATTAGCGGTGTTGTAAGGTCTTGGTGAGCACTGAAATCTATCCTGTGACTTGCCAGCCATGCCTCGCACAGGGTGTGTGTCTGGGGGAGGGGGAGGTATTGTTTCAGGGATTCATGAGTAAATGAATGGACACCAACTGAACCTAGTTTTGACAGTCCCAGTGGTGCCATCTCTGACCAGCTCAGGGAAGAGAATCTCCTAGGCTATAGAGCTTTCCCCCAGTGCTGACCTAACTGGGATGTCTAGGGGTGGGATCTGAACGTGTTGAACCAATAACCAAACTTGTCCATTAGAGAATCAACTTTAAAGTTTCTTTTTATGTGCTTGAGTTTCCCCATTTTAATAGATGTTGGGCGAGCCTTAGAGATAATAGCTAATAATTTTCCTGTGTCCATCAGGCACACTGAATCTTTGCCCCTTAGGGAATTCCCAAGCAGCCGTTTTCAAAAGTAAAATTCTACAAGGAAATACTTTCAAACAGCAATATTAGGATGGAAAGCAGCCAATTAGGGGGATTTAGTTCTCAAAGATAATAACACAGGAAGCTCTCTACTTGCAAATAAAATATTTTCAAAAGGTCATTTGTAAGTCAGTTGTTTGAAATTAGGAACAGTGCTATAAATGATGGTTAGTTTGCTGCTCTGTGCCCCCAAAACATGTAGCGTGCTGATCCTAACCTGCCTGTGCTGAAACCACGGTGATGACAACCTTACTTAACCATCTTGAACTAGACAGGTCTGAAGTTGAATATTGTCCATTGTAAGCATATGTGTGGGTGATGTTGCAACCTAAATACAACGTGTAACGCCATTTAAACTTTCAAAGTGATGACTTACAGATGCCCCATGAGATGGTTCTTATTATCCCGACTCTTCAGACCCAGAAAAGGAATCTGAAAGAATACGGACTAGAAGGGGGTGGGTGATGGGGAGGGAT
Source organism: Apodemus sylvaticus (assembly GCF_947179515.1). Classification (NCBI taxonomy): domain Eukaryota; kingdom Metazoa; phylum Chordata; class Mammalia; order Rodentia; family Muridae; genus Apodemus; species Apodemus sylvaticus. Next base: position 131,365,525 of record NC_067477.1, on the reverse strand, counting down.
CAGGATTTGAACCCTTATCAGTTTGCTTCTGAAGGCCAAGTTCTTCTCAAGGCACCTGTTTGCCTTTGGTGTTTGGGATTTTCTGGAAATAGGTGGACGCCCCGGGGAGGCAGGGCTCAGTAATACAGTTTGAGAACCAGTGGTGTGATCAAAGATCTGCTTTGTGGAGATTAACCTGTGGGTGGATACTCGGGAGGGGGGAGTGGAAGTGTGGAATCCAATTAGGATTGAGTAGGGATGTCACAGGAGGGACAGCAGTCGCAGAAACATCCGGAAGAAAATAGGGTGAAGGAAAACAATCCACAAAACCCTGGCTGACCCGCTTGGCGGGTGGCCTCCGGAACCGGGGTAAAGGAGGGTCCCCAGGCTCCTGGCGAGGAAAGAATGGCGGTAGCATTTACTGAAAATGGGAAGCTAGGGACAGGAGAAAAATGGAGACGAAAATATACAGTGATTAATTTCCTTCTGTGGGAAGCTGAGGGGAGTCAGAGGTTATCTTTGGCAGCTGGGGCCCAGGCACGTGACCTAAGCCATTTGGATAGTATAAGCGAGCTCTTCCAACCTGGAGAGAGTGGCCCAGTGCTTAAAAGGGGACTGAGAAAGTGAGGCATCTCCCTGATAATGTTGGGGGGTGGCGGCGACAGTAAATACCAGCACAGCGTCCTCACCCGCTTCTGTCCGTAGGTGAAGCCATGATCTCTGTGCCCAAGACTTCCTGGGTTTTCTGCCAGCTTCCTGTGGTTGTTCTTCCAGCTTTCCTGCCAACGAGCAGGCCACTTGATACCCTCTCAGTGAGTTTATTCTCTCCCTGTGTTAGCCAGAGTGGGTTTCTGTTGTTTGCAGTGGAGAACCCTTGAGTGGTACAAATGCCGCCTTTAGTTTTAAACAGACTGCACTTGGTTCATAACCAGATACCCAAAATTGAAGTCTCCACTGCATGGCTTCAAATGCGGAATTCAAATTTAGGGTAAGAGTTGGGGCTAAGTCATAGAAATCATTAGGAGAAAAACTTTGCAAGGGCCTGGGAACAGGCTGAGTGCGGAAGCTGGAGGCGCTCCCATACCAGGCAGGCAAGAGCAGGCGTGAGGAAAAGACACAAGGACAGAAGGCAAGAGGGTGTGGACGAAGCCTGCCGCCCAGCTACAGGGTCCTGCAAAGTATCTCTCTTACGTTTTAAACTATTTATTTTTATTTTGTGTTCATTGGTGTTTTGCCTGCATGTGTGTCCGTGTGATGGTTTCAGATTCCTTGGAACTGGAGTTCCAGACAGTTTGTGAGCTGCTGTGCGGGTGCTGGGAATTGAACCCTGGGTCCGCTGGAAGAGCAGCCAGTGCTGTTAACTGCTGAGCAGTCTCTCCAGCTCCCTGTTAGATCTCTCCATTGAGAATCTTTGGAATATCCAGTATTCATATAAATTCCCCAAATTCTCCTTCCTTCCTTCTTTCCTTTCTTCCTTTCTTTCCTTCTTTCTTTCTTCTCTGTGTATGTGTGTGTATATGTATATGTGCATGTTCATGGGGTTAAACCTGCATGTGAATGTTGAGGTCAGAGGCCAAACTTGCGTGTCTGGCTTTCTTGGCTGGGGCTCTGGGACCCTTACACCTGTGGGGTAAACAGTTTACTCTCTGACCTGTCTCCTCAACCCCAAACACCAAATTTTAAATTCAAGAACTAAAAAACCAAATACAGTATCAAATTATTATAACAAACTCTTTTTTGTTGTTGTTTTGTTTTTTGTTTTTTTGTTTTTTTCAAGACAGGGTTTCTCTGTGTAGCCCTGGCTGTCCTGGAACTCACTCTGTAGACCAGGCTGGCCTCGAACTCAGAAATCCACCTGCCTCTGCCTCCTAGTGCTGGGATTAAAGGTTGGTTGGTTTTCCAAGACAGGGTTTCTTAGTGTAGCCTTGGCTGTCTTAGAGCTAACTCTGTAGACCAGGCTGGCATTGCACTCAGAGAGATCCACCTTCCTTTGTCTCCCAAGTCCTGGAATTAAAGGCATTTGTCACCACCACCCTGCTATTTTTATTATTTGAATGTGGTGTGTGTGTGTGTGTGTGTGTGTGTGTGTGTGTGTGTGTGTGTGCATCTAAGTAAATGAACATTTCAAATAGGGCATTTCTATAATTAAACTGTGGTACTTCAAGTGTTGAAGAATCTATGATTGAATGCTTTTCTACACGCTGGATGCATAGATTATTTTAAAACTGAAAGCTTCATCCCACAACAGCACCATTTTTGAATCAGCCTATGAAATGTGATCTGGCCCTTACACACACACACACACACAGTTCCTAGTGAAGAGGGATTTACCCAATCAAGAATGAGAAGCTGTTCCTACCGAGGTGTTCAAGGTCCTTCAGGGTTAAAAGTGGCAGAGAACACATCTTGCTGTCCGTGCGAAGGAAGGGGCTGCTGATCTCATTTATCCATAGGACAGTGCAAAACAGGGGTCATTATGGTGGCCACACTGCAGGCTTATAAATGTTGGCATAAAAAAAAATCATGGCAGGCATTTCCCAAAGGCAGAAATATAAGTCTGTAACTGCACATAAGAATAGGAATAGCTGGGCGGTGGTGGTGCACACCTGTACTCCCAGCACTCTGGGAGGCAGAGGCAAGCAGAGTTCTGAATTCAAGGCCAGCCTGGTCTACAGAGTGAGTTCCAGGACAGACAGGGCTATACAGAGAAACCCTGTCTCGAAAAAACCAAGTCCAACCCCCCTCCCAAAAAAAGAGTTAAAGAATAGGAATATTTAAAACCTAGTCACCCACCATGTCTGTGCAAGGATGCTTGCAACCATTTTGTTTCTAATTGCTTCAGTCTTGGCAACATCTCAGCTCTCCTGCAGTAGATGAATGGACAAACTAAATACTAAATACCATTGCTAGCAAAGAAGTAAGCTAGGGAGCCATGAGGAGACATGGGGCTGGCAGGCACAGGGTGCAGAGGATGTGGCTCACTCAGTAGCTTGCCTAGCAAGCCTAGAGTACTAGGTTCAGTCCCTAGTACTACAAAAACTGGGCGTGGCATTGCACACCTGCAATCCCGACTTTAGAGAGGTAGAGGCAGGAGGAGCAGAGATTCAAACTCAACCTCAGCCACATGGTAAATCGGAGGCTGGCTGGACTGCTTGGGACTCAGTTTTAAAAAGGTATAGCTAGGTGTCCAGAAGGTCACCAACAAGGCGGTGCCTCCAGTTCAGGTTTCTCCCCTCAGCAACCTGGGCAATACTCTGCTCTGGTCCTTGGCCTGGCAGAGGAGGTGAGGAGGGTAGCGTCACAGGAAAAGATGGGCTGAGACAGAACAGGAGACGACGCTCAAGATGGCAGCATCCTCGACTGATGTCTTTCTCTAGTCGCTGAAGAAGAATACAGCCTTGGGGTATAGAAAATACTCAGGTGCTTTCTATACCCACATAAGGGAAGCTATACTGAGGAGACTTAAGTGCACACTGATATGAAAAAAATCCTACTATAATACATACTGCATAATTCTAAGTATCCAACACTGTATCTAAGTGAAAGGCAGAACTGTAGAGACAATTAAAAGATCACACCAAAGGTTTGTGGGACAGAACAGTAAATATACAGAATGTGAAAGATTTATTTGCATGTCTTGGAAAGTGACACCTACTCTGTGTCATAAAGATGGGTACAAGTCATCATCAGTGCTCAGAGCCACAGAACGTGCAGCACTGAGAATGACCCGGAGCATACCTCGGGACTTTGTGGGTGAGAGTGGATTGTAAAAAATAAAAGCAGCACTTTAGGGAGAAAGGTTGGAACCAGGCAGGGTGTGCACTATAGGAACTGGGCCCAAACGCAATATCAAAGAAAACAGAAATGGGCCGCGATTAGTAAAGAAGAGAATAGAAAAGGGAATAGTGGACTGGGGAGAGCTCAGTGGGCAAGCCACTAGCTGCTCTTCCAGAGGACAGAGCACCATATACATGGAGGGTCACCACTGTTTGTAACTTCAGTTTCAGGGATCTAACACCCTCTTCTGACCATTGTGGGCACTGCATGCAAACAAAACACACACACACCCTCTTCTGACCATTGTGGGCACTGCATGCAAACAAAACACACACACACACACACACACACACACACACACACTGAGGAGGTAGTGTTTAATAATTTAATCACTCAAGAGGCAGAGGCAAGAGGATCACGAGTCTGAAGCCAGCCTGAGATCCTCAAAACAACAACAATAAATTGGTCAACAGAATTCAAATAGAGGCCAGCCTGTTCTATATAGTGAGTTTCAGGACAGCTAGGACTATACAGAGGAAAACTGTCTTGAAAACAACAACAACAATGACAACAACCCCAAAAGAATTCAAATAGAAAAAAATGTGTTTTTTTTCAAAGATTTGTTTTTATTTTATCTGTGTTCATGCCCACGCACATGTATGTGTGTGCGTGCATGTATGCATGTGTGTTTGTGTGTGTGTGTGTGTGTGTATTTTCGCATCACCTGTGTGCCTGGCACTTGTAGAGACTATAAGAAGGTGTCATAGCCCCTGGAACTAGAGTTACAGATGTGTAAACCATCAGGCAGGTGCTAGGAACTGAACCTGGTCCTCTTCAAAAAGAACCCGTGCTCTTAACCCCCTGAGTCATAGCTCCAGCCCCCAGAAAAAATATTTAAAATAAACAATGTAGATAAGAAAGGCATGTAAACAGGACTCCTTTAAACAACTGGCAGAGACCCAGGGTGCTCAACGGATAGGGATAACTATAAGAGCCTTAACCTGTGAGTATCTTTACCTCAGAAATTAAACTTTGAGTACTAAGCCCAGAAGAAATCATCTGAGCTTTACCTGCAGGGCAGTTACCTGAAAATATCTTTTAATATCACAGAACCAGATTTCAAAAAAAAGCTTTTATGTGCAATTAAAGGATCATGATTCTACAAGTTCTAGCTGTAAGCTGAAATACCATTCAGCTATAAAAGTCATAATGTAAGAAACTGTTTAAATATGCAGAAAAATGTTGCCATTTTATTAAGTGAAAAAATTTACAAAATAGTACTATTGTATATTCTTGAGATTTCAAGGAGCCCATAATCTGTACGTGAACCTACATATGAAAAAAGCAAAAACTATCTGCTGATGCGATTGTAATGGCCACTTCTAAGTTCTGGGGTTATAGAGGGTATTTTATTCTTACAGTGTTTCCTACTTTGATACGGTATATACGTGACTTTGGATCCGTGTTTGAAACAAGCAAAAAGGGCCAGGTGTGGTGGCACACGCCTTTAATCCCAGCACTTGGGAGACAGAAGCAGGTGGATCTTTGCTAATTCGAAGCCAGCCTGGTGCACAAAGACAGCCAGGGCTACACAGAGAAACCCTGTCTTGAAAAAAACAAAACAAAACAACCCAAAAAACTAAAACCAAAAGGAAACGCCCAACACTAGTTTGTGTTCTATCTTGATTCAATTGTGAACCAGGTAACTAGGCACAATAGCACATGCATGCTATTCCCAGCATTTGGGAAGCAAAGGCAGGAAAACCAGGAACTCAAGTTGTGTAGCAGTCTGAGTTCACCTGGTACCTATCAGTTAAGAGTTCATTTCAAACAACCAACAAAACGAAACACCGTCAACAACAAAAATTCTGACCCAACAGCTTTTCTGTTAGAGCAGGTGTGGGGTATGGGGGCTGTGTGGGGTTGTGGGTGTGGACCGTGCGTGGGGTGTGTGGAGGGGGACAGGCGGTGGACTGTGGGGTGAGGGTGGTAGGTTAGGGGAATTGGATACCGAGGGCTTAAATTGCAAAACTCAGCTCTAATGTCCTTCTAGAGGATTAGTTCTGCTGAGTCAGAGAAGTCAGAGAAAAGCGGCTTTCTCTCGACCATGGTCATTAAACGCTTGCAATGGTTTTTGGCTAATGCACTCCAGTTTGGGAGCAGCGCTGACAATAGAGCAGTCTGTGTGTAATAAGTACCCAGTTGTGTCTACCTGGGGCTCTAAGCTGTTCATCGTTGTCTCTGCATTAAAGGACACAGTAGAGAGAGCGTGAGGCAGCTGATATGAGGGTGAGCTCGGTCCTGGTCCGTAAGTCTTCGTAAGCCTTCTTATCCTAGCGCTCATCGTTGGGTAAGGCAGATCATCCTAGGAGCGATCTGCTGCCACTTCCGGTTTCCCCCTTAATCTCGCCCCCCCCCCGCCCCGTGATGATATTTACTCTTTTTGAAACTATGTTTTTAAAAAATTTATCTTCATATCGTTTTTATTTTATTTTTTATTTTTATTTATTTTGGTTTTTTGGATTTGGTTTTTTCGAGACAGGGTTTCTCTGTATAGCCCTGGCTATCCTGGAACTCACTCTCTGTAGACCAGGCTGGCCTCGAACTCAGAAATCCACCTGCCTCTGCCTCCCAGAGTGCTGGGATTACAGGCCTGCGCCACCACCTCCTGGCTCATATCGTTTTTTAAATCATGCGTGTCTGTGCATATGAATGTAGGTGCCTGTGGAGTCCAGAAGAGAGGGTTAGATTTTCTGGAGATAGAAGTGGTTGCGAGTCACCTAATGCAGGTGCTAGGAACTAAGTTCAAATCTTCTGTTAGAGCAGTGGTTCTCAACCTGTGGGTCGCAGCTCCTGGGGGGGCAAGGGGTGTCAAACAACCTTTCATAGGGGTCACATATCAGATATCCTGCATACCAGATATTTACATTGTAATTCATAACAATACCAAATTTACAGTTATGAAGTAGCAATGAAGATATTTTTATGGTTAGGGGTCACTACAACTTGAGGAACCATATTAAAGAGAACAGCTTTAGGAGGATTGAGAACGACTGTGCTTGCTTTTAACAGTTTAGCTGTCTCTTTAACCCTAACATTTATTTATTCATTATAGAAACAATTAGCGGTAATACTGGTCCTGTCTTTGTATTCTATTGGCATTTAGTGTAAGGTTCACGGCAACTGTGCCTATGTTGTATAAAACCTAGTAACATTCATTAGTCTAGAGCCAGGAGATGAACTTTCAGAAGGAAATGTCTCAGACGGTGTGTGGTAGCTTGTGTCTTGAGTATCAACACTCAGGAGGCAGAGGCAGGTAGATCTCTGGTAAGTCTGAGCTAGCCTGTCTTTAAAACTACAAAAAAGGAAACTTCTTCATTTGGGGGATAGGCTCACACATAGCCCAGGCTGGCCTGGAACTTTATATGTAGCTGAGGATAACCTTGAACTTGTGGTCCTCCCTCCTCTAATTCCCAAATGCAGAGATGGTGAACACGCAGCCCCACAACTCATTTATGAACCCTGGGGAGCTGGGGGGTCAAACCCAGTACTTTGTACATGCTGGCAAACACATCTACCAACTGAGCTAAACCCAGCCCCTAGGCAGAAACCTGAAAGAGCTGGAGAGATTTCCGTGCCTCCAAAGGATGGGTTCTTTCCCTTTTCACTAAGGAAAGGGAAGAATTAAGAAGTACCACGCAGACAAAAATGCCCTCTGAAGACAATATTATAGCATTTCTCAAAAGTATAAAGACTGCTGTGCAAAATACGTAAGAGCGTTCTTTTTCTTGAAGAAATGGAGGGGTTTTTGGTGGTGGTGGGGTGGTTCTCAGTTACTGAACAATGCCTTCCTGTGTCTATCATGCCCCGTCTCTAAATATTGGCACAGCTCACCTCCCAAGTGAGCAGATAGCTCCAGGAAGAGATGGGGAAATGTGTCCCTGTGTAATCCTTAGTAGAACCTTGTAAAGTATACAACCGAATGGCTTTTTACCTCATCAGAATTGTACATCACCATTATCTAACTGCAGAGTGCTCTCATCTCGCTTACCCACCCAAAGAAACTGTGTGCCCATTAGCAGTCCTTCTTCAATACCCATCAGGTCCAGAGGCGGCTGCCGCTGCCGCTCCATCTCTGTCTATGGATTTGGCTGCTCTGGGCATTTCATACAAGTGGAATCAATTCTATACACCCCTGCATAGATGCAGCAGCTGCAGCAGCAGCAGCAGCAGCACACTTGAGTTATTTCCAATGTTTGCCCATTATGAATAATGCAGCTAGGAACACTAGGTCTTGCATGCACATGTCCCTATAGTTGTGGAGTTGCTGGGTCATCAAGTAACAATCCTGTGATTAGCAGTTTGAGTTACACTGTCATTAGCTTTTAAGGGTCCTAGTTGCTAGCTCATGTGAACACACAAGTTTATTCTTCCTCTGTCTTCCTGTCTTCTCATCTTCTCTCCCCGCCCCTCCCTCCCCCCCCCCCCCCCCCCCCCCCCGCCTCCTTGAAAACATTTCTTTATATAGTCCCTAGCTGTCCTGGAACTTGCTATGTCGACCAGGACGTCCTTGAACTCATAGAGTTCCTCCAACCTTTACCTTCCCAGTGCTAGGATTAAAAGTATGAGATTAATCAACATAATTAATTTTGGGGCCATTATTTGTGACTTCATAAGCCTTTACAGAATTGTCTAGTTTTTCTTTTCCTTAGAGCCCAGGCTGACCTTGAACCTGTCTCACTGGGAAGAAGGCCTTGAGTTCCTTATCTCCTTCCTCCTCCCGAGTACTACACTCTTTACCTGCCTTTGTCACTTCTGCTTCAGACTTTCCTGACCCTCGGGCCCCTTTATTTTGATTCCACTTTCGTAGCCCACTAGACAATTCATACTCTGACTTCATTTGGCTGCAAGTCTCTATCCTCTCGCGCCAGTTAGCTCAAGCATAAGAATATTAAGAAAGACACATGATAAGGGATGGGAGTGTCCAAGAGGGCACAGGTCATAGCTCAGCAGGAAAGGGCTTGTCCAGAAGGTTCAGGGCTCTGTATAATCTCCAACACTGCAAACAGAACAGAGAACAGAAGCATCTTCTAAAAAGCCATGAAAGGAAATCCTAATGGGCTAGCTTCAGAAAAAAACTAGTATTGAAAGTTAGTTTTCAGGGGAGAGCCCCTCGAAGGTGCTTCTGCACAATCCATCAGTTAAAATACACACTGCTTCACCGGTTTCAAGAAGAAAATAGAGGTGGGCCACGCCCCTTCCTGCTTTGCTAGCTGATAAGGTCTCTCTCAGTTTTCATGACTCCTCTGTAGGATAGAATGGCTGTGCCCTCACCTTGTCACCAATAGAAGGGCTGACAGTTCCAGTACAGTCACCCCCTTAGTTCTCACTCACCTCAACGCCTCCATCTTCCCGTTCCTTCTTCCTTTTCTTGGTGGTGGTGGTGGGGAACAAACTATAAAACAAAGCAACAAACCTTAGCCAAACAAGCTAATGGGCCAAGGAGATGGCTCGGCAGGTAAAGGCTCTTGCTGCCAAACCTGCCAACCTGAATTTTGTCCACAGATCTACAACATGGAAGAAGAAAGGCGACTCCTGAAAACCTCCCTGTGACCTTTATACAAGCTACGGTATAACACCCATACACACCCACCCTCTTCCTACACACAATACACAATAAATAAATACTAAAAAGTGTACGCAGTATGACAGTACAAAACATTTGTGTTAAGAGCACAGAGGGCAAGATAACAGCAGAAATGTCTCTGCCCCAGTGTGCTTTTAGACCGACTCCCAGAGCAGAAGGACAGGCGGTCTGTGCACTGGCTGCCCTAGGATCAGGTCCCGCCTCCAGTTCTCTCAGCCATGAAATCGGATGGGATCACAGGATATGAAACACACCTGCTGGGTCTACTACTTCAGCAGGAGCCTACAGCAATAGCCGTGCCCACTAGACGCCATTACTGGAAGAGCCTGGGACACGAGGTGATGGTGGCTGATTTGCTTTGTTGTTCTGGTAGTATAGCCCAGGCTGGCCTCAGACTCTCTGTAGATGAAGAGGATAGTGAGCTCCACCAGCTTCCTGCTTCTGCTTTCCAAGAGCGAGGACCACAGGCCTGCGTTGCTCTGTGAGGCTTGTGTGTTTTTATCTTAATTAATATTTAAGTGAGAATGAATCACCACTTTTGTAACAATGCATTTCTGACTTAGGTTGTAGCCATTCTGCTAGGACGTCGCTTCTTGTAATCGATCCCAGTTTTCTGTACTGTGATCAAAGGCAAGGCGAGCCCTCTGTCCACACATTGCTCAACCACCACCTCCTTGTGATCGATCCAGGTTGGATTAAGCATCCACAGGAAAGGCCATTTGCCTGCTTGGCTACTGTGAACAGCAAAGGCTAGAAACAGGAACTAGCCCTTCAGAAGCCCAGTCTCTGTTCCCATCCAGGCCTTTCCATTCCTTTTTCATGCCACCCACCCTATTGCCTAAGATCCAAGGGGTCAGACTCATAGGCAAGGTTCCCAGGGCACAGCAAAGTCCACGATTCTCATGTCTACTTTCAACATGTCACAGCTGGAACAGGACAGGAAGTTCCACGAGCCAAAAGTCAAGCTTCAGGATGGGTGGAAGACTGGCCCGCAGTCCTGTCTTTCTGTAAGAACATAATCCAGAGATACAAGGCTATTTTTAGGGGGGGAAATGCAGGCTTTAGAATGTTAGGGTGGGAAGTGGCTTTTGAAATAAAAGTATACACTCTTATCATTAATAAAACAACTTTCCAGAACATTATATTAGGAGTGTATGTTTACATATTTTTTCCATTGAGCTTCAAGAAAATATCTGTGTGGAGGGCTGTCCTGATTTCTAAAGATCACAATTCATGCTTTGCCTTACATTTTTCTTTTCTTTTCTTTTCTTTTCTTTTCTTTTCTTTTCTTTTCTTTTCTTTTCTTTTCTGCTCTTTTCTTTTCTTTCTTTCTCTTTTGTTCCTTTGAGTTTAAAAAAAAATACTTCCCTGTGGCTAATGTCAAGTTTGCATTTCCCAGATTGTTTGGACACACTCCAAAAGAAATATCTCAGTCATATCTTTGAAGAAAAAGGCACTTAGTACATACGTCTAGAAGCTAAAATGCTGCCGGAGGCAAGGGATGGGAACTGTGACAGAGGACAGCGACAAGCTTCATGTTCTGTGAGTAAACTTCTGAGCAGACTTCTGGGCCTTAGCGTTTCATGAATATGAGATGGCCAAGCCAATTGTGAAAGACTCAGACCCAGAATAAATCAGAAAAAAAGGTTATTTTCGTGGGTTTTGCACTACCTAATTGGAAATGCATTGTTCCCAAGCCAGCTGCAACACAATTATTTGTTTGCTTTCTGGCTGCCTCCTGACCTGCACTGTGAGTTTGCTCCACAGCAGTCCAGTGCAGTGGGAAGACACAGAACTGAGAGGCTAGAGTCAGAGTCGGCACTCTGAAGGCAGCAAGCTCTGGAGTATCACAGGGGCTTTCTCAGTGTGGCTGCCTATCCCTATAGCAACATTCTTTGGACAGGCTGGCTTTTGGCCAACTGAGGAGTCGTGTGGATTTTGCAGTCACAGAGCACTTTGGGCTACTTACTATTTAGATTCTTAATATATTCCAAAGAAGCTGAGTTCTCATCCATAAGATGGGTATAAAAGGTGACCGGATAAGGGTTTGGGGTTTCAGTGACGTCAAAGTCACAGGTTTTGGAGTGGTACAACATGCTAAATTGGTGCATCTTTAATCCCGGCACTGGGAGACAGAGGCAGGCAGGCTTCATAGCAAGTTCTGGGCCAACCAGAGCTACATAGTGAGAGCCTGTCTTTAAAAAAAAAAAAAAAAAAAAAGAGGGAGGGAAGTTATGGACTCGGTTGAGTGTGGGATAGTTGGTGCATGCCTATAACCCTGCATTTGGGAAGCTGAAATTGGTGCATCCAAGATCATCTTGGGCTACACAGTGAGACCCTATCTCAAACTGAAACAAAACAACAAACAAAGCCAGGAAGTGTGTGGACTCAGGAAGGGGGCTGCTGGACTTGGAGTCTCAGTTCTCTTCCTTCTAGCCAAGCAATGTTGACAAGTCAGTTGCCTGCTCTCAGTTTCCCTATCTGTAATGATAGTGGTGAAATAGTCCTAACTTTGGTAGTGGTACTCTATCAGTTACATTTGCTCACGTAGATGGGGAATATGAGCTCAGATCAGACTACTGTGGAACAGGTTTGTTTTACCCTGCTGATCATATGCATGTATTGCTGCCAGAGTAAAAGGTTATCTATGTAAGATAAATGATATGTGTATTTGTTAGATAAGTAAAGTAGAAAATAAATTAGGGCTGGTGACCAATCCTAAAATTCTCTATCATCCTCAGATAAGAAAAGATCCAAATGCTAGGAATAGCATCAAATTGGGGTCTAATTAAATAAACCAGGGTGATTGGGGTATGAAGTACTACAGCCATTTTAAAATGAGACGTCTGGACTGGAGAGATGGCTTGGAGGTTAAGAGCAACTGCTACTCTTCCAGAGGATCCAGATGCAGTTTCCAGAACTCACATGGATGTTCACAAACATCTGTAACTTTAGTTCTAAGGAATCAGATGATCTATTCTAGCCTCATCACCAGGCATGCATGTAGTATCATATACATACATACATACATACATACATACATGCATGCAAGCAGACCATTCATACACATAAAGGCTTTAAAGGCTTTAAAGATATAAAACAAATATACATGTATATACACACACATATATTTATTCCTAAGTTATATTAAGAGGAAGCAAATTCCAGTATAGCATGTGTCTTAGTTAGGGTTTCTATTGCTATGAAGAGACACCATCCCCAAGACAAAAGGGGGTTTACTTTTAATTGGGGGCTTACTTACCCTTTTAGAGGCCTGGATCATTATCATCATGGAGGGGAGCATGCAGCCTGCAGGCAGGCATAGTGAAGGGCAGTAGCTGAGAGCTTTACATCTGGATCATCTAGTGTGAACCTTTGAAACCTCAAATCCCACTCTGAGTGACACACTTCCTCCAACAAGGCCACACCTCCTAAGCCTTCTAATCTTCTCTAGTTTTTTTTGTTTGTTTGTTTTGTTTTTTGGGTTTTTTTGTTTTTGGTTTTTTGGATTTTTTCTTTTTCCCGAGACAGGGTTTCTATGTATACCCCTGGCTGTCCTGGAGCTCACTCTGTAGACCAGGCTGGCCTCAAACTCAGAAATCTGCCTGCCTCTGCCTCCCAAGTGCTGGGATTACAGGTGTACACCACCACTTCCCGGCTCTTCCAATCCTCTCAAACAGTTCACCAACTGGGCAGAAATACTGTATGCAAATACATGAGCCTATGGGGGCCATTCTCTCTCTCTCTTTTTTTTTTAATTTATTTATTTTATGTATGTGAGTACACTGTTGCTGCCTTCAGACACACCAGAAGAGGGCATCAGATCCCATTACAGATGGTTGTGAGCTACCATGTGGTTGCTGGGAATTGAACTCAGGACCGCTGGAAGAGCAGTCGGTGCTCTTAACCACTGAGCCATCTCTCCAGCCCAGCCATTCTCAGTCACACCACCACACCATGTATGCATATTATTATGAGTACTACCATTTACTAACCATTTTCTGTGCATTGGGTAACACTTTAAGAGCTTTACATACATTAATACCTACTCTCCATATTAAGGAAGAATTCCTTTTTGTTGTTATAGAAATGGAGAAACCTGAGCTTCAAGGACTTAGTTCACTTGTCAGAAGTCACACACTAGTGGGCCGATGAGCTGGAACCTGTATTGGATCACTCTTGTTCCAGTATCCATTTATTAATTACTATGCAAAGCTAATCTCCTAGTGGGATGCTTGAATTATATACAAATACAGCTGTGTACATGGGCGGGGAATATGGTTCAGTTGGTAGAGAGCTCGCCTCCTGTGCACACAGCCCTGGGTTCTAGGTTGAGTCACAGTACCCATAGCAGTGCACATCTGGGGTCCCACCACCAGGAGGTAGGGGCAGGAGAGTCGGAAGTACTGTTGCTAGGTATCCAGTTCAAAACTAGCCTGGGATCCATAAGACAGCTCTCTCAAAAGCAAAACAACAAAACAAAACAAAACACCCAACAATGTATGTATACAGAAAAGAAAGAAAGAAAGGAAGGAAGGAGGGAGGGAAGGGGGAAGGAAGCTGCCTGAAAACTCATAGAAACAAAAGGGAGACTCACACTTTTTGACCTTTTGGTACTGAGCCTTGGCTTTTATCTGCTGAACCTAACTGCTCTCCAGCCTAAAACGTTCTTTTTTTGGGGGACATATACTCGTATATGGTTTGAATTATTTTATGACAGTACAAATATGAATTCACACCGCTGCCTTTGTAATAAAAATATCATTGTAAAGTAAATTAACTCATTTGCCTCAATGAGGGCTTACTTGCGAGACAGAATTATTTCATGCTTTACAAATATTAAATGACTTCATCATAAACAGCTCTGCTTTGCTGATGAGAAGGCAGAGATAAATTATCTCCTGGCTGTAAGATGTACAGGTTGTACTGAGTGTGGCTGCAAATGCTATGTGTGCCATGCATATATCATACACACACATGTGTGTGCACTGAGCCCCCAAAAGTTGCCACACATTTTCAAATACCAGATCAATCCATAAGAATACTCTGTACTGGGTGGTTAAAAACAGTCTTTGAAAGCATAGGGACACAGACACAACCTCAACATCTACTAATTACAGTGGTCTGGGGTTAGCTCAGTAACAATTTTCATTTGAGGACCCTTGATATAAAAATTGGAGGTACTATTGATTTCCATCTCACAAGGGTATAGTGAAGATAAAAAATATTAGTACAGACAGCATGCTTAGCACAGAACACAGTTTTTGTTTTTGGAGTCAGAATCTGTTATGTAGCTCTAGCTGTCTTGGAATTCACACAATGTAGACTAGGTTGGCCTCAAATTCACAGAGACCCATCTGCTTCTGCTTGCCCAGAGCCGGGACTGAAGGCATGCAGCACCACACTTAGCCAGAACCCATTTTATTAAAAGGAATAGAACAATATTAGTGTTTGCCTTTTGTGGGGGCTGGGTCGTATGTACCTCAGTGGTAGAGCCCTTGCTTGGTACATACAAGGTCCTGGACTTAGAAAAATTAGATCCATTTATTATAGAGGTGTACTCTTCCCAACCCAACCCCCTCTGGATGTGTGTGTGTGCATGTGTGTGTATACAGGTTGGAAGTAGCTGGAAGTAGAATCTTCCTCATTGGCTGTCCACCTTAGTTTTAATTATTTTTTTTTCTACCAGTGCTGGAGATTGAACCTGGGGCCTGCCTCATACATGCTAGGTGACATTCCACCACTGTGCAATGGTCCCAGGCCTTAAACTTAGTTTTTGAGAACCTGCCTCTGGGTAAACCTGGTTTAGCTAGACTGGCAAGCTCCATGCACCCTCCTGCCCTCTACCAGCTAGAGAGGAGGCATCCAGCTGTTTTGGTGGATTAAACTCAAATGCAGAGTCAGCACTTTATGCCAACCCAGCCACCTCTCCAGGTCCCTTCATAATTTCTATCAATGTTGGGGGTTGATTTTTTTTCTTTCATCTTGATTTAGACTTATAAGCTCATGTCTTTGGTCTAGTTAGTAGTTCTACTACTACAGTAGTTCTACTGTAAACAATTTGTCTGTCCTTGTATTTTTTTTTAATGCAATGATCATTTTAGGTATTTGCCTATGATCATTGGGGTGTTGTTAATCAAACAATGAATATCTATCTTTACAAACTACAGTTTGCTGCATCAGTTTACAAGCATCCGCTGCACTGGATGCTGTTTCCTATTAAGCAGGGAGAAATAGACTTCCTCCTGCTGAAACCCAGAGGTACATGGGTGTCCCCAGTCCAGGTACAGGGAGCAGAGGGACCCCCCCAAGACAGCTGGATCTTAAGAGCAGAGTTGATCCTAAAGCTCGCAGTTTGTCCTCCTGAACTTGATAATCAGAGAGGCGATGCTCAGCCCAGGGACACAAGGGGACAACCACCCCCACCCCACCCCCCAACGATGCTGAGCGCCCCGGAGTGAAGCTGCGAGCTTCTCCCCTGCAAAGTCCTGTGAAAGACAAGGACATTAAAGGAAGGGAGGAGATCTTTGATGCACATAAGGGAGTATTTTGGATGGAAAATTTGATGCAGAAGATGAATATAGCAAGATCTCCTATGAAGTTTTAAGAAAACATGACAAGCTATATTAATAACTATATATAAAAACCAATCGCCACGGTTAAGCTTTTGGAATATATTGAAGATGAGGGAACTTTCATTTTTCCCTTACTATCCCTTTTCGTCTACTGTTTCAGTTTTTACCCGATGTATATATTTTTATTTCTAAAAGCGTGGCTAAGAGTTATTGAGACCAAGACACGGAGAACCACTCCTGAGGTTTTTTTGTTTTTTGTTTTTTTTTTAATAGCTCTCTGGGAAGAAAAAGGTATAATAAATGCCATTTTTTTAAAAAAAAATACAAACAAGATAGCGTTAAAAAAGTTCTCCCTCTAGCTTTGGGAGTCCTAATGAACTATAATCACAGAGACGCCAGACTACTCAAAATTGGAAGAAACAGCTATAATCACAGGAAAAGAACTCTCTCCACAATTTGAAGGATCCCAGAAAAAGCAGCCGTAATGACAGCAGGGCTGACTTCAGGAAAAGCAGAAACAGGAGCAGCTGCGGTGGCGCCTACAGTGGGTGGGATGCGTGGCAACTCGAAGTGACACCGAAGTGACACCGGGGAGCATTGCCTGTCACCCAGGACCCGAGGACCCCTCCCCACCCCCCGGGGGAGGGGGAAGGGAGGAGAGAATACCTAAAGTGTAAAATCAACACCACCTAAATCTAGGAGAAAACACTGACGTGTCTGTGACTCATGACCCCGCTGGTCCTCTCGGCTAGAGTGACCTGGGAGACACATGGTCACGTCACGGTTGTGAAACTGAAGCATGGTGTTGGAGACACTGGAAGCATGATGGAGCAGTTTCCTCGCAGCCCCAGGTGGTCAAAAGGTCAGTGTGACTGAGCCTGTGAGGAGGGCAGGCCACTTACCATAGCCTTGGACATTGTATTTGCGGAAGCTCCGAGAACTCATTACAAAGCATGCATGTGGCCTAATTCCTTGTCCCACTCTGTCACCAGAACAGACCCTGTAAGAGAATTCCAAAGTACAGTGAAGTCATGTTGCAATCTTGCACATATCACAGGCTAGGTACTTTAGGACCCAAATTCCTTAAACAGCTCTGTTTTACTACAGACTTCACATTCCAGCCCATTCTTTGAAGTGCTCGCAGCTGCTCATGTGAGGCCTTTCTAACTGTTCTCAGCCGTGAAGTGCCCAAGAACAAAGATCTTTCTTAAACTTCCCTACTCACAAAACGAAAGCAGCCATTATATAAGGAAGCTCGGAGCTCCAAGGCTGAGTAGCCCCCGAAGGCGTCCTGCCCGAGGTCACTACTCGGGCAGACACAGAGAAAGTAGAGGGGGAAAACAATTTCTCAGGCAGGAAAATGAGTGTGAGGATTAGTCAGCAGTTAGATGGGCTCCTACGTCCATGAGGTTGTAACTTTATCTTGACAACATGGTCTTTCCTGGAAGAGACTTGAGCAGCGAATTTATCATTTTATAATTTGTGGCTTAAATTTGAGTCATACACCAAGCAGCTGTGTAGGTCTGAGACACTTTGGACTCCTTTTAAAGCCCAGGAGACACAAAGAGACCACTTCAAACTTGAGACCCCCAAACTCCTCGGGGTGGGGGTAACTGTGGACGCATCAAGGGCAGGGTTTCTGCATTGGTTTTCTTAGGAACTGTTTGGAACCTGGACCGCACGTCTTTGTGGCTTTGTTTGCTTTAGGTTTGGGGAGGGAGCAGACTGTGATAGTCGTTGGAGCCTGGAAGGGGGAGGGGCCGCTCCTATCTGGTGACAGCGGGTTTTCATATATTCCAGGGTCCCCCTGGGAAATGAGAAGTTGGAAGCGGAGAGGGGGGAAATGGGTGGAGAAATGGGAAGCCGAGGGAAGGGAGGAGTGCCAGAGATAACTGCTGACTTCACAGTTTTCCACCGGGGCCTGCCCTGCCTACCTCTGTTGACATCAAAGCTTTCCCAGCGCCTTTGCGTGCCTGCTCAGTGGCCCTGCCTGCTGCCACCCCGGGAAGAACTGGCGGCTAGCCCTGCAACAAAGCGGAGGACAAATTCTCTGCAACGAGTCTCTCATCAAAAACACCCGCCCCCTTCCAGTTCTGTGCAAGAGCCCTGCATCGCCAGGCCGGGGGTTCAATAGTCGTAGGCCTTGTACAAAGACAGTTTTTACAGGGAGGTCTCCAGGAACGTGGGCAGCTTCCCAAGGTGTCTCACGGGTTCTGGGCAGCGCTGTCTGTCTGTGGGCCGATGGGTGTGTCTTTTGCAATCCTGTTAGGGCGCCTGGATTTGGGAAGTCTTGGCTCCTTTCCTCAGAGAGACGCAGGGCATCGGATTATTGCTGGCAGCTGAGCCCCAGCGCCCTCTGCCATTCCATCTCCTTTCTCTGCTCCCCCGCTGGGATTTTCATCTCCTTCTCTAGTCTTCTGGGACTGGCTGGTCTCTCCCCAGGGAAGTAGCAAAGGAAATAAGTTGATCATGCCTGTCTACCCCTTCCTATAGCCCCACTCCCACCCCCACCCGCCCGCCACAAATCTACTTGTAGCTGGAAACCCGGGATCAAAAGGAGTCACAGAATCCTTACTGGGGGATAGCATCACCACTGGGCCCACATTTTGAAACCAAGAGGACAGGTTTGAAACATAGAAGATGCTTCACAGACAATGTGGGGCTGGCTCTCCTCATCGGTGTGAATCTGAAGTTAAACCCAGGATGGGTGCAGGATCCTAGGAAAGTGGTTGGAAGTGTCTCTCACTTGAGCTCAACAGGAGACAGAGTGCACGCTCAGCTTACAGGTCCCTTTCTCAACAGCCAACAATTAAAAAGGGGCAGGGGAGGTTCTGTAATGGGCTGGGTTAGCATTTAAAGGCTACCAACATTTTCTGTCTTTTGAGCTCACTGTGAGCTCCCACGGCCCTTGAGAAAGTTCCTAGAAGGATAGAGGTCGGACTCTTCTTAAAAATGGCCACACCGAGGACTGACTGTTATCTGCTGTGGCCAAATGCAAACTTGGACTGTAGGGCATTTTGGAAAATAACGTAATACTAGAAATGGCACATTTCAGAGAAGAAACTGGTGTGTGTGGTGCTGCAAACTCTACCTGTAACGGCAGGGATGTTAAAAACAGAAAATGAGGGCTGGAGAGACGGCTCAGTGGTTAAGAGCATCGACTGCTCTTCCAGAGGTCCTGAGTTCAATTCCCAGCCACCACATGGTGGCTCACAACCATCTGTAATGGGATCAGATGCCCTCTTCTGGTGTGTCTGAAGGCAGCAACAGTGTACTCACATACATAAAAATAAATAAATAAATCTAAAAATAAGAAGAAAAAAAACCAGAAGAAAATGAGAACTTATAAATGCTGGTTATGGGATGGTGAGATGGTGAGATGGGTAAAGACTTTTGCCACCAAGCTGAGGGCCTGGGTTGACTCCCTAGAACCCATGGATGAGGACTAACTCCAACAAGTTGTCTTCTGACCTCCACACATGCACACATACAAGTAAATGTAATAAAAATTAAAGTTCTCACTACCTAATCCCTTAAACAAGAATTAGTACCTGAGTTGGCCACAGTGACACACGTTTTCACTTCCAGGAAAGAAGTGAACACAGAGTCTCAGTCTCAGGACATAGAGTTAAGCAGATCTCTGAGTTCGAGGCTAGCCTGGTCTACAGAGTGAGTTCCAAGACAGCCAGGGCTACACAGAGAAACCCTATCTTGAGACCCCACCCCCCACCCCAGGAGTCTCAGTTTGTAACAAATGAGGACCCAGAGCCAGTTAGGCACAGCACCGGAAGCCTGGCACCCAGGAGGGAGAGGCAGGATGAGGTGCTTGACCCAGCTTGGGGTGTGTAGCAAGATACCGTGTCCATATTTAAAAAGGAAGGAAAAGAAAAAGAAAAAGAAAAAGAAAAAGAAAAGCAAACTCTAAGTGAGAATGTTCTGCTAAGCCAAACTTACTAGAAGTGATGCATTACCCTCCAGTGGTCAGGGTAGTGAAACTGTGCCTGGCGTTCTAGACGCAGATGGTCTCTTCCCAGTCTGTCAACACCTTTGAAACAGATTCAAATGCTTTTTTGGAGAGCAATCTTGATTCAGCTTGCAGGCGTTCTTGGGGGGGGGGGGGGGCGCGGGGAGGTTCCAAGAAGAAATGGACTGGCATGCTGCTGGGCTGGACCCAAATCAGCTCTGCCTGCTTGGGAGTGTGGTTGGCTCCTGCTGCGTGTCTGAGGCAGAGGGCTTCAGGCTCTCCCTCCTCAGTCAGCACCTGTAAATCCCGCAGCGCTGGCTCTGTTCACAGGCTTTAATCGGCAGCTTTCCATAGCTGAGACAATCCTTTTCATAAGGAGATAGTAAGGCTATAATAAGTTTCTCTCCCCAGATTCTCTCTCTCTGGCTTTTGTCACACCCTTGTGTTTTATTTACTACATCTCTCAAATGACCTGGGTGCTCAGGGACACAAGGGAAACTTGGTCCCAGCCTCTATGATCTTTAAAGGCTGTGGACAATCACAATCATGTTCTAACTGTTGTGATTATAAAAAGATAAAGCGGTATAAGAATATGTTCTACGGGGGTGTGGTAAGGTGTGGGGGAAGGGGGTGTCTTAGCGGGCCCATGCTGAGGCGTCCCTTCCCCCCAAGGGACCAGATACGTGGTATAGTATAGAACAGAGTTTATTTAGGGCATAGGGAGGGGAGTTAAGAGAGTAGTAAAGGCAGAGAAAGGCAGAGAGAAGGAGAGAGTAGAGAAGAAGAGGCCAGCCATGAACACGTGGAGGGAAGGGGGGTCTGGAATGGGGAGAGAGGGGGAGCAAGAGGGCAAGAGGGAAGCAAGTTTAAGAGAGGGAGGGAGCAAGCAGCCATGGTTTCTCCGTATAGCCGTTGGCTGTTTCAGTCACTAGACCACTCTGGTCTCATACTCAGAGATCCACCTGTCTCTGCCTCCTGGGTGCTGAAATTAAAGACATGTGCTACTACCACCCAGCTTCTATGTTAGAGATACTTTTAAAGAGGTGATAGACACCTTACAGCCTTCTGTCCCCTTCACCTCAACCTAACAGAGTCAAAGACCTGATGTTTGAGTTCTTGGCTGTTCTGGCTCATATCCCAGTTGTGGTCAAGTTTTCCAACCACTCCGTCTTTTCTAGATTTTTATAGAATTGCCAGGAGGGCAAAGGCACAACAAATGCTTGGAATGATCTGCTGAACCGTGACCGACTTGTAGATGGTCAGAGTCAGAGGTATTGGCTGCAAGCAACAAAAGCCAACCTGACTTAAGCAATTTGTTGAGACACTATAGAACAGCTCACACTTACAGGAGGGTTAGAACTGACCCAGAAAACATGGGATCGTGGGTCTGAGGGTGGAGCTCAGCTGGAACATCACTTGCCTACCATGAGTAAAGCCCCCGGTTCAACCCCTAGTGTTACATAAACTGGCCCTGGTGCTGCATGCTTGTAATCCCAGCACTCTGGAAGTGGAAGAAGGAGGAGCAGTAACACAAGGTCGCATTGGAGACGTGGTTTAGTGGGTAGAATGCTTGTCTAGCAAGCATAAGGCTCTGGGTTCAAACCTCAGCATGGAATAAACTGCGCGTGGTGATTTATGCCTATAATCCCAGCACTTGGGAGATGGAGGCAGGGGAACCTTCTCAGAGTATCCTTAGCTACACAGAGTTCAAAACTAGCCTGAGGTACATGAGACCCTGTAAAAATAAAAAATTGACAGCAATAGTAACAGCAGCAGCAGCAGCAGTAGCAGCAACAGCAGCAACAACAACAACAACAACAACATCTGCAAGCAAGCACAGGAACCAGAAATGGAGGATCCCAGCCGAGGCCCTACAGTACAGTCACAGAATAGAGAGGTGTGGGGGTGGGGCATGCGCACTATGGAAGTTGGGGAGCAATTATGTGCGAATCAGTTCTCTCCGTCCACTGTGTGGATCCTGGGGATAGAACTCAGGCCGTCAGGCTTGGCAGCCAATGCTGAGCCGTCTCACCTGCTCCTCACTACACAGTTTCCCACCTGTTCAGTTGGTAGACTTCCAGTCTGATTCCATGACGTGGCTGGGATTCTCTCAGGTTACTAAGCTTCATAAAGCAGCAGATACTCTAATGAGGGCTTGAAGGGCGTTCAGAGCCAAGAAGCCAACACACTCCTCATAAATCCCCTTCCCCTAATTCCACGAAAGCAAAGGGTCTGTGTCAGTGAGGCTGGCTTGCCAGAGGACGGAAAATGAGTCCATCACACATATTCTGGTCCTGAGCCTAGTTCTTGCTGACCCAGAGGCAACCTTGCTAGGCAACAAGGGCATGGTGATTTCCTTCTCCTTTCTCCTACAAGAACCCCCCTCCCAGACCCAATGAAGCAAGGACAGGGAACGGAACCTGGGAGGCTCGGATGCCCTGGCCTGCTCAGGAGCCAGGCCTGCCTGCTGTAGCCATCCTCTCCACACCAGGAGGAAAGTATCAAAGCTGCTGCAATCCGTATAGCAATCAAACAACAACAACAAAAGCCAGAGCCTGTGTTAGAGGCTTCTCCCTTGGCCTTGGTCTCTCACCTCAGACCTGGTGTTAAGACTTTTTCTTTTCTTTTCTTTTCTTTTCTTTTCTTTTCTTTTCTTTTCTTTTCTTTTCTTTTCTTTTCTTTTCTTCTCTTCTCTTCTCTTTTCTTTTCTTTCCTTTTCTTTCTTTCTTTTTTTTTTTTTTTTTTTTGGTTTTATGGATTTGTTTTGTTTTGTTTTGTTCTCTGTATAGCCCTGGCTGTCCTGGAACTCACTCTGTAGACCAGGATGGCCTCGAACTCAGAAATTCTCCTGCCTTTGCCTCCCAGTGTGCTGGGATTACAGGCATGCACCACCACCACCTGGCGTGTTAAGACTTTTGATAATTATAGACCTCAGTATGTATTAGAAAGGACAAAGGAACTTGCCATCACTGGACACTCAACACTAGGGACTAAGGTGGGGACAGATGGACAGAAGAGGGACTTATTCCTTAATCAGCCCCAGAGCCCCAGGCCACAGTTTCCTCAATGATATTGTCTAGAAGGGATTAAAACAACAACAGTCTGTGGGCTGGAGAGATGGCTCAGCGGTTAAGAGCACTGACTGTTCTTCCAGTAGGTCCCGAGTCCAATTCCCAGCACCCACATGGTGGCTTACAGCCATCTGTAATGGAATCCGATGACCTCTTCTGGTGTGTCTGAAGAAAGTGACAGTGTGTTCACATACACAAAATAAATAAAAATCTTGTTAAAAATGTTTATATAAATAAATAATCCCAACAATCTGCGACTTCTTTTGTTTGTTTGGGTCTCCTGTCTGTGAAAAGTTGTTTTTTTTTTTTTTTTAAAGGCCCCAAATAAAACTAAAAACGGAAAATCTTATTTGAGTCATCTAATTATTTGTTTCTTGGTTTTTGGAAGCCAGACTAACTGAAAGTGTAGCGCTCATTAAAGGATGCTCCACAGGACCAGGCGGTCCTCTAGTCAGTCTCAAGATCCTTCCCTGGGGTGGCCCTGGTGACACACTCTTTCCCTTTATCCCTTTCCTGGGGATGTGGCTGGGGAGGTGACCTCCAGGCGGAGTGGTAATTCTGTCTGGTGCCTAGGGAGAAAAGGGCAGGCCAGCGAGGACAATGGTCTGTTTCCATTTCTTTCCTCTCTCTTCTCCATAAACAGAACCTGACTCTACTCTAGCCCACCCTTTCCTCAGCCCAAGAGAGGCACACCAAGACTTTCCTTAAACGCTGGGCAGTTAGCAGGCTGACAAGATGCCCCCGTGCGTAGACCACCTGAGCTGAGTCCCATCTCTGAACCCCTCATGGTGGAAGGAGAGAGCTGGCACCCACAACTTGTCCTCTGATCTCCACATGCACATGTGCACAGGCATGTAAAGTAAATAAACAAAAATGTAACTTTTTTAAAAAAAAGCTCTGGAGCAATTAAAATGTGAATAAATCTTTAAAAAAAAAAACAGCATCCTGTACAGAGCCATATTGGGGCAGTCTTGCACTTGGTCAGAGTTTGACTTTGGTCAAGGTTAACTTCTCCCAGTTAGCCAGGATTCTGCTCCACTTAGGGTGGAGCGCACGTAGTAAAGGTTAAGTTCATTGTTCTTCCTGGTATAGGGATTCCTGAATTAAACAGGTGACCCACCCAGCTGCCGGAGCAGTCAAGACGAAGACCTCCAAGAGAAGCTAGACAACTTCCACCGGAACTCAGCCTGGAGTCTGGGGGGAGGGTTTGCCCAAACTGTTAAAAGGTCCGGCGCCATTAAAGTTTACGGCTTTGATCAGTGAACATTGACTTAGCCGTACTTTTCGCCGCTCTTCCCTATGACCCCAAAATTCTCTCAACAGGTAACCTGGTTTACATGTAGCTGCTGGCGGCTACATAGTGGCGCCTGAACGTGGGGCGACCTGGCACGAGAGAATTTCTTGAGGTAGCCCTATCCAGCGAAGCTTCGTGGAAAAGGTGAAAATTAATGGTGTCCGCACGGTAAGCAACATAGAGGGCAAAACTAGCGCTAGTGAATTCGTGTCTATGGTTGTGAGTGCAGGAATGGATACAGTTTTTCAAGCATACTGCGTGGACCCAGCGCAGGACTGCTTGGGTTGATAAGATAGGGAAATATGGGGAAGGAATTTGGTAGGCATTTGCCCAAAGCTCGTAAGAGCTGATTTCGGCGAAAAGAAAGGGGTTTTTAAAAATAGGCATATGTCCATAGCTTCTAAGAGCTGTTTAAAGAGGAAAATGGATGCAATTGCTTAACAAGCATGCTTAACTTTCTGTGTATCTTTCCGTGTTTGTCCCGGTGCACCGACTGTCTATGTGTATGTTTATGTCCTCTCTGTGTCTTTGTGTGAATGACTGTTTCATGTTAAAAAGAAAAAATTGGTAAAGATTACATCTGCTGGTAACCTCTTGAGCTAGCCACAGTTTGTGTGGGGATTGATTCAAAGCCACGCCGCGACAGCGCAGCTCACTCAAGAGGCAAGCGTGGCTGGGGAAAAAGCCGCTCTTAAAAGCCCAGAAACCTCGAGATTTGGGAAGACTTTGGTTTGGCTTGTGAAATTCATGTAGTCGCCTTTTACTTGTTTCTAATTGGTTTTAATGATATAAGGCTTTACATTTCTTGACTAAAGAGTTATAAATTAATTGGTTATTATGTAAAAGGTATAGTGTTATTAAGAAAAGGTTAGTTTAAAACTGGTGATTCAGTGTTAGAGCTATCTTAACTAACTACACGTGGCCTAACGCCACTCATGCCTTGTTCTTGTTTATAATTGGATTTAAAGGTATATTTTGCATGTCTTGACTATAGAGTATTGGCTTAAGTCACTGCACATGATTTAAAAGGTATAATGTTATTAACAAAAGTTAGGTTAAGGCTGGTAGTTTAGGGTAGTCGCCATTTTGAACACGTGGCATGATGGTTAAGGCTGGTAGTTTAGGGTAGTCGCCATTTTGAACACGTGGCATGATGGTTAAGGCTTTTAGTTTAGGGTAGTCGCCATTTTGAAGAACACCACGTGGCATGACGCAATCCAGGAAATACAGGCCTTTGGGACGCTCCTAAATTGGCATGGTGTTTCATGTGAATCTTGGCCTGGAGATTAGACTTAATGAAGATTAAGATCTAAAATATTGTCTCTTTAATAAGTTACACTGTTATACACTTGAACATAAGAACTGGCATACAAACCTTGTGCTGTAAATATGTGTTTGCCATTAATTTTAAAGAAAATAGATTGTTTAAAATTGAGATTTGCTTCCAAAATTACAATTGTGCTCTAATATTGCAACAAAACATTGAGTTACAATAAAAATCAGTGTGTCATTGGCTACAGTTTTCAGTTTGCAGGCTCGTAATTGTTAACATTTTGTAATTAAGATAATTTTGAGAGTGATACAGCTATGGGTTTTAGGGGCCCATTGCCACTTTTCCACAAGTTTATAGGCTACAATGGTAGGAGCAAAATTTAACCCTCCAAAATTAAAAAGGAGATCTCAGTGAAAATGTATTTGATATCAAGCAGGTTCCTTTGACCGTGGAATTACAGGTTTCTTTTGTTTAATCCTTAAATTGTCCTTGTAGGTTTGGGTCTGGTCTTAGATAAAAGGCTCAGATTAGAAGATATTTACATTTGAGGAATCTCATACAATGTCCTTGCCAAGGACTCAAGGTGGATCCTAGGGCAGATAAAAAAATTTACATTTGAGTTAATGCAAAGCTTAGAGCTGCCTCAGGGGAAGCTAGTGAGGAAGTTTTGAGAAATTGTTTCTGCCTTACAGGCCCCACCTAGGGAGTGTTTGGCTTTAAAAAAAAAAAAAAAAAAAAAAAAAAGGTTTTTGACTTATCCAGGTGTGGGTTAAAATGCAGTTCAAATCTATGAAAGGTCAAGGAGGCTATAAAAGCATTAACATTTGGCCTGTCTACTCCCTACAAAATTATTGTAAATTTAAAGGGTTGGTTTTTTACTTTACATTCTGATAATTATAAAAACATTTGCTTCTAATTTTAAAGAAACAACAAAGCAATTTCATTAGAAAGTTTTTGCCTCAAGGAATGGCTAACAGCCTTATGTCCTGTGAGAAAAAAAATGTTTGTCTCTCTTTCAATACTAGAAGTTAAGATCTTAAAATTTTCAGTGTATAATGTTCATAGAATGTTTGTTACAGGCCCTTGCTCCTATAGACTTTTAGAATTTTTAGGTAAATGGCTTTCAAAGGTTGTTAGGATATATTAATTGGCTTTATCTTATATTTACCTCATTTTAAGCTTGCCACAGAAGGTCTTAAACCTCTGTTTTCAAGGTAGGAAACATTTGTTCCTTGCTTCAAGCAACAATCAAATTTATTATTAATGGTTGGTCTATTACATGGTAAGCATTTTTAGGCAAAATTAATAATTGTTATCCAAAAGATAATTTGTACTATCAGATCACATGTTTATTCCTTTAAGTTTCTCCCTGCTTCAACACAGTTACCTGAATTGGGTGCTATAGCAGCTATTTTTAAGATGTTAAAGGTCAAGCTTTTAATAATAGTAGATATACATAGCTCATGGTTTATAATTGCTTAAGATTGGTCCATTTTTAATACTGCTAATTCTTAATTTCTACAGTTTATACAAATGTGATTCAAATTTCTAAGAACAAAGGATATGTTCTCTAAATGACTGTCCTTTAGGTATTTGAAATAATTTTATATTTTGTGCACATCAAATTATAAAGATTTGTTCTTGATGTCCTCAATTTCTACCTCTACCACGTAATGGTGTTAATCCTAGAGGACTTAGTTATTACAGATAAATGATATTCATATTTCTAATTTAGAAGATTAAAAAATATGTACATGTGACTAATGATTCATTTTTAGGCTGTCTAGTTGCAACTGCTCTAACAGAAAAAGCAACTATATTTTATATAATTACATAGTTATTGCCTATGTTATGGTTTATACTTTGTGTTCCAACTTAAATTAATAAAACAATATCTTCTTGGAAGAAAGAAGAGAGGGGAAATTGTGTCCCTGTGCATATAATTTAAATTATGCTTACATGTTTTTAAGAAAAAAAAAAAAAATTTTTAAAATTTGGATGCCAAGAAACTCCTTGCTAAATGTATATGACATCTTGTAATTAGACATATTGATGTCTAGGTGAAATGAAGGAATTCACTTACTAACATATGCCATGATCCTGATTTAATATTGGGGGAGAAGGCATGTCCTCTGTTTTTTCCACAGAATGCTGCAGAAGATATGCTGACTGTGTGCTTGCTGAATGCCCAGACCATGGTAACATAAGAGCTATATTGGGTATATGTTCTTGACTTACCTCAATTGTTAAATGTCCCAGGTTAGATAAATTGCCTAGCTTCAAGCTTTTAGACTTTGTGGGACAAAACATGGAGACTGTTATGCTAGCTTAGGAAAAATTAATTAGAAGAGTTAAAATGACTCTTCTCCTTATTGTGCTCAGCTGACTCAACCATAGACTGGTCTAGAAATAATTCCAATATTGAAGATTCCAATTTTGAGGATGGCTAACAATCTTCAGCCAGCTGTGTTAATTTAACATATAGTCTCCACTTTTCCTGAGAAGTAACAGCTTAATTCTTGATTCACAAGGCTACCTCTCCCACCTCAGAGGCCAAGCTTTGGATCCTTAAAGTTGTTAATTTACAACTGAATTGGATACTTCTGGGACAAGTTAATCCTATTCCACCTTTAACTCTTGACCTTGTCTGTTAAGCAGACTGGCTGTCTCCACCCAGGCTCACCTGGATGGAGAGATTACATGTCTGTTAAAGACACTTGCAGACCCCCCTGGCTTCAAAACTTACACAAGTGGATCTCCAAAGAGGGAGCCACATAGAACTCAGATCTATGTGTGTTTGTTTTTGAACAAACATGGGTACCAGCGAGACGTGCGAGGCAAAGCACTGCATGGGGAGGTGAATTTCTGCTTCTGAGTCCCCAGGAAGTACACCTAATTGCATAGGGGTTAACGTCGAGAGGCTGTCCTTAAAATAATAAGGGAGCCTATTACCCCTCCTCTGAAAAAGACGTTATACAATATTTAAGAGGAATTACGGTCAATGCTTCCCCTCCTGGTTAAGGCCCGCCTTCTTATGAAGGATATTTATCCACTTGTTTTCTACCTCCTCGTGTTCAAATTAATAAAAAAAGGGAGGACATGTACAGAGCCATATTGGGGCAGTCTTGCACTTGGTCAGAGTTTGACTTTGGTCAAGGTTAACTTCTCCCAGTTAGCCAGGATTCTGCTCCACTTAGGGTGGAGCGCACGTAGTAAAGGTTAAGTTCATTGTTCTTCCTGGTATAGGGATTCCTGAATTAAACAGGTGACCCACCCAGCTGCCGGAGCAGTCAAGACGAAGACCTCCAAGAGAAGCTAGACAACTTCCACCGGAACTCAGCCTGGAGTCTGGGGGGAGGGTTTGCCCAAACTGTTAAAAGGTCCGGCGCCATTAAAGTTTACGGCTTTGATCAGTGAACATTGACTTAGCCGTACTTTTCGCCGCTCTTCCCTATGACCCCAAAATTCTCTCAACAGGTAACCTGGTTTACATGTAGCTGCTGGCGGCTACACTCTAGCCCACCCTTTCCTCAGCCCAAGAGAGGCACACCAAGACTTTCCTTAAACGCTGGGCAGTTAGCAGGCTGACAAGATGCCCCCGTGCGTAGACCACCTGAGCTGAGTCCCATCTCTGAACCCCTCATGGTGGAAGGAGAGAGCTGGCACCCACAACTTGTCCTCTGATCTCCACATGCACATGTGCACAGGCATGTAAAGTAAATAAACAAAAATGTAACTTTTTTAAAAAAAAGCTCTGGAGCAATTAAAATGTGAATAAATCTTTAAAAAAAAAAACAGCATCCTTAGAAATTGATACAGTTAGCCGGGAGGTGGCAGAACATACTATTAATCCCAGCACTCCGGAGGCAGAGTCAGATGTACCTCTGAATCTACGGACCAGCCTGGTCTACAAAGCATGTGCCAAGGCTACATAGGAAAACTTTGCCTTGAGAAACCACAAAAAAGGACACTGACACATTTATAATATGTTAGCTTAGCTCACTTTAGAAATGCCTTAAATCAAACCAAACCAAACTAAAACTCCAAAACTTAGACTGTTGCAAAAGGCCTGTGATCAATATGGAAGGTAGAGGAGGGAGGGTCAGGAGTTCAAGGCCTACCTTGTCAACATCGTAGGTTGGAGGCCGGCTTTAGATGCAAGAGACCAAGTGACAGCAAAGGAACAAAAATACCCCAGCAAGTCAAAGCTCACGGCTGTCGGTCTGAGTCTCTTAGAGGCAGACAGATACAACCAGGAAAAAGCAAACCCCACCTTTAATTTTACATTTATTTTATTACAGCGTGTGCCTTTACAGCAGTGCCACAGGTTGTATAGGGAGTCCACGGGCTTGGTGACGCCATCATGTGACTGCTGAACTCAGAAGATCAGGCCTGATAGTCAAAACCTCTCAGGCCTTTGTGCCCACCCCAACCACCTTTCTGTGTTGTTTAAAACTCCCCTGAAAACAATCTGCTCTTATTCAGTCCTCACTTTGAGGAGCTGACAAATTTCATTCAGAACTGAACCAGAAGGCAAAGATTCCATTTCCTCAGGAGCCCCTCTTGCTTCCTCTCTTCAGACAGCAAGGATGATATAACCATGGGTGTTTCCTTTTTTTTTTTTTAATTTAACTGACAAGAAGCCCAGACTTCAGTTTAGAGTCCATTCATAAATTATCTCTGTCTTCCTTTGTGTGATTCCTCCTCCTGCCTTTCATCTTTCATTGTTTTACCCTTGCATATTTCATCTGATCTGCTGCACCAGGAATTTGTTGTTTTAGAAACAGGCAGTAGGGCTGTCATCACGATCACTCAGTGGGTAGAGGCGCTTGCTTCTTGCTTTGAAAACCTGAGGACCAGAGTTCACTCTCTATACCGTGCTCCCAGGTAGAAGGAGAACGCTGGCTGTATGAAGTTGTTTTCTAGTCTCCTCACACAGGTCTTGGCACGCACGCATGCATGCATGCACACACACACACACACACACAGAGACACATACTAATAATATATTTTAAAAAACTAGGATCCCCTTTGAGCAGCTGAGTGAGAACGTTGTTCCTTCCTCAGGTGGTGTAGTGGGTAGGAGGACCGATCTGGGGGCATTTCGCTCTTTTTTCTTTTCTTTTCTCTTTTTATTTTTTGGGTTTCTCTGTGTCGCCTTGGCTGTCCTGGAACTTGCTCTGCAGACCACATTGCCCTTCACGGACGCTGCCCCCTCTATGGTAACGTGCTTAGCATCTTGTTCCCCCCTCCATCAAATACCAGTCTCAACCCCGCCATCAGTCATCATCGGGATAATCTCAAATGCCTACGTGTTTTTCCTAAGGCCCTAGGGGGTATGGGTGGGTGAGTGGCCCCATTGATGGCTTCTGCCTTTCCATCAACTACCCGAGAGCCCCCTCTCCAGTATACCCCGTCCCACACTCACCTGGTTTACAACTGGAACCTTCAGATTGTTACAGTTTTAATGTATCCCCTCAAAGTTAACGCCTGGGAAGTTTAATCCCCGGCACAACAGTGTTGAGAAACAAACTTCACCTTTAAGAGATGGTTGCTTTATGCGAATGATGTCAGTGTAGAGACAGCTTCCTTTCTTGGGAGTTTCTTACTAAAAAAAGAATGAGTTCTTGATCTCTCTCCCTCATCCCTTCCGCCCTCCCCCCTCATCCTCTTCATTCTGCCCTGTCATAACAGAGCAGGAAGGCCCTGATCAGATGCCCAGCCTCATAACCCTGAGACAGACGAAGTTTTGTTTTGAGACAGGGCTTCAGATAGCCTAGGCTAGTCTCAAATTCAATGCAGCCAAGGATGCCGTTGGACTCTCGATCCTCCAGCCTCTACCTCCACGTGACCTTAGATATCCCTCGATAGGCTTGCCTTGACAGCACCACGCCTAGTTGATGCCTGCTATCCTCATTCTTGGGCTGTAAGTTTGTAGGGTACAGAGATTGAACCCAGAACCTTGTGCATGCCCCCCATGCCTCCTGCAAACTGAGTTATGGGCTCAGCTCAGTAAATACTTCTCATTAGATGGGCCAGTCACTTTTTCTTTTTGTTGAGATAACACTCACGGTGGGGAAGGCACAGCGGGCCAGGGTGGCTCTGTCCGTGTTTTGGCGAGAGCTTGCGGCAGGCTTGTTCACGGTGTGGCTGATCAGGAAGTAGAGAACGGGACCAGGCTGGGGGCTGGAGTACCACCTTCAAGTCCAGGCCCTAGTGGTCTATGTCTACCAGCAAAGCCCTGTATCACAAAGGTTCTACAGTTTTCCAAGACAGTGCCATTGGCTGGAGACCAAGTCCTCAAACACGCAAGCCAGCCTATGGGAGACAGTTCACCTTCAAACTTCAGATGAACCAGTTTCTAATACTTAAGCCATCCTACCCAGACACTATTTTACCTTAATGTGGCTAAAGTATTTTCCTGAAGCACCCGTTCCCCCCCCCCCACACACACACACTGAATGGTAAGAGGGTAAACAGGAGATAAGTACTATTCTTTAGGCGGACGACTGAAGCCACGTGACCTTACATATCCATGCTTCCCACACCGGACTGCACAATGAGAGCTAGAGACAATATGGAGGCCAGATTCTTCTGGGGTGGAGTCTGGGCCGGGGGATTTTTTTTAAAGACCACACCCCTTCCCCGGGAGGTTCTAGCCTGCTGGCTGGGTTGTAGATTCACTGCCCTGCTGGCTGAGAGAGGAAGGTGAAATGAGCCCGGGGTGGGGGTGAGGGGAGGGGAGGGGGCGGGAGTGGAGAAAGTCCACACCCCGACGTCAGGTGCTCCACTTGGCAGTGTTAATTGACGGGATTTAAAAGAATGGAGAGACAAGCACATTCCAACCGCGCAGGGAAAGCCGGGTTCCAGAAAGTAATATACTCCGAATGTGTTTGGTCTTGAGCAAAACAGATGTGAAATGGTATTTCTGAAGAACCCAGCGAGAGCTTCAATTTGTGCCAGATGCTGGAGATGTCCTAACTTAAAAAAAAAAAAAAGACAAAGAAAAGAAAAGAAAAAACTTTTTTTTTAATTAAAAAAAATTTTTTTTATTACCTAGCCATCTTAACCAATGCCAGCAGCAGGTTCAGAGCCCAGGCTGCCGAAACCTAAGGCTTTGCTAGTGTTGGCCAAGGAGCAAGCTTGTGACATCACCTCGGCGAGCGAGGCTCTCCTCTCTGTTCTGGGCAGGATAGGAGCCCAGGATGCCATCACTGTGCCATGAACCCAGGCCTGCTTGGCCTCTGACAAGTAGGTCAGTGTAGACAAGGCTCGAGTCTCCACCGAAAGCTGTTTGCCACTGGCAGGAAGTTGCTTCTGCAGACTTAAAACCCATCAGAGCTGATCAAAGGAAGTGCAGGGCAGGCAGGCCGGCAGGCAGGCAGGCTGGCGGGCGGGCGGGCCAGATCCTAATCTCTGCCTGCTAGCCCCACACACCAGCGCACATGAGTCACCCCGCTGAGCTCAGCGGACATGATGTTTGGATTAGACTTTTATGGGGAACTTTGCCAAACTTGCCTTTGCTGTCTCGCAGCTGAGAAGTGAGGGAGAAAGGTGGCCTTGTGGCTTAGATGTAGTCTCTCAGGTGCCAGGGAAGAGGGGGGGTGGCTCTCTAGGCTCCAGGGCGTGGCTATAAGACCCAGGGTCCCAAAAGCTCAGATCTGGCTGGTACCAGAAGCAACTGAACCCACAGCAGGCCCACACACCCTTCCTCCCGAGCCAGCTAGCCAATTAAGATGTACTATTAAAGGCACACATTTTGCCTTCCCTGGACTGTTTGCCTCTCAACCAGCAGAAATTCCTTTTCTCAAAAGCAGGCAACACTTCACCACTCAGGCATCTTGCCTCAAAAGCAGCGCAGTCCGTCGGGGAAAAAAAAAAAAGAGGGAGGGAAGTCAGAAAATAAAAATTCCTAAATTAAGAGCCAGCCCATAAAAGCAGGGCTTCCCTTAGTGCCCGGTTGGTGTGACATCACTGTGGATTACGCAATGAAGATGGTGTCAGGGCAGCAGCTGGGTTAAATGTGGAAATTCTCCCCCAGAAATAGAACTGCAGAAAATAAGGAGGGGCAGAAATCTCCTACTCTGCACGTGGGTATTTGGGGCTGAGTTCCTTGGGCCGAGAGCTTGGTGGGATTCTCACCCAATATGGGCCCAGGTGCTCTGACATGGGAGTGGAAATAATCACCAAGTTTTGCATAGTTTGTTCTGCTCCACTCCTCTGGAAGCCCTGGCAGGAACAGGATCAAAATCTTTTGTTTCAGATTCTGCCAAGTTTTGCTTCTGTGCATGGTAACTTGGGAAGAAGCAGCCCCCAGTCTTTTGTAAGCCAGGCATTCTTGGCTTGTCGTCTCTGCTGGGATTCTGCTTAGAGTATTTTAGACTCTCATTTATTACAGGCTTATAAGTGGAGGTGGCAGTCCTTGACTCTTTTCAGAATAAATGTTGCCACCAGTTTCTACGCTGCTCTTAACGATAAACCTTCAAATTCACCATTTTAAACAATTAGATGCAATTAACACACACACACACACACACTCCTTATCAGCTTTATTATTATTATTATTATTATCTGGTTCCTGGGTGGTAGTGGTGCACACCTTTAATCTCAGCACTTGGGAAGCAGAGGCAGGTAGATCTCTGAGTTTAAGGCTAGCCTGGTCTACAGAGTGAGTTCTAGGACACCTAGGGCTACACAGAGAAACCCTGTATAGAAAAGAAAAAGAAAAAAAAAGTTCACTTGTAATTCCCTTGTGGTCAAATCGGTCATGAACCTTCAAACTGGGAATGGAAACCCAGTGCATACTTGAAAGTCTTTTTATCAAGTGCAGGGAGCAGGCAAGCAGAGGTAGAGGGGTCAAGGCTGCCAGGCCACCCTGTTACAGCCCTGACTTCACCCCCTATTAGCAGTCTGAGCCTCAATAGTGTCCTTAATCCCCATCAGCACAATCTGTTCATCTGTGAAATACAGATAATGACAGTCCCAGTTCTCATGGGAAAAGCTTCAATGAGCTAAGGTAGTAAAAAATTGAGTGAAGTTCCTGGCACCCAGTGAACATGTACAAAAAGTATCATTATTTATATTACAATAATTACTCTGCAGCCAGCATTGTGTAGCGAATGGTAGTGAGCTTAATTGGAGTCTTCAGCCAACAAGCCTTCCTTGTGAAATTCTCCAATGCCCAGAGCTGGAGTTTGTTTTAATTGAAGTAATTAGCTCAAGGTGCCCGTGCTTGGCCAGGATTGCCCTCTTTCTTGGTTAGGAAAAAACCATGGTGGGGAGAGAGGGGTCCTGTGTAACTGATAGCTAAGAGGCATTTGGGCCAGTGAGATGGCTCAGCAGATAAAGGGCAGGCCTTGCCTCCAAGCCTGTCTGGAAATCCCTGGGACTTACTTGGTAGCAGAGACCTGACTCTTTGTCCTTTGATCTTTGTCCTTCACATTCATGCCACTTCCTGGCAAATAAATAAATAATTAATTAATTAAATGGCACTGCTTGTTTTGTTTCAAAAAGATACTGGCTGACTTTGGTAGTATATACCTATGAGCCCAGAACTTAGAAGGCTGAGTAAGGAGGAAGGATCATGAGTTCAAGGCTAGCCTAGAACATAGTGAGTTCTAGGCCAGGAAGATCCAGTCTGGAAAAAGCAAACAAACACAAAACAAAACAAAACACAAAGCAGCCCCTTGCTCAGCATAAGACCTCATCTCAAAAACAAAGAGGGGCTGGAGGCCCAGCTTAGTGGTTAAGAGCCCTTGCTGCTCTTCAGAGGCCCAGAGCTTAGTACCTAACACTCAAGTCCGGAAGCTCACAACTGCCCATAACAGCAGCGCCAAGAGACCTATCACCTTCTCCCGGTCTCCAAGGGCATCTGGACTCATGTGCCCATACTCTTCCCCAAGACCACACACGCACACACACACACACACACACATACACATGCACGCACGCACGCGCACGCGCGTATACACACACACACACACACAATTCTAAAACAACGAAACCCAAAATGAGTAACAGCAACAGAAAGGTACAAAGCTAGGCTGTTGAGATGGCTCGTGGGCAGTTACTTGCTCAGCCTGACAACCTAAATTAGCTCCCAAGACCCACATGGTAGAAGGGAGAACTGACCCCTGAAAGTTGTCCTCTGACCTCCACACAGGCTGTGGCATTTATCTGAACACTCGAGTGAGTACACAAGTAAACAGATAAATGTAATAAAAATTTTAAGAAAGCGATATTCTGGCTGAAGGTTTTGTTTCGTGGCGTGGTGTGATATAGTATAAGCACTTGGGGGTTTCTTCCTAGAAGCAGAAGAGGAAAAAAGCCCACAGTTCTCAGCAGCCTGTGACGGGAGGGTAGACTATATTTGCCTTTAACGAGAACCTGTTACTAACAGAGATTTAGACTAAGGCTGTCCCCCCCCACCCGCTTCCTCTAAGAGCTTCTCATAGGTGATAAAGCCCTAAGAGGAGAGAGGAGGGGAGGACGTCTTTTGGCTTCATGATGGCAGAGAAACTCTGGAAATAACAGGGAGTAGAGACTTGAAGTTTGCTGTGACTCAGCCTGAGGGTAGCTAAACAACTCCGAGTGCAAGGACCAAGCTGGTGACCACCAACTGATGATCTCCCTGTAGCAAGACAAGGGAGCAGGGACAAGGGTTGGCTGAGACCTGTCTCTGAGGACATGGTGAAGGTCCACTAGAAAGCAGTCAGGCTCGGAGTTTTGTCTTTTGTGAGCGTGGATCCGTCTGCTGCACTTAGAAAAGCACCAATGGCTTCCCTCTGTGACCTTTGTAGTGCATGCGTGTGGCCACTGAAAGTACACATGTGGATTAGTTTCCTGATCTGGAAGTCTTAAAACCTGAGATGGAGGCACCGGTGGGGCCAGCGTTTTTCAGGAGGTTCGAATCCAGCAGCAAATATCCTCTCGGCCTTTTCAGATTGCGGAGGCTGCCTGCATTCCTTGGCCCCTCCAACCTCGCTGCAAACCTCACTCCTCCTCGGCCTCTCCTGCTTTGCTCCTTCCCTTATAAGGGCCTTTGTGATTACAGCGTGCTTTCCAGGCTAATCCAGGGTAATCTCTCCATCTCAAGGTCCTTAGCTTAATCATATCTGCAAAGGCCATTTAAGGAAACGGACTCACAGGTTCCAAGATGTAGGCAGCTCTGGGGGTCGTTATTCTGCCTACTACAGCCCTAAGGCCACCATCGGTGTCACATCTAGGGAAGGTGGCAGCCCTGAGTCATAGGCCAGAGTCCGTGGTACCTAGCGAGCAGATTAGGAGCAGGTGAAAGCAGAACCAGCTAGCAGGGACTGGCTCTGCGAATGGGAAACCTACGCCCTCTCTGCAGATCTGCAGAGCAGCAGCAGAGGCAGAAGGCAGATGCTGCCCTGAGTATAGCGGCTGCCCAGGCAGCAGATACATCGGTTAAAAACTCAAGCCAAGGGCCAGCCAGATGATTTGGTGGCTTGCCACACAAACCCAAAGACTTGAATTCAATCCCCAGCAAACACGTGAGAGCAGGAGAGAATGAACTCTTCAGAGTGGTCCTCTGACTTCCCTATGCATGCAATCCACAGAAAATTAAAAACAGCCACTGAGAAAAAAAAAAAAAAAAAAAAAACTCCAGCCAGTTTGTTAATTGCCATGCCTGGTTTCTGGCAGGCGTGCAATTCAATAAGAACCGTCCATTATTAATGGCGAGAGGGACCCAGAACCCCAGCTGCCTGGGGAGGCAGCCACAAAGCCCTGACACTCAGGAAATAGAAGAGCCTAGGGAAGAGGGGAAGGCTAAGAGGCAGGTGTGCAGAGGTAAAGTTTCAAACGCTATTGTAAAGTCTTCCCATGTCACCGAGGAGGAAGTATCTGGCCGGTTCTTTAATGAAACTTGGAATTCATTGCGGCAGTCAAGAAGGAAATATTCCTGCGGTTTTTCTGTGGGGGAAGAAAGTAATAAATCGTTGTGTTGTTGAAGGAACACCTTTCTGTGGTGCGGCTGCAGAGGGATGGGTTAGCCTACGTGCCTGAACGCCTTGCTAACGCCGAGCAGTTGGGAAGGGTCACGTAGATCCCTGCAGGGCAGGGACAAAGTTCAGGAACAAATGACACAAGTTCTGTTGACTTCCTTAGAGGACAGAGGTTTAGACAAGAGGTATAGCTACAAACCAGCAAGACTTTGGGTGCACTGGCTGTGGAAGAGTCTCCTTATGATTTCTCTGATGGGTTCCTAATCCCCAAAGGAGCATTCTGTGATCAGTGTGACCTTGTTTGGTAGAAGAAAGCCTTTGTTCTGAAGGAGACCTCCCTTGCTACGCTAGAGTCCAGAGTGTGTGCACACCGCTCTGGGTGTGTGTCAGGTGGGTGGGGTCCGGTGGTGACAAGTGATAATTAACTGTGATAAGAGGAACAGAGACACACAAGGCAGAATAAGGGGCTCTGCAGAGGCAGTGGACTGTCTGCTGATGCCAGACCTAATAATGGAGAACATGTACAGAGACTGGAGAAGAGCAAAGCAGGCAGAGAGATGACTCATGACGGCATCCCCAACACTTTTCCAGTGGGGGAGCTAAAGTATACGGAAACCGAGCTTGTCTTAGCAAGGGCTGGGGGTAGGGCAGGTTTCTCGTCACGTGTCAGCTTCGGTCATCTTGTTAGGCATAGCCCTCACACACAGCTCCAGCTCCCAGTGCCTCCTCCGTGTAAGTGACCTAGCCTGGCAGACTGTTGCAGAAAGTGAAGAAAAGCCGGAAGAAGGCGATAGGCAGCAAGATCAGGAGTTAAATGAAGGGAAAGTTCACACACAGCACCTTGTGCCTGTCAAGTGGCAGATGATCTGGCTCAGAGACCTGGCCACACACAGGTAGTGGCCTAAAGTCTATATGGGGTTTTGGTGACTTGGGCTGGGTTTATCAGTTTGTCCTTGAGGCAGAGGCTCTCCACAAGCTGTGCTTGTGACCTTCCACTTAAAAATAAAAAGCAACTGCATTATCATTTTTGTGCATGTATGCATGTGTGCACCCCCCCCACCTCTCTCTCTCTCTCACTCTCTCCCCCCCTCTCTCCGGCCCCCCCTCCCTCTCTCCCCCCCTCTCTCCCCCCCTCTCTCTCGTGTGTGCCACTATGCTGATATGGAGATCAGAAGACAGCTTTATAGAGCCATGTGGAATCAGTTATAGCTTCCTACCACGACAGTGAGTTCAGGTCTCCAGGCTGTGTGACAAGCAGCTTTAGCTGCTGAGCCTCCTCTCCAGCCCTCACCCACGTTTACTGAGGTAAATGCACCCTGCTCTAAGTTCTCCTGAGTCTAGATGTGCAGAGTAAGTGTGAGACTGCAAAGAGCACCCAGAAAAAAATAAAATAAAACATAAAAACTGTTCACTGCGATTACTGTATGTGAAGAACAGTTCCTGTCTGTTCTACATACAGTCTGACTAGTAGACCCAGACACTGGATTTTCCAAGATGTTTCTGCAGAATAGTGTCTTTTCTTTCTTCCTTCCTTCCTTCCTTCCTTCCTTCCTTCCTTTCTTTTTCGAGACAGGGTTTCTCTGTTCTGGAACTCACTCTGAAGACCAGGCTGGCCTTGAACTCA
Organism: Apodemus sylvaticus; assembly: GCF_947179515.1. Taxonomy (NCBI): domain Eukaryota; kingdom Metazoa; phylum Chordata; class Mammalia; order Rodentia; family Muridae; genus Apodemus; species Apodemus sylvaticus. The sequence goes on along the minus strand of NC_067477.1, from coordinate 131,326,352 downwards.
AAAACCCACCTGCCTCTGCCTCCCAAGTGCTGGGATTAAAGGCGTGCGCCACCACTGCCTGGCTGGAATAGTGCCTATTTTTAAGGTACTACCTTTACCTGGGACTTGACAATAGTCCTTTAAATAATAAAGTAGCTAAGAAGAAAAATAGATGTGCAGACAAGGAAGTAATGCCAAAGCCCTTTTAAAGTATCCTGAGTATCAGAGCGAGAGCAAGAGAGAGGGGGGGAAGGGAGGGAGAGAGGGAGGAAGAGAGGGAGGGAGAGAGGGAGGGGGGAGAAAAAGAGGGAGAGAGAGAGGGAGGGAGGGAGGAAAGCCCAGCCCTTCCCATCCTGCTCTTCACTTCTGCTGACAGCTCCGCAGGTTTCCAGTCTCCCACTTGCTCTGGTCTGCCCAAGCCCCTTCTCATTAGGAAAATGCAAATCGTAATAGTTTTAGAGGCAGGGCATTTCTGATTTGGGGGGCGTTTATGATCCCAAGTATTGCTCTGTTGACTGTAATTTCATGAAATAAAAAGTATAGTTTCCATGGTTTGTTGAATAGATAACTACTAACCAGTTGCTAGTAAGTATCTAGTAATTCTTAAGTAATTAATAGCTCCTGCTGAGGTTGTTAGAGGAAAAAGCCAGTGCTTGCTGGAGATGGGTGCAGACGTACTGAGGAATGAACCGATGCTACACCTGCCCGTACTTTTCAAAAGCTCAGGCAAGGGATGGAGAGATGGCTCAGTGGGTAAAGGTTCTTGCCAACAAGTTTGATGACTTAAGTTCGATCCCTGGGACCCACAGAATGGAAAAGCCAACTGACTCTCGAATGGTTCTTTCTCTCCCGATGGATGGGTCTGAAAGTTTTCATTATTTAAAATGGTAAGAAAGCCAGGCAGTGGTGACACCCTTCAATCATAGCACTTGGGAGACAGATGCAGGCAGATCTTTATGAGTTTGAGGTAACCTGGTAGACAGAGCGAGTTCCAGGACACCTGGATCAACAGAGATACCATGTCTCAAAAAACCAAAATCAATCAATCAATCAATCAATCAATCAAACAAAATAAGCCCCTGCCCCCAAACAAAAATTTTGTATGTGATTACATAGTGAAGCAGAGAGCCCAGCATGGGGAATTTGATGACACTAGTTTTTGCAGGACGATTCCAGCAAAGAAATGCTTGATGGATTCTTTCTGGAGAATGGAGCCATCAGGGTTTCCAAGAAAAGGGATGGTGAATTGAGTAATGATGGTCCTCCAGCTCCATGGTCAGGTCCACAGGGCTCCTAGGAAGTTGTGGAAGGGAACAGAGATGCCTGTGGAGTTCACTCCTGACTTGTGTGCAATGCCGGAAAGACCCATGTAAGCCCTTCAGTTCTACTCAACACCGATAGTGGCATTAATTCATGCCACATACTCTTGGCTATGGGCAGGACTAAGTGGCCACTGAAGGTCCTGAATGAATCTTGGCTGTCTGGATATGGTATTCTCAGAAGCTTAGTGTCTTCATGGAGACATTGTGGAAATGGAACTTTGCTGTGCTGTCATGTAGCTCACAGCCAGTCTCCAGCATGATCCCAAGGCCAGCAGGGAGGGATGGAATGCTATTTGGGAAGATCTCTTCCCAGCCTCGTCATTGGCTCCTAGGGCGGGGTTGGAAGTTGGCTTCTGGGTGACCACACCCAGCTCCTTGTCTACAGAGACATCCTCCACAGCTGTTGTCTGTGTTTGGTTCTCAATTTGGCTCCCTTAACCTGAATTGCAGAAGCCATTTAGAGAGAACAACTGAGACACTGGTGTTTCGGTCTTATCTTGCTTGGATTCCTTCCCCATGGACCTCTAGCTGCACATGTGTCTCAGGCTCAGGGAGTAGGTCTTTGCACCAGGGTTTGGGGGATCTCTTCACAAGTTCACAATATAAGATATAGGAGGAATTGACCTATATATGTGTATGTATATATATGTATGTATATATGTGTATATGTATATATGTATATATGTGTATATGTATATGTGCATATACATATTTTTTTAGGGTGTGGGCTCTTTAGAGAATGAAGAATAGGACAATCTTACATCATTTGGATCATTCCAGGTTATGAGAACACAGTGAGTGATATTTTAGGAGCTATCTTCCCATGGGCCTTGCTTCCCCTCTGCCCCAGGGTCCCATAGCCCAGGCTAGCCTCAAACTCCCTATATTCTTGCTTCTGTCTTCTAAATACTAGGGTTATAGGAGGCATATACTTGTATGGTTGGCTGAAATGTCTTTACCTTTCTACATCATAATTAATCTTACCAATCAAGATATGACTTATGGGGCTGGAAAGATCATTCAGTGCTTGCTGAACAAGTACTGAGGACCTGAATCTGAAGATCTCAGCATCCCTTTAAAAATTTGAATGTGTGTCTGCAAATCCAGTGTTGTGAGGTGTGTGTGTGTGTCTCAGAGACGGGAGAGTGGCTAGGGCTTGCTTTTATCAAAAAGTGACTTATTCATAATAAGGTGACCAGGGTAGAGGGTCACAAAGGATATGAGGATAACAAATAGAAAATACATCATAGATCAAAGAAAGCAGTTTGGGGGTGAGTTGTTGTGATGGTTAAACTCAGTTGTCAATGTGATGAAATCTAGAATCATCTAGGAAGCAAGGCCTCTGGGCGTGTCTGTGGGAAGCTGTCTTGGTTAGGTTAATTGAGGTAGAAAGGTCTGTCCATGCTGAATATTTACAAAGAGGAACAAACTCATAGGTTCATTAGTCTAGTTGGGTTAGATGTTGGGAGCAGTCAAGAGCAAGACAGAAAACACAAAAGGTACCGTAGTCATCTTTCCCTGTGTCTCCTCACATGCACATTGTTCTGAAGTTATTCTTTTATTTACATCCTCTCCTCTCCCTGGAGGCAGCAAACAATTTACCCAGAGGAATGACTAAAATTACCACCGATTTAATGATAAATTGATTGATTGAGACAAGGTCTGGCTATCATTCAAATTGACCTCAAACTCATAATCTTCAGCCTCTCAGACATGTGCATTCCTGACTTTAAGCTAATTAAATAAAATTAATTCTTGGCTAAATTAATTGATCATAGCATGCTATCATTTGGAAAGACAGACGCGCGCGCGTGTGCACACACACACACACACATACACACACAGAAACCCAAAACCCACAGTAGGCTGGAGAGATGATTCAGTTAGTGTACTGTAAATCTGAGGACCTGGTTTCAGATTCCTAGCATCTACTTAAACATCCTGAGCATCTGTAATCCTAGATCTGGGGAGGCAGAACCAGGAGGATCCCAAATTGATGAGTATTAGGTTCAGTGAGAGATCTTGCCTCAGAAGATAAGGTAGAGAGTTATAGAGGAAGACATCCAGTATCAACTTCTGTCCTCCGCATGCACACCTACATACACATATACACTCAGAAACACATACATGTATACACTCAGAAACATACACATATATATTCAGAAACACACACACGTATACACTCAGAAACACATACACATATATATTCAGAAACACATACACGTATACACTCAGAAACACATACACATATATATTCAGAAACACATACATGTATACACTCAGAAACACATACAAACAGGCACACACACACATATACACACACATACACACACACATACACACACACCACAAATGTACCAAAAAACCCTAACAGAACACAAAACACACAACACACACACACATATATATATATGAACACATATATATATATATATATAATATATGAACAAAAGACAATGAAACACAAAACAACTTTTACACACAGGAAGTACGTCTACCTTCCCCCAAAGACAGTCTTCTCTCATCATCTTGTCTTTTAGAGTAGTTTCCAGCTAAATCTGGATCCTGGCAGCCAGTATTTAATTGAGTGAGACAGACTTGTCTGCAGCCTGGAAGGGTTTTCTAGAGAAAAGTGTATGTGTCAGGGTTAATCACAACATGACTTAAACCTTAGATTGAAGATGGAACATGAAAAGGGCACATTGACAATTACTATGTTGTCATCTGAACCAAGATCAACAGATCTTTGAAGGAAAAAATGAAAACCTTTCCAATCTTGTCTTCAGGGCACAGAATCTGTGGTAGGTCTGGTGAAAATTAATGTGTGGGTTAGATGCAGTTCTTGCCCAAATTGTGTATTAGCAGGTCAGGATAGAAATATAAATGGGGTGCTGGAGAGATGGCTCAGAGATTAAGAGCACTGACTGCTCTTCCAGAGGTCCTGAGTTCAATTCCCAGCAACCACATGGTGGCTCACAACCTTCTGTAATGGGATTTGATACCCGCTTCTGGTGTGTCTGAAGACAGCTACAGTGTACTCATATAAAAGTAAATAAGTAAATCTTGAAAAAAAAATGGGAGTCAATCAACACACATCCTAGGCAAAACAAAACCAACCAACCAAACGTGATAGGCTCCAAGTTAGGAATCTTAGATTTCTACCCCGGCTTGATGCTATTCAGATATGTTTTCAGTACAGTGGGAGCTAATAGTGCTTACCTCAAGGGCAGGTCCACAGATTAGATAAAACAGTGTGGTTAGAATAGCCCAGCTTATTTTCCAGCTTCAAGTAGATTTCACTATTCACTTCCTGAATCTCTTAAACCTACAATGGGGACTATTAAGACAATGGTTCACAAGCCTGGCTGCACACTTAAGTCCCTGGGTGAATTAATAAAAAGACATCCTGATGCCCGGTTTATGCCTGCAGGGAGTCTGGATTAACTGGGTGGGTATGTGACCTGGTCAAGAGGAAGCTAAGAAACACGAAGGAGAAATGAACAGAGCTATAGTTTCTCTCTCTCTCTCTCTCTCTCTCTCTCTCTCTCTCTGTGTGTGTGTGTGTGTGTGTGTTGTGTTGATATGTATGAGTGTGCAAGCTGGGGGAGGTTAGAGAACAACCTCTGGTGTTGGTTTCTGTCTCTCTCACTGCTGTATTTGCCAGGCTAGCTGGCCTCTGAGCTGCTTCTCAGGATTCTAGTTCCTGCCTCTGCCTCCCATCTCAATGTAGTCTTCTTAGGTCACTCATGCACAGTACTGCCTCAGACTCTGTCTGGGGACGAAAGCATCCCCAGAGCCATAAATTTGTTGGGAGATTTCAGTACGTTTCTCTCATCCCTCTTCTCTCATCGTAGCAGAGCAAGTAGCAGACGATCTGTCAGGAAACGGGACAGCACTGTCCTATAGTGTGAGCGACAATGTCTGTCCACTGACTGACCTGACATTGGGACACACGCCACACAACACCAGCAAATATACTTTTCTAAGACAGAACATTTTTTAGACCATAAAATCAGTTTTAAGAATTTTAAAAAGATTAAGGTTAAATCAAATGTGTCTTCTGATTCCAATGGAATTTAAATACTGATAAGATGAAGTTCTCTGAGGGCTGGGGATGTAGCTCGGGGGTCTAGTTTTGGCCTGCCGTGTGTGGGGTCCTGATTTCAGCTTCTAGCACCCCAAATAAACAAAAGCAACAGCAGAAGACAAAACAGACAAAACCAAACAAAGTTATCTGGGATATGGTCAATTATTTGGGAACCAAATTATATGTTTACTTCTAAATAACTCCTAAATTAAAGAAATCAAAAGAAAAAGGTTTTAGAAATAAATAAAAACAACTCAACCAAATTTTATGAGTGTCATCTAATACATACTCACAAAGGCATTTCTAGCATGAAACACCTATATTAGAAATGAAGAGCCAGGCTTGGTAGCTCACACCTGTAACCACAGCATTTGGGAGGTAGAAGTCTTAGAGTTTAAGGGCAACCCCAAGCCGGGCAGTGATGGTGCATGCCTTTAATCCCAGGACTTGGGAGGCAGAGGCAGGTGGATTTCTGAGTTGAGGCCAGCCTGGTCTACAGAGTGAGTTCCAGGATAGTCAGGGCTATACAAAGAAACTCTGTCTCAACACCCTCCCCCCTCCAAAAAAAAAGGTCAACCCCAGCTTCTAGAGAGTTCAACACGTGTAGTCTGGGCCACAGGAAAGCAGTTCTCAAAAAAAAAAAAAAAAAAAAAAAAAAAAACCAAGCAAGCCACATAGCGTTGATGTGCTTCTTTAGTTCTAGCACTCAAGAGGCAGCGGCAGGAGGATCTTTGTGAGTTTGTGGCCACCCTGGTCTACAGAGCAAGTTCCAGGACAGTAAGTAGACAGGACAGACAGAGCTGTGTGGATAAACTCTGACTCAAAAGAACCAAAAATAAATAAATATAAAACAATAATAACAACCACCACAAAACAAACCAAAATGAACAACAGCTAGGTATGGTAGCTGACATCTGAATCCCAGTATTCAGAGGGGTGAGAGGAACATTATGGGTTCTACGGATAGAAAAAGTATCCTATGTAACATTTTGAAAAACCATATGCCAATACATTTTAGCAATCTAGACAAAATTCCCTCACATATTTGAATTATCAAAGCTGGTTAAATAAGATCTAGACAAATACTTCTTTCATGTGGTGTATGTGTGTGTATGCGTGCATATGTATGCATGTGTATGCATGTGTGTGCATGTGCATGGGGAGGCTACAGGTTGAAGGCAGGTGCCTTCCTTCTGCTCCACTTTGAACTAAATAAACTTAATATTACTATGTTGATTAAATAAATTAAATTAATGGTTAAAACCTGCATAAGTGGCCATTAGGGAAATTTAAATGACTGCTACTATTATATGTGCTGGCTGGTCTTAAGTCAACTTGACTAGAGTCATTTGAAAAGAGGGAAGTGCTGGGTGGTGGCGCACGCCTGTAATCCCAGCACTTGGGAGGCAGAGGCAGGAGGATTTCTGAGTTTGAGGCCAGCCTGGTGTACAGAGTGAGTTCCAGGACAGCCAGGGCTACACAGAGAAACCCTATCTCAAAAAAAACCACAAAAAGAAAGAAAGAAAGAAAGAAAGAAAGAAAGAAAGAAAGAAAGAAAGAAAGAAAGAAAGAAGGAAGGAAAGAAAGAAAGAAAAAAAGAGGGAAGCTTAATTGAGACAATGCCTCCTTAAAATTCAACTGTAAGGCATTTTCTTAGTTATTGATGGGGGAGGGCCAGCCCATTGTGGGTGGTGCCGCCTCTAGGCTGGTGGTCCTGGGCCTATAAGAGAGCAGGCTGAGCAAGCCATGGGGAGCAAGTCAGTAAGCAGCACCCTCCATGGCCTCTGCATCAGCTCTGCCTCCAGGTTCCTGCCCTGCCTGAGTCCCTTGCCTGACTTTATCTGATAATGAACAGTGATACAGAAGTATAAGCCAAATAAACTTTCCTCCTTGTTTTCTGATCATGTTGTTTCATTGCAGCAATAGAAACTTTAAGTAAAACAAGTCATTAAGGCTGAAGAGACAGCTCAGTGCTTAAGAGAACTGACTGTTCTTCCAAAGGTCCTGAGTTCGAATCTCAGCAACCACATGGTGGTTCACAACCATCTTTAACGGAGAGCATCTAAATCGGAGAGCATCCGACGCTCTCTTCTTGTGTCTCTGAAGACAGCTACAGTGTACTCATCATATAAATAAAATAAAATAAAAATGAATTGGCTTCAAAAAAGAAAAAAACAAGTGGCTAATAGAAATACCAAAATATTGGACTGGAGAGATGGCTCAGCAGTTAAGAGCACTACTCTTCCTACAGACCAGGATTCAATTCCCAGCACCCATGTACTGGCTCAAAAGTGTCTGTAACTTCAGTTCCAAGGATCTGACACCCACCCTCACACAGACATACATTCAGGCAAAGCACCAATGCACATGAAATTAAAAAATGGAGGGTGGAGACACTTTTAATCCCAGCACTTAGGAGGCAGAGGCAGGCAGATTTCTGAGTTCCAGGCTAGCCTGGTCTACAGAGCTAGTTCCATACCAGCCAAGGTCACACAGAGAAAAATCCTGTCTCAAACAAACAAACAAACAAACAAACACACAAACACACTCATCATTGCCACATCTTCATATTTACTTGAAACTTTAATTTTTTTCAAAGTCTACTTTTAATGATGGTTCTTAAATGGTTTAACTTCCCTTCTAGCCTGCCACCCAAGAGAGGTAGTGGAAAAGAGAGGAAACGAGGAAGGAGCTGGTTAGAAAGGTTCTTTGGAGCAAATCCCATCTGCGTTGTCAGGAAACCAGCAGTTCAGTTCACAGGTCAGCAGCGGCTGTGGCAGCAGCAGCAGCGGCAGCAGGAGCTGCAGCGGCAGCAGGAGCTGCAGCAGCGGCTGTGGCAGCAGCAGCGGCAGCAGGAGCTGCAGCTTGATCCACTCACAAGCACTTCATGGGCACACCAGCAGTCCAGTTCAGCCGTGTCAGGATAGCACACTGTGTCAGGATAGCAAACACGAATCAATCGCGGAGGTGGCACTGCCTAGCAGAGACAGCCAGGCCTGAGCCGAATCAGCACGAGTCAGCAGGAGGGGCCAGGACCCACACCACAGGAACGCCAGAAAGCAAAGACAGCTAAAATGCAGGAACAAGAAGCGTTGCACAGGACAAGCTCCTCTCGCTGGCCTTTGAGTCCTATTTATACTCCCTCCAAACATCACGTGTCCTCCAAGAGTTGAGCCTCGCCATGCCAGTCTGTCTCAGCTGACCTCACTCTGCCAATCGGCTGGGATTTGCAGAGCTGGGAAGAACCCGCAGCACACTGCCAGTTTTTTGGAGCGGCTCTCTCTATGGTGTCCTGGCAAAAGGAGCTCAACTACACCACGTAAGGAGGACCAATACAGGCGTGATGTTAGCAAAGAATCCTTCATCACGTGTCCTGTCACGTGTTGTGTCTGCTTCAGTGAAACGTTCCTTCATGTGTCGCCCCAGCAAAACACCATCCAACACAACTTTCCAAAGACCCCTTAAGTGTCCACTTCACTTACTCAAAACATGAACACACCTTTATCTGTACGTGAAGGTTTGTAGTACATTACTCATAACTGGCCCCAAAGGAGAAACATTCCAAATGTGTTTCAGCGGCAAATGGTCACACTAACTGTATGTAGCACTGTACAATGAAATACTTAGCAACAAAAAGACGTGCATTTAATACCTGTGACATGGGTAAACCTCAGGAAAATTACACAGATGGAAAGATGTTAGCAAGGTACCCATTACCTCCCTGCAAACGTGCACACCTACAAGGTGGTTCCATGTCTATAGAATCCCAGGAAATGAAAGGGATCTACAGCAAAGAGAAGCGGGTCAGCGGTGTGGACGGGGTGGGGAGGCGTGGCCTTGAAAGGGGAAGAAAATCTGGAGCGTGGTTAGCTTGATCCACTAAACTGTCGTAATAGTTTCATAAGAATATATGTCAAAACTCATTCAACTGTCTGCCTAAGGATCCATGGCTTATTATACGTCACCTACACCACAGGAAAGCAGTGTTGGGGAAAAAAAAACAAAAAACAAACAACAAACAAACAAACAAAAAGCATATCAGGGCCTAGGGAAATAGCTCACTGAGAAATGTGCCCGCCTGGTGAACTCAATACTCAGAGCCTGTTTTTACACAAAGTGGGCTAGCCCAGAACATGCGGGTTAGCTGAGGACACCCAGAGCCTTACAACTACTGAGAGGAGAGGCATGGGCTACTATGCCAGCAGAACACATTTTTTTAACAAGCTGGGTGTGGGAGTAGGTATGTAAAATCCTGATTCTGGGGATGCAGAAATGGGTGGATCCCATGGCTTTCAGTCTAACCTAATTGCCAAGCTCTAGGCCAATGAAAAGACCTTGTCTCATAAAATAAGGTGGGTGGTACCCAAGTAATAACACCTGGCCCTGACACGTACACAAAGACACAGACAGGCAGATGGATGGACAGATGGATGGACAGACAGGTGGTGATTCCACCGGGCCGTTAAAACGGAGATCTCTAGAACATACACACATCACTCTCCAAAGTCCTTCAGCTTCTGCTCTTTAAAAGCAGAACTGCCATTAACCCTCAGAGTCCTCTCCCGTAAGAGCCCAGGGCTTCTGTGAGCATGCAGCACACAGGACGGCTTCAGAATGGAAATTCAAATCCCCTGGGCATTTCACGGTCGTGATTCCAAGGCATTTGTTCCAGGCCACAGGGAAGCACTGGATAAAAGTTACTACTCGGAAATGAAATCTAGCCAGAGTCTCAAGCCTTTAAGCTTCTAGAAGTCATAAATCATCGACAGTGCAGAGACAATTTTGGATCTGATAATTTGGTGGAACTCCTCCTCCCTTCCATGGGTTAAGCTTCTGTATGTCTCTGGCTCTGTCTGTGGCTGTTATTTGAACCCATTGTGGGCTTCCTTTCCTTTGACTCGATCTTCAGTGCTTCCAAGAATAGATACTTGAAGGGATTGACAAGGCTGTTGCCTTTGTGAGAGAAGTGAGACTTCCTTAAATAAGTTTATCTCCCCTTTCCTCTCAAGGACTTTACAAGGTTACTATAAAACACTCCGACATTGGCTGAGTGAAGCCGGTTTTTATGTCCAGTTTTGCTCGGGAGCAGGGGGATGACTTAGAGTGGCATACTTTAACCCTCTGTGTGCCTGTGAATCACCCGGGGACCCTGGCTGCGAGGTACTCCAAGAGTATGGCGAACCCAAGACTGCACCTGGACTGCTTTTCCCAGGAGGCACCGATGCAGCTAGTTGAATCTTAAGGCAAGAGACCTTCCAGAGTCATCTCAGGGACACTGTGAAGCAACATTATGACCCCAATTGAGAAAAGATCATTCAAATCAAAGTGAGGCAGCTTCTTAGCATTGCCTTCAATTATCCCATCAAAAATTCTCTTCCTTATGTAAATATATGTTTACGAATTTGGTAAGAAGAACCCACTTGCTGGGCATTGTCCAGAATTATAAAATACATAGCTCCGAGTTCAGATCCCCAAAACCCACATAACAACAGCCCAGGACATACATAGACATCTGCAACTCCAGAGCTGGTGGGGATGGAAACAGGTGGGTCCTGCAGGATTTACTGACCAGACAGTCTGGCTGGGCTAGCTGGAGCTCCAGGATCTGAGAGACTGTCTCAACAAATGAGATAGAGAGCACCTAACACTGACTTCTGTCTTTCATACACACAGGCCTGTGCACCTGCACACGTACCTGCGTACACAGACACACAGAAGCGTTGTTGATTGTCCTTACCCTTTTCTGGAGAGGCTTTGTAACAGCATTTTTTTTGTGGGTTCTATTCAGTTACCCCGTCGAAAGCCACCTTATTCTTGCATCCAGCTACTTCTTGTGTGTATTGAGTTTCATTCACTTTTAAAAGGCATGCAATCTTGAGACAGGAGGCGCTTAGACCTAAGTACATCATCTAGCTATTGTTTTCAGTCCCCATGACAAATGAGTTGATCTCTTCCCCAGATAGTGACAGGATCAGGTTGCCGGTCTTGAAATTTCCTCTTTTCGAGGCAAAAGATAAGTACTGGAAACAGCAGCAGTTGCTTCTGATGATTTAGAGTCGTAGTAAAGTATGTTGAAATGAGTTGCAGAACAGTCTCGAGACATGGTCGTGAATCTTCTGGGGGCAGCTGCCTGTGCCGCTGGTTGGGTTTCCCCGACTCCTGACAATGCCCTCCGCTTTGTAAGTCAAATTGCATGGACTTTTTCCAAATTAAATACTTGATTTTTGAAAAGGAATAACATAGCTCAGTTCTACCTAAAACTGATGAAGCTAACACACACACACACACATTCATACATAAACATGTATGATACATTTGTAAATTTAAGAACAGACTCTTAATATGTTTATATTTCAACCAAAATTATTTTCAAAAATTACTTTTAATTTATATGCATTAATGTTTTGCCTACATGTGTGTGTTGGATTCCCTGGAAGTGGACTTACAGACAGGTGTTAGCTTCCATGTTGGTGCTGGGAATTGAATTTGGGATCCTCTGGAGGAGCAGCTAGTGCCCTTAACCATCTTGTGGGGGCTGGAGAGATGGCTCAGTAGTTAAGAGCACTGGCTGCTTTGCTAGAGGACCCGAGTTCAGTTCCCAGCACCCACGTGACAGCTCACAACCATCTATAGCTCCAGTTCTCAGGGATCCAATGCCTTGCTTCAGCCTTGAAAGGTACCAGGTGTATGTGTAGTACACAGACATACACGAAGGCAAAACATCCACGTGCAGAAAACCAACAAGTAAATAAAGAGAACTCCCTCTGTTTTTGTGTTAAAAAGAACAACGATAAAGAAAAAAGAAAAGAAAGAAAAAGAAAAAAGTTCTTACTACAGTAAGACTGGTGATTCCAGTCTGTACTCACCTTACTAGCTAAATGAACATAGGATTTTCAGTGCAGATCACTGAGGAAAAGGAACTTGTAAAGATTGAGCACAGTCCACATCCGTGGCTCCATACTCTGTCCAGGAATCCTTAGGAAGTGATTTCAATTTTCTGTCTTTCAAACGTATATATAAATTTTTCTCCCAGAAGAGCATGAATCACCCCCGCTGGAATGGTTGTGCTAAGGAGTGGCTCTGTCCCGTTGCGGTGGCGGGAAGGAGAGCTGGAGTGAGCTGTCTGACTGTGGCTGGGTGAGGTTTGGGATATTTTAGTTGTTGTTTATTGCCAGAAAATTTAAAGGTCAAAGGGCATGGGATATTGATTGGGTCTGGACTGATTGACACCTACTGCTAGCTAATGTTTTACACATGGTCTGCTTTGTGGCTAAAAAGAGGTGCAGCCCGATTATCTAAAGCCCATGGCCAGCTGCTCCCCACTCTTTTCCTGGTCTGTCGATCTGTCTGTCTTCCTCTCTCTTTCCCTCCCCCCCCTTTTTTTTTGTTCAAATTGTGGCCATCCATTAAGTGGTAGGTATTAAATCTCTAGGAACAGAAGGAAACGTGAGTGTCCCAAGTGTCCCTGATCTCTCAAGTCCCACTGGCGCCAGCGGACCTTCATGGCTTTAGCTTTCTCTAACCCTCCTGCTCCAGTGACATGTTCACTGGGGAGAGCTGGTGGAGCCTGTCTGCCGGTCTTTCCTTTATCAAGTTTATCAAGTACATTCAGATCTGCTGATAGACATTTCTTCTGTTATTTAATTGTCATTAAGAATTATTAAGGTAGCTACCTTGAGTGTGGCGGCACATGGGAGGCAGAGGCAGGCAGACTCCGGTGTGTTCCACACCAGTCTGGTCTGCAGAGCAAGTTCCAAGCCAGCCAGAGTGGCATGGTGAGATCTCGCCTTAGAAAATAACGAACAGAAAAACAAGTTGGGCTGTGGTGGCACAAGCCTTTAATCCCAGCACTTGAGAGACAGAGGCAGGAGGATATCTGGGAGTTCATGGACAGCCTGGTTTGCAGGGCTAGTTCCAGGACAACGAGGGCTACACAGAGAAACCTTTTTTCCCAGGTGGTGGTGGTGGTGGTGATGGTGTTTCAATACAGGGTTTCTCTGTATAGCCCTGGCTGTCCTGGAACTTGCTCTGTAGACCAGGCTGGCTTCAAACTCAGAAATTCACCTGTCTCTGCCTCCCAAGTGCTGGGACCTGTGCCACCATTACCCAGCGAACCTGTTTTGAAAAACCAAACACCAAACAAACAAACAAAACAAAATAACAAAATCACCCCAAACAAACAAATAAACAAATAATATGTTGCTAATTTGCTGAGTGCATTTTCTAAGTATTTTTACATATATCCTCTTATTCAGTCCTTACTATACCCATAATATAGATGAGGAATAGAGAGACAGGAAGGTTATATAATATGCCCAAAGGTCATAAGTACAGTCATGTATAATGTTTTGCACAAATACAATGGTGATCTCCTAAGAGTACAATGAAGCTGGACCGCCTCTCCTCCCTCTTCTGCCCCTCCCCCTTCTCCTTCCTCCTCTCCCTGAGAGGAGGGGAGGGACTCAGCCCTGCATATCCCAGTCAAGCACTCTGCTACTGAACCTCTGGGGCAGCCCCCAGGAGCTGAAGCATTCCTGTTCCTGTGCGAACAGACCTTGCGGGATGTGTGTCAGTGTACGACATCTCCCTGTGTAGTGTACATAAGGCCTGTAACGAGTGACATCACTGGTCTTGTGATAACTTTAGAGAGTGCTCTGGCTTACAAGGATGCATGTGTCACTTTGATGACAGCAGCTTCATCCATGGGATGTTGACTGTGTCCATTGTCCAGTCAAGAGACCAGGTCAGGGTGCAGACCATCTAGTCCAACTTATGATACGTACACAGTGGCAAAACTGCCTAACCACACACTTCTCGGAGGGCTTTCTATGGTTAAGGGGCACGCGACTGCACTGTACAGGAATCTTAGGATCACCATGGTGGCCTGCTTCCCTTTGCCATGGTTTCTTTCAGGATCTGGGAGCTACAGGAATGTGGGAAAGAGACAAAGATACAGACTACTATTAAAGCTACTCTAAACCTTCCAAGATATCCACATCTTATCCCACTCAGTTTTTTCAGAATATAATTTCAACTAAATCCCATCTCTAATCAAGAACCTGTTTACAATGGATAGCGGTTGGGAGAGGGAAAATCAGTTTTCTTCAAAGAAGTGACACTGGGTATATAAGCCACGCTCCAGGCAGGCCTCCTGTTTAGGAGTAGCTGGCTAACACAAAACAGACTCCGTGTTTTTTTTTTTTTGTGTGTGTGTGTATTATATTTTTATTATTTTTTAAAAGATATTTATTTTACGTATGTGAGTATAGTAGCACTGTCTTCAGAAACACCAGAAGAGGGCATCAGATCCCATTACAGATGGTTGTGAGCCACCTTGTGGTTGCTGGGAACTGAACTTAGGACCTCTGGATGAGCAGTCAGTACTCTTAACCATTAAGCCATCTCTCTAGCCCGTGTATTTGTGTGTGTGTGTGTGTGTGTGTTTAAAGAGAATGAGAAAGAACATGAAATTAGCAGGGAGGACTTGGGGCAGAGGAACAAATTATCAAAATATATGATTTTTCAATTAAAAGTTTAAAAAGTACAAAAAATTAATAAAGTCAAAGTATCATATTTCACACCAGATAGCTTTTCCTGGTGATCTACCCCCTGCCTCTCCTGACCCAGGTTAAATCTCCCACACCCATGCTTATATTTTAAAACTATCTTCTTGATTGTTACTTGGTGTTGCTTGGAAGGTCCCTTGCTACTTAGCAAGATTCTGAAATCTGACTTTCAGGGGAAAAAGCAGAGTTTCTGACGTGTCTGGAACTATAACATGCAAATCCTGTGTGATGTGGAGACCAAGGGTGGGGACTGAAGGGAGGAAGGCAGACTGGCCAGGGGAGGAGAAAAGGACAGACAGAATACAGAGTAGATGTCGGATAGACAGGGGACTGTCAGCTTTCCACATCACGCTAGTCCTGTGTAAAGCACCTTTTATTTTATGTACATTGGTGTTTTGCCTGCACGTGTGTCTGTGTAAGGATGTCAGATCCCCTAGAGCTGGAGTTACAGGCAGTCGTGAGCTGCTACGCTGTTCCTGGGAATCAAACCCAGGTCCTCTGCAAGAGCAGTCAGTGTTCTTAACCTTTCAGGCCCTTTGTAAAGCATTCTTGCTTCCTTAAATGTGCTCTGCTAAGTCAGGCACATGGTTCTGTGCCTGTAATCCCAGTGTTTGAGAGGCGGAGACCTGAGGACCAGGTGTTCAAAGTCTTCATGTCATAGGGTGAGTGAGAGGCTAACCTGCACTATGTGAGACACCCATCTCATAGACAAGACAAAACAAAACAAAACAAAACAAAACAAAGACCCTGGATTCAGCCAGGACTTACAACAGAGGTTCCCAACCTGTGGGTCTCAACCTCTTCAGGGATCAAACTATCCTTTTACAGGGCTTTCATATCAGATATCCTGTCTATAAGATACTTATTATAAGATTCATAAACACAGCAAAATTATAGTTACAAAGTAGCAACAAAGTAATTTCACCACAGTGTGAGGAACTGTATCAAAAAGTCACAGTATCAGGGAACTTGAGAACTGATGATTACAAACAACCTCCATCCTCCATCCATACAGTCCACACGCCCCCTGTTTGAATCTGTAGCTGTACTCTGTGAAGCCAGGCCGTTTGTTTACATCCTACCATGAGGCCAGGCTTCTAAAGCTTTGTTTTCTTCTGTGCTGCGTTTCAAACCATCTGTGGTTCAGTCACGCTTATGTTTCACAGATCACCAGAAGAGATGCTTCATGATTTAAAACAAAAAAAACCTGCTGTGGTCAAAGATGCCGGGAAAGCCAATATTCTCCCTTCAACAAGTATACAAAAGGCTGAAGTTATGAACTATACCCCCAATACCCTCCCCCTAAAAAGCCAAACACAGCTTGAATTTGTTTTTCTTCTTGGCATACCACCTAGAGCCTATGGGAAGATGTCTATAGCTTTACCATAGGTCAGACCTTCCTGTGGGGGAGGGGTCCTTTGCTCCCATGCATCGTGTATGGGTGATTTGATTTCCCTTATTATCTCCCAAATATCACTCTGTGTTTCTGTCTTTACCCGGCTTTTGCCTTCATACTGAATGCTTCAATTCAGATCCCGAGGCCCGAGGCCCAGAGAGTTCCCTTGCATTTGACTTTGTGCACCAGCCTCTTGTGGGCTGAGGTCAGCTTTTTTTTTTTTTGGCTAGGCGTTGCACTGACCCGAGAATGTCCCCAGAACTCGCTGATAATGGAGGCACTGTCGTATGCAGACATCTGTGATGGGATCAAAATAGCCACTGCCTCCTTCCTTTCCCAGACTGGCTGATTCCTCTCATTCCCCTCTCTCCGCGTCACTCCCTTCTTCTCCCTTAGGGAGAAAATGCTCACGGACTTTGATATCAGAACCTCCTTCAGGAGACTAAGAGGGAGCAGGGGGTTGGGGGAGGCAGAAGATCAGATGGCAGCCATGCAGGAGTCCCGCACAGCTCAGGCTGCACAAGAAGTGGTTCAGGCCAGCTGCGCTACTGATGTGGGGAAAGAAGACAGGAAATTTGAAAGCAGCCGGAAACACAGCAGGAATCCTCATGTTGGAAGAATAAAGGAGAGGGAAGGGGCATTTTAAAAAAATCCTATGAGGTAAGGTGGTGCATGGCTGTAATCCCAGCACTCCAGAGCCAGAGGCAGAATTGCCACCAGTCTGAAGCTAATCTAGTCTATATAACGAGTTCTGAAACTACATAGCAAGACCCTTACCAAAAAAACAAAAAAACAAAAAAAACAAAAAAAAACAAAAAAAACACAAAACAACAGAAGAAACAAAACCTCCTGGTGCCTCGTGGAGACATATGGCTATCCCTGATCTATGGGACTTAGATTCCAGCCAGACTGGCTGTGGCTGGAAGCCACGCTCCAGGTCATGAGCCCACCTCTGCAGCAGGAGTCCCTCACAGAATGGTCCTTGTTTTTCCCCTGCGCTGTACTGGTTTTGTGGGGTTGTGGGCTCAGGGTCTGACATAGATAGCTCTGTGGCACAGGACTGCCCTCTGCACTCACGGCTTGACTTGATTTATGCTGATACGAAGAGGCTGCTTACGTAACAGTGGTGGCTCAGAGAAAGTGGATGCTGGCCTGCAGCCTTGAGGCCGAAATCCTCACGGGAAAAGGAAGACATGGCCTCCAGAAAGCTTCTGTTGGAGAGGCCATGGTGGTGCCAGGCAAGTGGAGCAGTTAGCCGTCTTCACCCACATGACCCTAAGACGGAGGAACTGGTCTGCAGGCAACCAGGCATGCCCAGCGTAGGCTCAGAGAGAAAGGGCGGAAGGGTTTCTTATTCAAAGGTCTGACTCATGGGGTAGGAAAGATGATCAGTGGTTAAGAGCACTTGCTGTTCTTCCAGAGGACCTGGGTTCAAATCCCAGCACCTACACAGTGGCTCACAACCATCTATGACTCCTGTTTTAGAGAATCTGATACACTTCTGGTCTCCCTGGGCACCAGGCATATATGTGGTATGGATATAAATGTAGGCAATTATCCATACACATGAAATAATACGTTTTTTTAAAAGGACTGTTGAACAGTATTGTGTGTGTGTGTGTGTGTGGATAGCTGGAGTCCAGTCCTCATAAATTTATTTACTTGCTTATTTTTTTGAGACAGGGTTTGTTGTATCCCAGGCAGACTACAAATTTCCTATGTAGACAAACTGAGTTTTTGATCCTCCTGCCTCTACTTGCAGAGTCCTGGGATTACAGGCATGCTCTGTCATGCTAGGTTTAGGCAGTGCTGAGGATGGAGACTGGCGTTTGTGCATGCCGTCTATCGATTGAGCTACACTCCAGTGTCTTAGGATTTCTCGTACTGTGATGAAACACCATGACCGAAGCAACTCGGGGAGGGAAGGGTTTATTCTGTTCATAGTTCCACATCACGGTTCATCACTGAAAGCATTGAGGGCAGAAACTCACACAGAGCAGGAACCTGGAGGCAGGAGCTGACGCAGAGGCCATGGAGGGTGCTGCTGACTGGCTTGCTCAACATGGCTTGCTTAGCCTGCTTCTTATAGAAGCCAGGCCCACCAGCCCAGGGGTGGCCCCGCCCACAATGGAATGGGTCCTCCCCCATCAATCACTAATTGAGAAAATACCCTGCATGCATTTTCTTAATTGATGGTCCCTCCTTTCAGATGATTTTAGTCTGGGTCAAGTGGATGTAAAAACAACCATGACCCCCAGCTCAGGGGACAGCAGTAGTGGATTGTGTAACCATTGCTTTTGAAGCAGGTCTGTTTTCTCTCTAGCTGTCTCTGGCTGCAGGTATCTCGGCATTAGGTAGACTGAACTAGACAATGACTGAGTCTACTCTCAAGCCAGCTGGGTATGACAAAGAAGAGAACAAATGACTGACGGTACCCAGAGGGCCAGGTTGGTATAACGACTGACCGTGGAACTGATTCTGGGTCAGGAAGGGAGTGGGGACATCTGAAGGGTAGGCAACAACAGTTGAAGGTAGAGGGTCTGAGAAATGCTGATGGAGTCAAAGGGTGGTCAGTGAGGAGTCGAAACAGAGAGCTAGGGTGCAGTAAGACTGGGGTTCACGGGGTAGAGATTAGGAAGAAGGTGCTGTTGTCAGTAACTGCAGCTGTGGGTGAAGAGGTTGGGTGTGGGCAGGGTCATCTGCATGCACATATGTAAGACACCACTGAAGTAAAATGGTGTGGAAAAGCAGATAACAGAGGAGAACCAGACTCTAATATACTAGAAAAAACGACCTCTGGGGGTTCAGAGAAGACCTAGTGGTTATATAACCAGATGACAGAAATTCAGTGTGGAGTGCAAGGGTTATGGGGGAAGAGAGAAACTTAGCAGGTGATGAGGAGGAATAAGGACTCCTGACTCATCTCCAGGTCTAGTGGGGGGTTATGAGAGGAAAGCCGTGCCTGGCTGGAGAACGACAGGGCAGGAGGGGTATGCTGGAAAATATGTGGATAGGTTTTGAGAACAGATGGAGAAGCAGGGACATTTTGCCCGCCATAGATTAGGAATGCCAATAGGGCAAGGAGGAAGGGACCCAGGATTGGCCACAGGGGTGGGATATGGTGGCGGCGAGGACACAATAGCAGAGCGCCAAAGCCTTATGGGAATCAGCAAGCTGGGAGGTGGGGTGTCCTTCGAACCCACAGCTGGACAAGGCAGATGGTGATGATGAGGCTGAATGTTGGGGTTCAGGAGCCTCAGGGGGGAGACTCTTCTCCATTTGTTAGTGGGGGGATGTTAGGAAGAGCCCCCTACCTAGCACGGAAACTTTGCAGGGGTCTCCAAGCTTCTGGTCCTGCTTTTTCATTGACCATCCTCACTCTGGCACATTAACCACTGACTCTAAACAAGAGTCAGCGGGATGGGTACCTTCTCCTCCCGACTGACGAGTTTCTGGTTTTGCTAGAATCATATCTCCTCCTCTCTCCCTGCTGCGCTGTGCATACACCTGTCACACAAACCAGCCTTTGCTTGGAAAGGTCTGCATTCAAATAGTCGGGGCTGAAACCCTCCTGGATATTAGGCAGACCAAGGCAGCCAGAAGTCCCAGGCCAGCCGAAAGAAGGCCCTGCTCCCACACCTCCATGCAAAACCTTAACTCGCAAAGAAACCACTGCCCCCCATACTAACTGAGACAGTCTGGACAGCTGACAGCTCCCAAGGGGGGAAGAGTCAGCTTTCTTTATAGATATGACCTCTTGTAGACCAACCACGCTCTAGTGGATGGGCTCACGGGCAGCCCAAACTGGGACTTGGGGAGTTCTTTTTCTTTTTTCTTTCTTTCTTTCTTTCTTTTTTTTTTTTGGATTTGGTTTTTTCAAGACAGAGTTTCTCTGTGTAACCCTGGCTGTCCTGGAACTCACTCTGTAGACCAGGCTGGCCTTGAACTCAGAAATCCACCTGCCTCTGCCTCCCAGAGGCAGGTGTGTGCCCGGCTGGGGAGTTCTTAAAAAACAAAAATCTTCAAAAATCTTTCCTCACTCTGTTCCTTTCTGCGTGCACAATAAACTGCTTTGGCAGGAAGCTCTCTGGCTCAGGGGAAGATGCTTTTTGATCCGTGCTCCGTGCTCCAGAGCGCACAGCTGCTCACCATCTTGGTCAATGAGGGTGCATGCTTCGGTTCCTGGCTGCCCAGACCCCGGTTAATCACTGGGGCCTTGTGTTCATTTAGCTCCTCTCCTGGGCTTGGCTTGGCCCTCCTTGGAAGCTAAGCCCACTCCTTCGGGCTCGCTCAGAGCCTGCGTCCAAGCAGCAATCACCTCCAGGCCTTTCTCTGCCCATTACCCAGGGCATGGACTTCCAGAAGATGGACAGATGGGCCTGGGGACTCTAAAGGAGCAGAGCTTGCTGCTTGCGGACTTGACTGAGAAAGGGCACAAGGTCTTAGGAAGGAGGTGGTGTTTCTGGTGCTGGCTCCCACGTCAGGGCAGCTCTCCAGGCATAGATTTTTCTGGTTTTCTAGAAGCCCCCGAAGCCTCTGCTGTGCTCAGGCATCGTCTGCCGCCTTAGCTAAGAGAGTTGTTCGTGTCTGCTTTCCTTTAACAGTCCTCGATTAATTTTCCTCAGTCGGCTCTCAAGAAGAGCCCCTCACCCTAGGATGAAGCTGGTAGGCTCTGGAGGAACTTGAGTGGTCTTTACGTGCCTGTGAGGCAGGTAGGGGTGGCCCTGCAACCCAGTGGCAGAGAGAGGTAGGATAGGGCAGTGAATCTAACCTGTAGAGGACACGGCACTGCGACAGGATCTTCAGATTTGCAGGGAGAAGATGCTGCCATCTCCCAATTTAAAACTTTCATTGATTTAACTTCATTATTTTTTCCATTTGTGTGCATGTGTGTGCGCATGTGCGTGCAGGTGCCTGTGTGCCTGTGTGCCTGTGTGTGGGGGGCATGCTCCACCATGCATGTGTGGAGTCAGAACTGCCTGAGGGAGGTGGTGCTCTCCTTCCACCACGTGGGTTCTGGAAACTGAACTCAGGCTGTTACCTCTTTTTCTTCTTCTTTTAAGTACTTCCTTACTCCTCAGAGCCATCTCGTCAGCCTTGATTTCACTTTTAGAAGGCAAAAGCGAAACTGTATCTTTGCATCACCCTGGCCTGTGGACTTATGTAACTTGAGGTTCTTTTTGAGATTGTAGTTATAGCATTTCTCCCTTCCTCCTTTCCTTTTCCTTCTTCCAAATACTCATTTATATATATATATATATATATATATATATATATATATATATATGTATATGTATATATATATAAAATATGTGTTTTATATATATGTGTGTGTGTTATATATATATGTGTGTGTGTTATATATATGTGTGTGTTATATATACGTGTGTGTTATATATATGTGTGTGTGTTATATATATGTGTGTGTGTTATATATATGTGTGTGTTATATATATATGTGTGTGTTATATATATGTGTTATATATATATGATATATATATGTGATATATATATATACGCACACACACACACACACACATATATATATGTATATATATATATATATATATATACATACATACATACCCTCCCCTCTCTCCTTCAAATTCATGGCCTCTTTTTCATCAACTATTATTGCACATGTGTGTGTGTGTGTGTGTGTGTGTATTGGGTCCATATATTACTTGTGTGTATGTTTTCAGGCTGACCATTTGGCACTGGACAACCAATTGATGTGCTCTTTCCTTGTGTCTTAGTGTCTTAGTTTGGGCTACTATTGCTAGGATGGAACACCATGGTGAAAAACCACTTAGGGAAAGGGTTTTTTTTTTTTTTTTATTCACAGATCCATATGCTAGTTTATCATCTAAAGCAATGAGAGCAGGAACTCAGACTGGCATGGGCCTGGAGACAGAAGCATGGTGGGGCCGTGCTGACTGGCTTGCTCGGTCTGCATTCTTACAGAACCCAGGACCACTAGGTGGACAGCAAGGATGGGCCCACCCACAACGGACAGGGCCCTCTCCTTTTCATCCCTAATTAAGAGATGCCTGACAACTGGATCTCACAGAGGCATTTTCTCAATTCAGGTCCCCGCTTTCAGGTAACTAGTTGACATAAAACCAGCAAAGACAATCGACCCCTTGTCAGCTTGACATATAAAACACATCAGTGTTAAACTGTAACCCTTCTTTTCTTGTTCTTCCTCAAGACCACACATTGATTGCTATCAATTATTATATACACATGTATATAGTTATTATATATGCATTACAAATTTTAAAATTCTCAGTTTTTATAAGTTCAAACACAAAAGGCTGGGCAGGGTGGCACACACCTTTAATCCCATCACTCAAGAGGCAGAGGCAAAGGCAGAGGCAGAGGCAGAGGCAGAGGCAGAGGCAGAGGCAGAGGCAGAGGCAGAGGCAGAGGCAGAGGCAGAGGCAGAGGCAGAGGCAGAGGCAGAGGCAGAGGCAGAGGCAGAGGCAGAGGCAGAGGCAGAGGCAGAGAGATCTCTGTAAGTTTGAAGCCAGCCTGATCTAATAAATGAGTCCAGGACAGCCAGAGCTACACAGAGAAACCCTGTCTCAAAACAAACAAACAAACAAAAAAAAAAACAAAAACAAACAAACAAACAAAAAACCCCACAAAAAACAAAAAACAAAAGCCAAACAAAGAAAGAAACAAAAAATTCAGTCTCTTTAAAATAGCCTGTCTCCTTTAAATCCAAAATATTTTAAAGTTCAAAGTCTCTTAATTGTAGGCTCCTATAAAGTCAAAAATAAATGAAATACTTTCATACTTCAACAGGGAAGGACCAGGGCACAATCACAATCTGAACAAACTCCAGCAGTGTGAATAACTCAATGTCCACTGTCTGGATTCACGCAGCACCTTCTGGGCTCCTCTAAGGGACTGGGATGGCGTCCCTGGCCCCACCCTTCACAGCTCACAGCTTGTCTTCTAGTCTCCAGTTGGCTCCACTCCTTAGCTGCTGTTCTTGGTGGTCATCCATGAAACGTGCATCTCCAAAAATGCTGGGTTCTCTTGCTGCCACTGGGCTGCACCTTCACAGACGGCTTCTTCTGGGCTCTCTTTAAAGACTCCAGGCCTACCCCACAGTGCCAAGGTTCAGCTGCCCTCTATGACCCCTTCATGTCTTCAAACCAGTCTTACACTATCAAGTTCAGCTGCCAGCATGAGGTACAGCCTTGGCCGCCTCTGGAACAGAGCGCCTGAGTGCTGACCCTGAGGAAACACTTCCCAGAAGACTTCACCTCCGTAACCCTGGTCTCTTTTTAATCCCAGCTGATCCTTCAGCCCCGGCTGGCTGACCCATGGTCCCAGCGTAGCAAAGATTTTACTCTAGTGGTTCTGGATTCTTGTTAATCACAGCCAGTTCTTCAGCCCAGCTGACCAGAACCACAGACTCTTCACATAAAAGGCCTGGTAGAGTGTTTGCTTTCCTCTGAATCTGCACAGGCCAGGCCTCCATCATCCTCACTGCTCACGACATCTTCTATGTTCCTACAGAGCAGTTCACTCCAATTTCAACACTCAGTGGCTTTTCTAGTCCAAAGTTCTTCCACAATCCTCCCCAGAGCCACATGGTCAGGTCTGACGCATCAATACCCCACCATGCTGGCACCAACTAGCCAGTATCCGGGGAAGGCCACGCCTCCCAAGCCCAGCTTTACTTGCTTGCCTTTCGTTTTGTTGTGTAGGGTTGAGGCTTGAGTGGGCTTTTCCCGTGCAGTCTGGCACGTTTGTTGGTGTCTTCCTTATTCAGCTTGCCTTTGGGCAGTCACGTTGGTGAGACTTTATGGATGTAGCTTCTGATGCCACTAAGAGACACAATATCACAGCAAAGTCCCTGATCCTCTGACTCTTACACTTTTTCCACCCCCTCTTCTGCAGTGTCTCCTGAGTATGTGTTTTGTGATGTAACCACTGGGACTAGATTCCAAGCTGAATGTATGTTGATTGGCTATAGTTTTCTTTTCTTTTCTTTCTTTCTTTCTTTCTTTCTTTCTTTCTTTCTTTCTTTCTTTCTTTCTTTCTTTCTTCCTTCCTTCTTTCCTCCCCCCTCCCTTCTTTTCTTTCTTTCTTTCTTTCTTTCTTTCTTTCTTTCTTTCTTTCTTTCTTTCTTTCTTTCTTTCTTTCTTTCTTTCTTCTTCTTCTTCTTCTTCTTCTTCTTCTTTTTTTTTTTGGTTTTTTGGAGACAATGTTTCTCTGTGTAGCCCTGGCTGTCCTGGAACTCACTCTGTAGACCAGGCTGGTCTCGAACTCAGAAATCCGCCTGCCTCTGCCTCCCAGAGTGCTGGGATTGCAGGCGTGCGCCACCACCGCCTGGCTAGCTGTAGTTTTCTATAGTGGGCTCTTGTCTGTTGCAAAGAGAAGTTTCCTTGATGGGGATAAAGACTACCCTTGGCTCTGGATGTAAGGACAGATGCTTACAGACTGTTGTCAGGGATTATGCTGATTTGGTTGGTTAGTGGCTACAGATTCTCCTTTAATAATCATGGTTTCACTCGCACTAAGTAACGATCTGGGTACCAGGCATTGCATCTCTCTGTCTTCTCTGTCTTGTTGGTTACTGCCACGGTCTGCGTTTACTGATGCGCCTGGAGGGTCACTGTGCCATCCCGGGTGTTGACATGGTTCATGGTTCATAGGCATAAGGTGGATGGGGCTATTGCTTGTCTCTCCTTTCGAAGCTGGCCTGCACCTTCTGGGACCATGGAAGCTAGTCTTCAGGGAGGGGACATTCAAGTCGGTTCCAGCTTGGTGGGGGGGGCTCAGGCCTGTTTCTGAAGGTCATGGCATCTTCAGCAATAGGGATTGACCAGTCATTAAAAGGTATTTTGTTGTTCTTGTTTATATGTTTTTCTTGGGGGGGGGTAGGCAGAGTATTATTGTACAGTCCTGGTTAGGTTTATAGAACTAGCTATGTAGACCAGGCTAGCCATAAAATTTCAGAGATCTACCTGCCTCTGTTTCTTGAGTGCTGGGACATGTGCCACCATGGCCAGCATTTAAGACAATTTTAAAAAGAGCTTACAAAGTAGTAAACTTCCATATGGGGTTCTCATGCATATTTAATCTTGGTTGATCTTGTCCATACCCCTCCTCCTCCTCCTCCTCTTCCTCCTCGCTTCCCCTGTTCCCATTACCCAGGCACTTCCTTTCGTGGTGGTTGGTCTCTTTTCTCCATTTCCCTCCCTGGGGATGCCCCAGTTCCCTTCTCAGTTTCCTGGCCTTATTATGTCAATTTTAGTAAAAGTAGCATTTGGAGGCTCTGTGCACACAGGAGGGCTGGCCTGGCTTTGACTCTGACCTTGGTAGTCCGTCTGGA
Organism: Apodemus sylvaticus; assembly: GCF_947179515.1. NCBI lineage: Eukaryota > Metazoa > Chordata > Mammalia > Rodentia > Muridae > Apodemus > Apodemus sylvaticus. The sequence continues at coordinate 131,300,647 of NC_067477.1, read as the reverse complement.
ATTCTGCCACCAAGGACATTTCCTTTTAAGCACCACGGCTGTGGGACAGGTTTTCTGGGCTCTTCTGGAAAGCCGTCAAGGTCAGTGAGTCCTGGGGGCATAGCTCCTAACAGTGGTGTTGGGAGCATAGCACAGAGCTCTCCAGAGAAACCTGGGAGGTTAAGCAGCACACAGGGTTGCCTTTCCCATGGAAAAGATAATAAAACTGTTCTTCCCTCAGAAAGCTGAGAAGTGGAAGTGATTGACAGCCCGGTGATCTGTGTTATCCGCTAGGCCAAGCCATACTGAGCTCCTACAGCCAGGATGGGAGGTGGCTAGTGATCTAAATGACCTTTACAGCCAGTGCCCCCCCACCCCACCCCAAGCTCCCACAACCAGGACCAGAGGCGGCTAATAGTGCAAATGACCTCTAAGCTATCCATATGATGGAAACCAGGCCAGACTCTTAGGCCCTTAAGCTAGTACAGGTAGCATATCTTTAGAACACATCCTCCTGGAAGAGAGGATGATTACCCTGAGCAGGGTTTCAAGGTAATTATGCTTCCTTGTGCAACAGGGACTGCATTACACCAGGAGACTTTTTCTAAATTATACTGTGCTTAAATACATTGGGAATAAAACGCCTGTTATTAGACTCCCCAGAGTCTGAGGAAGCCAATCTGCACAGGTTTCTGACACCTTCGGGGGAGCACCCTCACAGTTGGGTCTGCTAGAGGCAGGCAAGTGCAGTGGGAAGGTCGTCCTCCTTGAAATAGCCAAAGACTTCAGAGAAGTCATTTCTACCTGAAGGAAACAGTGGGGTCTATTATACCACAACACAGATTAATATACGTCCCTAGGAGCAAGACGCTGGGGTTCAGGACTCCTTGCTGGATGAGTGTCCAGGGGAATTCCTTAGCCTGTGGTCTTCGGTGGCAGACCACCCCAAGTTCCCCCGCCCCACCCCTCCTCAGCTGACCTAGAACACTCTCTCTCTCTCTCTCTCTCTCTCTCTCTCTCTCTTTCCCTTTCTCTCTCAACCTCCCAAGTGCTTGGTGTGCTGATGCTTCACGTTAACGTGTATAAAACAGAGCGCTAACAGAGCGGTCCACGCAGGATTCCGTGTTCGCAGAGTGCTTTCTCAGCCGTATCCAGAGTCAGCGCTCACACTGGAGGAGAGATGGGAGGACTGTATTTTTAGAAGACTTACCCACTCTGCTTTAAATAGGGATTTACTTTAAAGTTTATTTTTGCAGCCCCATGTGAAGAGTGGTGTGTTAGATTGTCCCGTTGAGCTTCGAACATGCCAACTTCCTTCTACCCTTTCTCCAAGCCAGCAAGTCACTCAACACCCTACAGAAAACCTGCGTCCTTCCTAGTCCCTGAGCCTCTGTGGTGGGATCTTATTAACCCTTTTTTCCTTTGTTGAATCTAAGAAGAAACAGGTCCCTCCTGAACTCACTGTACCAGACCCAGCAGACCCAGTTCAGAAAGTCCCCCTAGACTGCCACCAGCTTGCTGGGGCAACAGCCCTCATTTTCTGGAGGTGTCACCAACCCTCTTTATGTATACGTTTCTATTCTTTTCCACTAGAAGGTCTACTGCTGGTAGATTAGACTAGTAGTAGGTTCAATCAAAAATTAAGTGTTATATTTTATCTTTTTTGATACGATGGCTCACGTACGACTGGCCTTGAGTTTGCCTTGTAGCAGAGGATGGTCTAGAATGTCTGAGCCTCCTGTTCCTACCTTCTGATTATAGACACTCCTGGTTTATGTGGCACTGGGGAGCAGGGGTTACATGGGAGCAAAGCGCTCTAGCAACTGAGCTACACCTTGTCCTCCTCTTCCTTTTAAACTAATGCATTTCTCACCAGTTCAAAGAGTGGCCTGCATTTCGTCGAGACTGGCCACCTCCAGCATACCCTGGTGGTCAGAAGAGGAGAGAAGATAAAGGTCGGGGGGACTTCTGTATTAGGAAGGTGGGCCCAAGGCAGGACACAAAGGATATAGAGACTCTTAGGGAAGAGCGGAAACCCAGGCCTCTGGTACTGATGAAGTCTGCTCCTCCCACTCTGATGGCCGGAAGTGCCCTGCTCAGGCGCAGGCGGGTGGGGAGCCGCTGCCTGCAGGCTCAGACTGCGTGCTGCTGGCCTGGGATATTTATAGTACCTATCTGTCTCCACCTGGATAAACGGGGCCCATGGCTGCCGCCTGTGTAGGAACAGCGCTGAGGGAAACATTATCGATTTAAGTGGCTGGGGCTTGGCTGCAACCTGGGATGGAAGTCACAAAGTCTCAACAGAGGGCGGGCAGGGGAAACGACAGACTGCAGCTCCTCCTTTGTGCAAAGAGCTTGGTGGTTAGGTCTGGTGAAACTCGGGGCTTTCCAGCTCCTGGGTGCTGGCGGCCGCGGCTGTGGGCGTGGTGTGGGCGTGGTGAGCAGGTGTGGGTGGCCAGGGTTGTCTCAGTCTCCTCCCCGCCCTGGTTGTCACTGTTGTCTCTGCAGCTACTCAGAAGGGTTAAAGACAAAACTGGCAACAACAAGAACTTTTCTTTGTAGTAGGAAAAGAGGGTCCGAGAAAGTTCATTGTAGCAATCATCTTTTCAGACACAAAACTATCGACTCCACGTCTGCAGACCTGTTATAATCGCCATGTGCACCTTCTATTTTCCCTAACCACCAACCACCTTTCTGGTTGCTCTCAGACAGCAATGACATCATTTTAAGATATATAAATAACTGACCTCTCTGCCTTCCAAGCAGTGATTGTGGTTCAGAGCACAACGGTTAAAAGCAACGAGGGCTCCATTATTGGATTTTTAAAGCTACAAAACAAACAAACAACCCACAAAAAACACTGAGAGCACAGGCTGGGCATAGGGGCTCACAGTTTGTCTTTCCAGCACTAGGGGAACTGAGGCAGGAGGATTGCCCAGGAGTTTCCCATTCTGGGAAACCTTGACAAATGGTAATAGATAGATATACAGACAGATAGATAGACAGATAGATAGATAGATAGATAGATAGACAGACAGACAGATAGATAGATAGATATACAGACAGACAGATGATACAAAAGTGAGAACCCAGTCTAGACCTGGCCGACAGGAGTTAGCCACCTACAGGTCTCTGAGTAAAGCCAGCGCTGACTACTTCATCGACAAGCCAGGCTGGAAAGAGGCCAACCCAGGATCTTATGACAGAAAGTAAAATAAGGAACAGCAGCAGCGACCTATGAAATGAAAATACAGTTGACACTTTGTCTCCGTGTTTTTTCTTTTTCACATTTAACGTTGTCACCACACAGATGAGTATGCCAGGGTCACCATTGCACAACAGGGAAACTGAGGTTTGGGAACTAGGTTAAGGAACTTGTAGCTTCAGATCCAGATGCATGACACCCGCGTGGGCGCTCTGTCCGCCCAGCTTTTCCACGCGGGCCGGGGACAGGTTCTGGCTGGCACAGCGGTACAGGTCTCAGGCTGCTGGAAAGGCCGGTTTCGTGGCCTGGGTCGAGGGGGCGGCTGGCCAGGATCTGGAGCTGCACGGCGCGGCCGGGGCAGCTGGCAGTCAGCTGGTGCCGGGGCCATGCTCGCTCCGAGGGAGGCGAGCCGGCCGCATACCGCGGGGCGCAGAGGAAATAGCTGGGATTCCTCCTGCGGCGCGGGCACTCGCAGCCCGCGGGGAGGGTCGGGGGCGCGCGCCGGCGGTTCGCAGGCTCATTCCCGGCACTGCCCTGGGAAACCTCCCCAACCCCACCGTCAGCGCCCTAGCCCCGCCCCGCCAGCATCTGGGTGCTCAGAGGCACCGCATGTTCTGTTCTTGCGGACTCCCCAGGCCAGCCAGGCCTCCAGCCAGGCCAGTGCCCCTGGGAAGGCTAGCCAGCTGCACAGTGGTCCCCACCCCTGCCGAGCCTCTACCGGACCGGATCTGCACTCTATGACCCACCCCACCCACAAAGGCTGAAGGTCTGGAGTCTGCTCCGAGGCAGTGGCCCCTAGAGGTGCCAGCTTTAGCCTTTGGAAAGCTGTTGCCAGGGATGTGACCATTTCTGTCTAGGCTTCGAAGTCCTTGAGATAGGGACTTCCCACTTACGGTGGCAGGGATGAGACTGGCCCCTCAGGATCTGCGGCCAGGTGGTGAGGGCTGGGTGGTAGAGAAGGTAGGGCAGTAAGGACCTGGAGTGAGTACTGAATCCAGGACCCTCTCTGACTGTACAGAGGCACAAGAAGGGCATGAAGACCCTTCTCGAAGAGTCAGCTGAGAAAGCTCCCCTCTTCTGAACAGAACCAACAGTTTGATCAGGTTGGGGATTAGGAGGTGGGAAGACAGATGGAGGATCTGAAATGGGGCTCACATAACCTTTCCTAGGAGCTGGGTCCCTATTGCTGGGAACAGGGGTGGACAAGTCCAGGCTGTCTCTCCACTTTCTGTTAAGATGATTGCTTCCATCGATAATAGCATATGGCCTGGTGAGATGGCCCACTAGGTAAAGGTGCTTGAGGCCAGGCCTGAGATCTGAGTTCAAACCCCAGGACACACATGATGGAAGCAGAGATCACACACAAAATGTCCAGCCAGGTCACAAGTCTTCTCCCGTCGGTGGGCTCTTCCCTGGTTTTGCACTCTGTCCATTTCTACGGCCTATAGGATCGTACTTTCACACTGGATTGCGAACAAATGCTTTTCAGTCTATCTTCCTAGTTAGATGTTAGCTTTACCATGCCAGGGCCCTGATGAATCTCATATACCTTTGAGTACCTACCATCAAGTAGTGTGTTAACCTTACAGTAAAGATGGCTTAAATGTTTGTTGAATGAATAAGAAGGATGAGGAGGGAATTGGACAGGCCCAATACAAACAACAACGTAGGCCAGAGGCAAAGCTGGCCAATATGGAGCGGCACATATAGGATACCTGCTACCTGCTACCCAGATCCGGGATGGGAAGGCCTGGTCCTGAGGGGTCTGTGTCTCTTGAGAAGGCCACCCAGCATTCCTGACTCAGCTGCAGGTCTATCTTGGGCTAGCCCTGCTTTCTCAATCTCCTTAATTTCCACACTCCCCCCACTCCTGGACAGCCTAGAAGGTTCTGGTTTCATACAAATTGATACCATTTGCTCATTCTGCTGGGGCTTCTAAGTGACCTAGTCTGAGACCAAGGACAGAAATGGCTTTTGCTAAGCTGTCTGCCCTCAGGGCATAGTGGCTTTCAGCTCATAGCAGAACTGACCTGGGAGTTCCCCAAATGTCACTCCTGTCCACTGGGTCCAGTGAGCATCTCCTGTTTCACCTTCCCAGTAGCCAAAGGTCTGGAGATGGGACTCTCCTCTGAGTAAGTTCCCCCTGAGCCCTGGGAGGGAAGAGAAGGCTGAGGTCAGGCTTGACCTAATGCATCTGCCCCTCGGTGGGGAGATCCAGACATCATTTCCAGAACTGCCTCTAGACACTCACCCATGAGGAACGGCCCAGGGAGCCTTGGCAAACCCTTCCAACATGGCCAGCTCACAGCATGGTTCTGGGAATTTGGACTCTCAAAACCCCTACATTTTTTCATAAGAAAAAGGAACAGATTTTGGCATCTTTGTTCCTGAAACAGGAAATGGCCAAGACAGTGACCTCCAGTAGCTACTTCCTCATTCAGTGTTCATAAGGGGGTGGGCTCCTTCAGTCCCCTGTCTCACCCCCAGGGATCAGTGGGCATGGGAACCCCAACAGGGGGTAGTAGACAATGTAGGGGTGGGGGACGGAAGGAGAAAATTCTGAGGACTGAGGAATCCAAAACCCTGGTGGGCTGGAGCTGGGCCAGTGGGTGCCTGGCATCTAAGGGTTACTCAGTCTGGTTGTCACTTTTATCTTTTTTGTGGAAAGAGCATCACAGCTGTGACCTCTTAGGGGTTCAAGGTTTCTGGGACCTGGGCCATGTGTGGATTCTGGGCTGGGAAGAAGGAGAGGAGTGGTTTCAGCCAGAGCAGCAGAACAACCCTCTCCTGGGGTGCGGAGAGGGGTGGGTCTGAGTGGGACGGAGGCCTGGCAGGGGGAACCGCCAGGCAGAGGGCCTTCTGAGTCGTGAGGAATTCCCTAGGGCCTCCCTCCCTCCTGCCCCCTCCCCCAACCCGGGAGGCCTTGACTCTTGAAGGGCACTGGTATAACAGACCCAGCTCAGAGGAAGGCTTGAGACAATGGGGGAGCACTGGAGGGTGGTGGTGGGGAAGGGCAAGCAGCCCTGAGACCATTAACGCACATTTTACATTCCTGGCTCCTCACATGAGCAACTGGCCGGGCCAGGCTGGTCACTGTGACTAGGTCTTTGCTGGCCCAAGGTCTGGCTATAAAGTTGGGCTTTTGTGAACTCAATGGCTCGGTGGGTTTGCTGTCTGTGTTGCTGGGTAAAACGGATGGAACAACGGTCTCCAGGCAAAGCGGAGGCCTCCTCCTTTCTGGACCTGCGAGTGAAGGGCACCCGTGGTGTGGTGGTGGACAGGGTGAGCAGAGGGAGGGCACAGGCTTGGCTCTGAGACCTGTGAGAGGTGGACCATGGTCGGAGGCGCTAGGAAGCACTGGGGTCTGAGGTCCTATAGGTCAGTAGGGTGTTCCTCGGACTCCAGTTCTGGGTATCTTGCTTAACTGAACTCTCAAACTGGGGAGAGGGGTGCAGAAGGGGAAGGAAAGGTCTGGGGATCCCTTTAAAGCCCGAGATGCTATGGAGATGCTGTCCCTCAGCAAAGGACAGGGAAGGTGGTGTTGGTGGCCATATTAGTCAATGAGTTTTATGTCTCTTTCCAGGCTATAAGTGTCAGAGATGGCATTTCTCACAGGTCCCAGCACATACCAGGCATCAAATAAAAGTTAGCCAGGAGAAAAGATCAGAGTTAGAGGCCCAGTGTGAGCAGGTGGAGCCTACTGGGCGCTGGCAAAGGTTGAGTTTTTTTTATCACCTTGCCTTGCTGACCGTTCAGCGCCGTCTGTCAGTGTGACTGTGACATCCACTTCCTGAGTCAGACTTTCTACTTCTCAATTTCTCTGGTTCCTTTTGTCTCCCGTGTCTCCCATAGAGACTGCCTGCCTGTCTGTCTGTCAGTCTGCCTGCCTATCTGTCTATCTATCTATCTATCTATCTATCTATCTGTCTGTCTATCTATCTATCTATAGCATGTATGTGTGTGTATGTAAGTGTGTGCTCACACACACTTATGCGAGTAATGCATGGGTACCCGTATGTGTGTGCTCGTGGAGGCCAGAGGTTGGTATCAGGTGTGTATTTATCAGGTCCCACCTTATTTTTTTTTAAAAGATTTACTTATTTTTATTTTATGTATATGTGTGTGTATACAAGTATAGGTGTGTGTGTATGTGTGTGTGTGTGTGTGTGTGTGTGTGTGTGTATCATGTGCATGCCTGGTACCCTCAAAGGGCTCTGAAGCAGGCAAAGGAACCCCTGGAACTGGAGTTACAAACCATTGTGAACTTCCATGCGGGTGACAGGACCCGAATCTGGATCATCTGTAAGAGGAGTAATTGGGATTTCAACCACCAAGCCTTTGCTTCAGCCCCTCCGCCTTAGTTTTTGAGACTGGGTCTCACTAAACCCAGACCTTGCCACGTTGGCAACACTGGCTGCCCAGAGAGCATGGGGTGGGGGGTGGGACTCCTGTGCTCCCTGCTCGCCTTTTACTTGGCTGTTGAGTATTTGCTGACATGGCACTTTATTGATTTAACCCATCTCCCCAGCCACTACATTTTTCTATCTTTAATTTGTTAGGGATTATGCTGGGCAAGATGATACAGTGGTAAACAATGCTTATACCTGAGATAGATGACACCCCCCTCCCCAGCCCCTGTAAGGTCTAATAGACCTTTCTCTAAAGCCTAGTAAGGTCTGTGATACAGCGTTGTTGGAAGAGGGTAGCATTTTCCTTGCTTGGTGTGATTTTGTGGCGCCACCTGCTGGCAGTGGACAGATATACCCACACTGAGTTTTGCACAACTGTTGGCCGAGAGAAACCAAATATTGGGGCTGAAATGATGGCTCAATGGTAAAGAACACTGGCTGTTCTTCCAAAGGACTCAGAGCCCACATGACAGCTCATTAGATGTCTGTAACCCCAGTTCCAGGAGGGATCAAGACTCTCATCTAACTTCATGGACACTAAACCTACATAGGGAGTGTGTGTATGTGTGTGTGTGTGTGTATGTGTGTACACATGTGTGTACACACATGTATATATATTCATTCAGGCAACACATACACAGAATAGAGACAAATAAATCTTAAAAAAAATCAATTATTAAAGCATATAGTATATAGGGCTTGGAAATTCCACTGTGGAATGTGCTTGCCTAGCTCATGTGACCTCAGCATCCTTGGCCTCAGCCACGGCTGGCACACACACCAAAGAAGCAAGCAAGCAAACAGTAAAGAACAGAATGGGACTCAGAGGGGCACACGTGTGCTCATCAATGCGCACACAAATCATGCAGAAATGATGTACACGCGATCACATAGAAATTAAACATCTAACAGTACCCTGCCCTTACGACTCCAATGAATTCTTGCAGTCTAACAACAAAAAAGCCCATTCCTTCATAACAGTCCCCTCCCCTGTCCCAGAGTTCCAGGCAGCCGCTAGTTCTTTGAGGCTGCACTGACAGGCTATGGCTGTAGCTCAGTTGGGAGAGTGCCTGTCTCCAGTGTGCAAACCCCGTGTCTGGTCCCTGGAACCATATGAAGGGGATGCAGCGCACGACTGTAATCCCAGTCGGTAAGAAGTGGGGGCAGAAGAATCGCAAGGTTAAGGCTGGACCAGTGAGATGGCTCAGTGGGTGAAGCTGCTGCCCAACCTGAACTAGGTTCCCAGAATCCATGGAGTGGAGGGAGGGACTTAGCTCTCTCTGACCTCCCTCCACTCCATGGACATGTACAGTGGAGCGTGCCCCCATACATATACATGTGCACGCAAGTTACACACATACACACACACACACACACACACAGAGGTTTTTAAAAAGCTACAAAAATGACCTCAAGTCCAATGCCACCTCTTAGGGAAGCCATTCTATGCCTCTGAACTTCATTACTCTATGACTCTTTATTAACTTTTATTTTGCCATTTGAAGACACACATTTTCTTCCTTCCTAGTCTGAAGGTTTCCTGAGGGTAAGCCTTGTGCTTCATTCATGTTTGCGTTGTCTGGTAGCGCCCGACACTTCATCATACACAAAAGTAGGGTTTAGCAGGTGCTTGCTGGTGTGGGATGACCCTGGGCACAAGGGAGAGTAAAGACAGTATCCGGAAGCTGGCATCTGCTCGCACACACTTCTCCAGCCTTGCAAACAGACACCCGGTTTTTATGAAAGCACCGGCACACATCTCTGCACCTAGAGTGCTGTGTAGACATCCCCCTTAACACCAGCGGTTCTCAGCCTTCCTGATGCTTCAACTCGTTAGTACAAGGTCCTCATGCTGTGCTGACCCAAAACCATAGAATTATTTTTGTTGTTATTTCATAACTATAATTTTGCTACTGACAAAATTTATTACGTAGACATCCGATAAGCATCTGATATGTGACCCCCTGTGAAAGGCTTGTTTGACCCCCAAAGGGGTCTCGACCCATAGCTTGAGAACCACTGTCCTAAACCAAAACTTTTATTGATCCCTTTATCTAGTTTTCCCCCTTTCTAATTGTCCTGTTAATCCCATGCTGTACTTTAAATTACTTCTTAATTTTTAGTGTGTGCGGCTTGCATGTGAAGGTCAAAGGACCACTTCCGAGTGTGGTTTCCTTCCTTCCGCTGTAGGATCTGGAGGGCGCACAGCAAGCACTTACTGAGCGAGCTTACTGAGCTGGCCCTGCGGTACACCCCTTCTGAGGGCGCTATTCTCTGCTCAAAAGTCCCAGCAGTTCTTGTTACCTTGTATGAGAAAGTCTGGTAAAAGTTAAGTCCTTTCTTTTCTACTCTCCTTGGGGAAGAAGTTATCTTTTTTAGCCAGTCAAAAAGAGCCAAAGATCTCCGCAAATGTTATCATCTCATGGCGGCCACAGATGTGTGCAGGCCATAGATGTGTGCTCTCTTCTTCCTTGCTACTGCGAATGCTGGTGCAAAGGATCTGTGGCAGTCCCTTGTCAAGCCGACAACGATTAGGACGCTGCACGGTCTTATTTCTAGATTCCCTGTTTGTGTGAGGAAAACCAAGCCACCATGTCCATGGCGCTGTGAGTTTCTCTGTTACACACAGCTGGATGCAACCCTTACTCAAGGTTTTAAATATCTGTTTCTTCTCAATGTCTATGGGAGGAAGAAGATGAACTGCTTGTACCATGATCTTCGAGCCCTTCTGCTCTGATCTCACCCGACTCTCAGTCTAGCTTCTCAGTGTTTTCCCGAGGCTAACACCCCTACTCCAAAGCCCCTCTGGTTTGCACAATCTCAAGTTTCTACAGTCTCCATGAGCTCCTAACCCATTTCTCTGCCACTGACTCCCTCCAATCCTTTCTTCTCACGGAAGCCAGAGGGGTTTGGCAATAGGACCTTACATAGCCCACCCCGGAGAGCCTTGACTCACCTCACAGGTTTACAGGCTCCTGTTGCCATATCTGGTTTCTGTGGTGTTGGAGGTTAGACCCACAGCTTTCTGCTTTGCTGACAAAGTTGCATTCTCAGCTCTTGGGGGAGTCCTTTATTTTTATTTCTAAAATATTTTTAAGGATTTATTTATTTTATTTTATGTGTTTGCCTGCATCTATGTCTGCACACCAGGCACATATCTGGTGTCCAAGGAGGTCAGAAGACTTCAGATCCTTTAGAACTGGAATTACCGATCGTTGTGAACGACCATGTGGGTGCTGGGGATCAAACCTGGCTCCTCTGACAGAGCAACATGTGCTCTTAGCAATCTAACCTTCTCTCCAGCCTCCGTGAATCTTTATAAACTCAAATCTAATCAAGTGTCTTTTCCTTGCTTAAATACCTTCAGTGGCTTTAACCTCTGTTTGACTCCAATCCAAACGCCTTAGTAAAACCCAAGTCTTATAAAGATCTGCAGAGTCAAGACCACTGGTCAGACTCAATGCTGGCTATGCACTGGCATCTTCTAGACATATTTTTAAAAAATCATCAATGGTTCAGCCCTGCTTTCTTTTCCTATGTGAGTGTGTGTAGTGTGTCCTAGATAGGTGTTCTGCCGGTGAGCCTCATCCCCAGTTACTGCTCATTTTGAGACAGTCTTCGTATGTAGCTCAGGTTAGACTCAGGTTTGAAGCCCCTCTGCCCCAGTCTCCTAAGTGTTAGGATTAAAGGTGTGTGTCACTTTTAAAAAAATAAAATTAAATGTATTTTATTTTTAGACAACCTACACGACATTTTTCTTTAAAACAACAACAACAAAAAAACACAACAACCCCCCCCCCCAAAAACCCTCAGAACAATGCCTCCTAAATAACAATCAAAATAAAAGCTCAAGATGACATCAGTCCCGTTTGTCCTAAGTCCTGGTGTTTCGTGGATGGCGAGCAGTGGCTGGTCATGGTGACAGGTGAGAGATCCAATTGGTTACACCAACACAAGGAGGTTTCGCTCCAGAGCAGCTCAGCTTGGGTGTGTAAGGTTCCTCGCACATAGATGTGCTCCCCAAGTCAACCAGACTTCCAGACAGGCACAGCACAGCTCCCTTTCATATCCTCGGGCAACCCAAAAGTGTTACTCTTAAATATTATGGTTTAGTTGACCTGGGATGCACTGGGAAACTGATATAATTGACAGACTCCTGTGTAGATTTTACATTTCTTTGTTTTGGTTGTTCAAGAGAGGATTTCTCCATTGTAGGCCTGGCAGTCTTGGAACGTTCTCTGTGGACCAGGCTGGCTTTGAACTCAGAGATCTGCCTGCCTCTTGACTGGACTGCTGGGGCCAAAGGTGTGTGCTACCACTGCCAGGTTATCCTGGGATTTTAAGAGACGGAGGAGTTGAGAACCTCTGCATCAGATCTGGCTAATCATCTCCTTTCCCAAACACCAACCTGCCTGAGCTCTTCAAAGGTCCTGCGCTCTTCCGGCCTCAGGACGTTGCAGATGCTGCTTCTTCTGCCTGGAGGGCATTTTCCCTTGCTTGCCTTGTGTCTCCTCCCCCACCCTGCCCCAGACTCAGTTTAAATGTCTCCTGTTCACAGAGGCCTCCCCTAAGCAAAATGTTTTCTCTTGTCATTGTTGATTGTTAATTAAAAAAACGTTCTTAGTTCTATCACCTTTAAAAATTTTGTATTTATTTGTTTCTTAAAATTATTGTATTTCACAATAGATGGTAGTCAGAAGAAGAAATAGTGCTGGTCAGTGTGTAAGCAGCGGCTCTGGCTCCTTAACATCCAGTTTCCACCGGGTGACGTGCAGGGGTTTGTTCTGAGCTGCGTTACAGAAGAGGAACCAGAGCATAGGGAGTCAGCAGGGTTCCTTGTCCGTAAGTCTGGCCTTTATCCCAGAAGGAGTCATAGTCTTTACAACGCTGGGCAGGAGGCAAGGCTTTCCCTATGCTCCACAGGGAGATGTGATCTTGGCCTTTCAAGGCTGTGTACTATGCAGGCATCTTTAGAGAGAGTCAGGAACCAAGGTAGGTAGTCCCTTGAGTGGTAGGTCCGTAGGTATGGGACAAAGCTTACCCATGGGACCCCCATGCTGCCTAGAGGTGCTTTGCAGAACAAGCACAGGGCTCTAACAGACCTGGGGCTCATCATTTAAAACTGGGAGGCAGCTGGAATTTGTAGACACAACACTGGAGAGAAGGGGACTGTGTAGATATGACTGCAGTTCACATGGAGTTGCCTTGATACTTGTTCAAACAGGCAAGGACCAGCTGTTGGAAAAACAACAAGCAGGAGTCTGGAGGCCAAGCAGCCCCCAGAGCTCACATGGATGGAGGAGACGGGTCAGTTCTACTGGCTAGAGTGGCAAGGGAAAAGGCATATGGGTCATAGCCATAAGATGTCTTGGTTTGGGATGCTGTCCTCACGTATCATAGTCCTGATGGCTCATAAAGGATAGGAATGCAGTGTAGAGGCTGCACCTATGAGGTCAGGAGCAGCGTGGGCGGGCTCTGGTGAGAGCCCTCTGCCAGGCTGCACACTGTCTTCTTGGATTTTCATCTGGTAGAAGAGATCTAGGGAGCGCCCTAGCTAATAATGACACCCGTCAACTTTATTCACGAGGATCCTAGCCTCACGACCTACTTCCCTTCTAAATGCCCCGTCTTTGGACACCATTACATCATATCAGGGTTCAGAATTTCCACATGTGACATTTTCGCAGTTCTGGAGATTGAAATCGGGGTTGTGGAGATTGAATGCATGTGTGTGTACATGCATGCATATGTGTGATGGGCAGGAGTATGTCATGTGTATACATGCACGCATGTGTGTGATGGGCAGGAGTGTGTCATGTGTGTACATGCATGCATGTGTGCGATGGGCAGGAGCATGTCATGTGTGTACATGCATGCATGTGTGTGATGGGCAGGAGCATGTCATGTGTGTACATGCATGCATGTGTGCGATGAGCAGGAGTGTGTCATGTGTGTACATGCATGCATGTGTGTGATGGGCAGGAGTGTGTCATGTGTGTACATGCATGCATGTGTGCGATGAGCAGGAGTGTGTCATGTGTGTACATGCATGCATGTGTGTGATGGGCAGGAGTGTGTCATGTGTGTACATGCATGCATGTGTGCAATGGGAAGGAGTGTGTCATGTGTTAGGATAACTAACAGCATCCCTGGCTTCTACTCAGTAGATGGCAGAAGCAACCTCCTAGTTGCGACAACCCAAAATATCTACAGACATTTTCAGTGCTCCTTCAGTGGAGACGGACGCCTATTGCCCCCGATTTAGAACCAGAGTTCTGGGCCTACCCTAACAAAGCAGGAAAACAAAGCTTGGAAGTATTTAACTTCTCTATAAAGAACTCAACCATGTGATTCCTCACATCAAAAAAAGATTCAGCTACTCAGCAGTGCCAACATCAACATTCACAATGCCCAGCTGTACCCAATCAAAACCTGCCAGGCATGCTGTGGGCACCAGTCCAGATCCTGTACTAGGAGGCCGTCAGTGACGAGAGACAGATTTACACATACCTCTAGTTGGCATACAAGAAGATTTTTCTTTATGGCTGGAGAGATGCCTCAGTGGCGAAGAACACGTGCTACTTTTGCAGAGGATCCAGGTTTGGTTCCGGCACCTCCATGATGGCTCACAAGGGGCTATAACTCCAGTTCCAAGGGATTCCATGCTCTCTCATGTCCCCCCAGAATTGGTTCACTCATATGTGTATGTGTAGGTAAAACGTTCACATAGAAACTAAAGTAAGTATTTTACCTTATTTTTAGTGCACGTGTGTGCACGTGTGTGTGTGTGTGTGTGTGTGTGTGTGAATGCAAGTAACTACAGAGGCCAAAAGCTAGCATCAGATTCTTTGGAGCTGGAGTTACTGGTGGTTGCAAGCTGACTGCTGTGTGGGCTGAGGACTGACTTCTGACCCTCTGGAAAGTCGTGATTGCTCTAACCACTGCGCTTTCTCTCCAGCCCTGTGAAAGCATTTTATAAAGATGTTCAGAGACTTAAGGGAAAACAGGAACATAATGAGAAGAGAAATATAATTAAATCCCCACCCCCACAGCCTCCTGTCCCTCTGCACCCCAGACTAGCCTTGAACTCATGCTTCTGCCACAGCCTTCAGAAAGCTATGATTAGTTCGTCTCAAGGTACTACATGTTCCCCTAGAACTAACTAAAGAATATAATATCTAAAGTGCAACAGTCACCAGATGGGCTTACAACGCTTTGCATAAATATCCCAGAAGAAAATGTATGTGAACGTGCACACACAACAAAATCTCAAACCCAAACCCAACCAACTAACCTACATTTACTGAAACTGAAGCCCGGACCCAGTGACCCACTGGGTAATTTCAGCAATCTCACGAGTGCGCAGTTAAAGCTCTGGATGGAAAACCCAGAGTGGGGGTGGAAAAAACTCACTGGAAAAACTAAAATCTGAAATATACTCAAGTCCGAGGGAAGTTATAAGCTCAATTATCAAAAAACCTGGAGTTGTATAAACACAAAGAAAACCGTTCAAGAATATTATATAGCAGTTCTAAAACCCAACAGGGAAAAGAAAAACAGTAAAATCAGGCAGAATGGTATGAGGGAAACGACATTGCTTATAGAAAATGAAGAGGGAGTGCACCCCACCTCCTCATTGGGGGCCCTGGGACAGGAGACCTCTCCGCCCTCTCCAAAGCTGAGGAAAACAGCTTTGCTCCAGAGTGGTCCCCTCCATGAAGCTCTTGGCCTATGTCAGCCCCACAGCCAGCCATGGCCAAATCCTGAGACCACAACTACCAGATTTCTAAAAGAATCAGGTTGTAAGCCTGGCACACGTTTTTAATCCCAGCACTGGGGTGGCAGAGGCAGGCAGATCCCTGAGTTGACAGAGTTAATTCCAGGACAGCCACAGATACCTGGAGAGACTCTGTCTCAAAAATAAACAAAAACAAACAAACAAAAACCACCCACACAAACGAATCATGCTGTGTTTCATTCCATGTTCACATGCAGAGAAAGAAATCAAGCCTTGTGCAGCCAGCTGTGGGAGAGCCTCCACAAATGTGTCCATCTCAATGATGACTGACCAAATCCTTCTGGAAGAATCTGAGCTGAGAGGAAGTGGAGTAGCCAGGATGCCTCACATGGTGAATGGGGGTGGGGCTGAGGTGAGCAGCCCGGCAGGTTATTCCTGTTTAAATTAATCCAGATGAGACTGGATTTACAGTTTTACAGTGGGATGAGACACTTCAGTGTGCTGAGTGACAAGGAGGCGGCCCCGTGATGTCACACAGTGGATCCATTCCTCCCCTCCATGTGCTTCCTGGTTACACCTCACAGGTTCTGAAGACAGTAGAACAATCCCCTGGGCAGTGGTCACACCCAGTGTTCCGAGCGTTGTCCCTCAATGACCCGGCAAGTCCAATCTGTGCTTTCCATGCTCTTGACTGTGTGGCCACCATCACGGGTCACACTCTTAAAGAAAACTGACTCCTTCTCGCCTCAGCGATCAGTTGCCAATGGATCCCCAGCTGGGGCGGGACCTTGTGCCTACTTTCCTCTCTGCTCTAGGATTCAGTACGGCTTGAGCCCAGGCAGCTCACAACTGCTGTCTCCAATCACATTTCTTTGTTTGTTTTTTTCAAGACAGGGTTTCTCTGTGTAGCTTTGGCTGTCCTGGAACTCACTCTGTAGACCAGGCTGGCCTCGAACTCAGAAATCTGCCTGCCTCTGCCTCCCAGAGTGCTGGGATTACAGGCGTGCGCCACCACTGCCCAGCTACCATTCACATTTCATTCACACACACATAACTCACACATGGTTTACTACCCAATTGCTGGCATTGGAGATTTGCTACTTCAGTTTTTAGCAGTATACCACATATACATACATCACATATACATACATCACATATACATACATCACATATACATACACCACATATAGGACAAGCAAAGAATGAAGCCACTCTGGAATGTCAAGCTACACTATGCAAGGACCAGTGGCGGCGTAGGAGGCCTTCACACAAAAACCCGGAAGGCCAGCAGGTTGGCTGCGGTAGCCGCCTTAGCTGCTCTCACCCCCATCTTCCTATGCAATTGTTTGCAAGTGCACGAGGCCGTGGGAAGGGTCATCCCAAGGAAGTGAGCAGGGGAAGATGTGTGTCAGCAGAGGGGGGTCTCCCCCAAGGAAGCACTGAGCAGGAAGCTGTCCATAGTGAATGATCCAGACGTACATGGGAGTGCTCAAGATACTTGCCTCACAGGGCGAATTATTGAGGTGGGAAGGCCTAAAAGAACCATCCTTCACAGAAGAATATCATTCGATGGTGGTTCGCTTTTCTAGGCACGCTTGGGAAGGCAAACCTCCCCGGTCTGTTTCTTAGGGAGGAAAGACTAATCTATCCCTCAGTTTTTGTTATGCTTCATGGTGGAAATGTTACATTTGCATCACAAGTCAGCTTGACTTTCTGACTTTCAACTGAATCTTGGTAAAAAGTATCTGGAAGTGTTTTCTCAGTAGCCACGTCTCTGCTCTTTTGCTTTAAATAGACAGACATAGAAGTAGAACAAGTTTTATGTCCAAGTTTGGGCTACCTTAAGTCTCATGAAGTGCGATGCAATTAACTCCATGCTGTCACGCAATCTGTCTTGTACCACAGGGATGAATTCCCATTGCTTCAGTCATTAGGTGCTGTTTAACACCGCCATTAGCTTCCTGAGTGAGGTACTCATAGACGGAGGCAGGTGGGAAAGTCAGGCACAAGTCACACACACACACACACACACACACACACACACACACACACACACACACACCAATGTTTAGAAGTACACAGTAGAAGAAGAGAGTGAGAGATGGTGGTGCCTGCAATTCCAGCACTTGGGAAACGGAAGAAACAGCTTTGGAAAACACCTCGGGCTACAGATAGTGCAATCTAGGCTAGCTTGGGCTACTTGGAACCTTGTCTCAAACAACAATGACAACAACAACAGCAACAGCAACCAAATTAAAACTCATGAACTACCAAAACAAAACAAAGGACAGGGTAATAACCCCCTGCCCTGCCCCGCCCTGCTCCATCCTGTCCTCCAGTGCCCCGGGCTTCACACATGCTAGACAAGCCCCCTACCACTGAGTCCAATGTGTATGATTTACTAAAGTGTTTAGAGGCAATCTATTTCGATGTCACAGGAGGAGAAAACAGGCTTTTATACAGGCATATAGATAGATATAGATAGAGATATATAGATGTAGATATAGATGTAGATATAGATATAGATATAGACATAGATAGAGTGATGTTTTGTTTGATGCAGTTCACACACTTACAGGTGCAGATGACTGGGAAAGAAAGCGCTCAGCGTTGAAGACAAGAAGTGACTGAGGAGAGTCACAGACCCTTCATTTCACCTCATGCCCGCGGGAGCCTGGACAGTGTGAAAGAATGAGTCTGTGCGCGGAAAAGATGAAAGCTCTATGTGTTTGTGGGTCTGGGGAAAACATGGCAGCACTTCCTCCCACGTTATTTATAACTAGGGAAGTGTGGCTTGACAAAGAGGAGGAGTCAGACATAGCGAAATGAGACCGGTACAGTTTCGTTTCTAAAGTTGGTTTCTGTAGTATATTCATTATACATTATTTTTACGATTATTAAACAAGACATAGGCAAGCATCACATAAAAGACACTAGAAATTAAGAGGTCTGCTTACTTATTTGTATGTGTGCCACTGTGTGTGTGTGTGTGTGTGTGGTGTGTGGTGCATGTGGTGTGTGTGTGTGTGTGTGTGTGTGTGTGATGACAACTTGTCAGAGTCAGTTTTCTCCTTTTCCCATGTAGACTCAGGTTGCCTTGCCAAACTTGGTGATCATTACTTTTACCCACTTTCCCACCCAACTTATCTAGAATTAACTCTCTCTCTCTCTCTCTCTCTCTCTCTCTCTCTCTCTCTCTCTCTCTCTCTCTCTCCAGGTTTCTTTGGGTAGCGCTGGTTGTTCTGGAGCATGATCTGTAGACCAGGCTGTCCTTGAGCTTAGAAGTTCACTTGCTTCTGCCTGCTGAGTGCTGGGGGAAGGGCCTGTGCCACCACTGCCCAGTGACTTGCTATTCTTAGAGGTTCACTTGCTTCTGCCTGCTGAGTGCTGGGGGAAGGGCCTGTGCCACCACTGCCCGGTGACTTGCTCTTCTTGGTGCAGGGGTTTCACTGTGCTGCCCAGGCTGGTCTTGAACTTGTGGTGGTATCAGGTGATCTTTGTGTGTGGTGTCCTGAGCTTGTGGGTTTCCAGTTTAGCTCCTAAGCTATACTTACAGTCCCATAGACAGGAATGACATCACCTGTGCTACAACATAGTCCTATGTGATACAAATGCTTTAACTGAAAGAATATGGGTGGTGAAAAGAAAATCCAACCAATTCCATAATCACAAATGCTCAAGTCCAAACACAGAACACATGACAGACAGACAGACAGGTGGGCAGGCAGGCAAACACACACACAAGACAGATATACAGACACACACACACACACACTGAGAGACTGAGAGAGAGGTGGGGGAATACACATTCATGTGCCTGAATGAACATGGATGTGTGCACGCAGTCATGCACGCACGCACGCACGCATGCACACATACATACATACATGCAAACAAATGACGCAAAACTGTTAAAATAACAGACTCAGAACAGTTAAAGCAATCCTTAGCAGGAAAAAAAAAAAAAACAATGTTGGAGGTCCCACCAGACCTGATTTCAAGGTCTCCTACAGAGCCTTAGTAACAAAATAGGCAGAACTAAGTCCACACAGCCAAGTCACCTTAGGTTGTTTCTATCCTTTGGGTTTAATTTGGCAGTTGATCATGTGTCTAGAAATTCATCCTGTTTTCTCTTCTCTTCTCTTCTCTTCTCTTCTCTTCTCTTCTCTTCTCCTCCCCTCCCTTCCTCTCCCCTCCCCTCTCCTCTCCTCCCCTCCCCTCCCCTCCCCTCTCCTCTCCTCCCCTCCCCTCCCCTCCCCTCTCTTCTCCTCTCCTCTCTTCCTTCCTTCCTTCCTTCCTCTCTCTCTCTCTCTCTCTTTCTCTCTCTCTCTCTCTCTCTCTCTCTCTTTCTTTCTTTTTTAGGTTTTCTGAGACAGGGTTTTTCTGTGTAGCCCTGGCTCTCCTGGAACTCATTCTGTAGACCAGGCTGACCTCAAACTCAGAAATCCACCTGCTTCTGCCTCCCAAGTGCTGGGATTAAAGGCGTGCACCACCACTGCCCAGCTCGTCCATTTCTATCATTACTATTTATTATTATTTGTTTTGTTGAGACAGTTGCTCTGTGTAGCAGCTGTTTTGGAATCCACTATGTAGGTCGACTTTCAACTCACAGAGAGCCACCCACCTGACTCCACCTCCCCAGCTCTGCCTTCCAAGCACGCGTCACCATGCCTGGGCATCCATTTCTCTTAGATGTTTCAATTTACTGGAATGTAAGTTTTCAAAAATATTTTCTGATGATCCTCTAGGTTTCATTAGTATCTGTTCAATGTCTTTATTTTTATCTTAAATTTAATTTTTATTAATATCTTTTAAAATTTACTTATTTGGGGGTCATGATTTTTTTCACATATACAATCTGTGCACCACTCACATGCCTGGTGCCTAGGGCAGGCGTCACACCTCTGGAAGAGGAGGGAGCCACCGTGTGCAGGCTGGGACTTGCAGGCTGGTCCTGTGCTCTTAACCAAGGTCCATCTCCCAGCCCTATCTTTTACCTTTTTTTTTTTTTTTTTTTGCTCCTTTGACTAAGAGTTTGATAGTCTGATTTATCTTTCTGCCCTGATTTTTTGACAAAGATGCCAAACCATCCATTAGCAGAAAGATAGACTGGACATTCACAGAGAATGAAACTCCATCTCTATCTCTCATCCTGTATGCAAATCAATTACAAATAGATCAAATGCTACTTTGTGTTAGACTGAAACTCTAAATGGGTAGAGGAAAACAAACATGTGCAACCACTGTCTGAAAAGATTCCAACGGCCCACGAAGTAAAACAACCCAGGGAGACAAAGGAATTCTCTGAAGCTAAAAAGCATCTATGCAGCAAGGGACGCAGAAAGAGTCTAAAAGCAAATCCCAGCCCTCGGGAGGCAGAGGTGTGTGCCTCTCTGGGATCAAGGCCAGCCTGGTCTACAGAGTGAGTTTCAGGACAGCCGGGAATACACAGAGAAACCCTGACTCAAAAAAACAAAACAAAGCAAAACAAAGTAAAACAAATCAAGAGATAGCCTACAGAGCAGGAGAGAATCCTTGCTAGCTAGACATCTGACAGAATATCTAGAATATAAAAAGAACTCAAAAATGAAAATACAAAACCCCTCAAACAACCCAATCAATAAATGGACTAGCTGGGCGGTGGTGGTGCACGCCTGTAATCCCAACACTCTGGGAGGCAGAGGCAGGCGAATTTCTGAGTTCAAGGCCAGCCTGGTCTACAGAGTGAGTTCCAGGACAGCCAGGGCTATACAGAGAAACCCTGTCTTGAAAAAACCAAATCCAAAAAAGGGGGGGGGGCGCTAATAAAACATACAGTTCTTAAAAGATGAGGCACAATGAGCTAACAGGTATATGAAAAGAACGTTAGCATCCTGAGCCATTAGGAAAAAGCAAGTTAAGATTGTGCTGTGGTCCCGCCTCCCCAGGTCAGAATGGCTATGATCAAGAGAACAGACAGCAAATGTTGGCGGGGATGCAGTGTGGGGGAGGGCCTTCTAAGCGGTGAGAATGCAAACTGGTCCAGTCTCTACGGAGATCATCTTTGGAGGTCCCTCAAGACACTAAAAGCAGATCTATCATACAACCCAGCTCTGCTACTCCTAGACACCCTCCCAACTAAGGACTCTAAATCAAGTAGCATTGGGTGTCTTAGTTACTGTTCTAGTGCTGTGAAGAGACATCAGGACCACAGTGAATCTTATAAGGGAAAACGTGTAATTGGGGCTGGCTTACAGGTTCAGAGGATAAGTCTATCATCATGGTGTGGAAAACATGGTGGCGGGCAGGCATGGATCTAAGAGTTTACAACTTGACCCACAGGTGGGGTGGACGGGTGCTCTCGTGGGCACTTGAAACTCAAAGCCCAGCCCAGTTACACACTTCCTCCAACACGTGCAGACCTCCTAATAGTTCATTAACTGGGAACTAAGCATGCAAAGCTATGGGCCTGAGAATGGGGGCCGTTCTCGTCCACACCACCATACAAAGATCCTTGTGTTGGGGTTCAGGATTAACCACACAAACCACTCAGAAACCCAGCTCAGACAGGAGTGATGGTTTATTGAACACACCTTCCCAGATTGATTAATCAGGGACACAGCCAGGAGTTATCCAAGCCACCACCCTGGGCAGTTCTCATGGTCAGTTTGTGGGAAAAACCACCAACAGGTCCATTTGCAACATTTGTGCGGTCTAGACAAAGCAGCACTGTCTGGCCTTTATGCTGATTGGCTGGGTTTAGAGGAAGAGAGGCTAGGGAACCTCTAGCATTCAGGAGGCCCTGCAGGCCCTCGACAAAGTGCAACAACATGACCTATGGTCTGGGCAAGGAATGCTTGGTCAGGTGAAGGTCATGGGTGACAAGATAAAGGCTGAGGCAACTTCGCAGAACTGGACATTTGACGTCTAACATTTAACACTGTCACCTGGGCTTATCACAGCGTCTTCACAACGGCCACGTGTGCGGAGGCGCCTGTCTACAGGCTTCGAGGGAGCGAAGGAAGTGTGGAATGGACACACAGTGGAGGTTTTAGTCTCTCACACCAGGGTTTCATTGCTATAAATAAGAATAAAACTACAGGACAGCCAGGGCTAGACAGGGAAACCCTGTCTTGAAAAACTTTGTCATTTGCAGGGAAATGGATGCAGCTAGAGATCGCTGCGTAGTAAACTCACAAAGACAAATCTCTCTTCTTTCAGTTGTAGATCCTAGATTTTATATAAGCCTATACCCAAGTCATATATAATGGAAATAGTAAACATGTCTGGAGGAAGAAGGTCATGGGAGGAGCAGAGAGGAAGGGAGGGTATTGGATAATTATGGTCAACGGTCTCTTCGTAAGAAAACGTCTTTTCTTTTTCCAGCACAGGGGATCGAACCCAGTACCTCTTAAATACTACACAGCTGCTTTACCACTTAGTTACACCCTCTGAAAATGTTTTTATAAGACCCATTACTGAGTGTAATGAATACATGCCAATAAAAAAGAAACCGTACTTATCATTAAAAACTTCCTCACTCAGAAAACCCAAGTCTTCCGTGATGACATTTGTTAAACACTTATTTCTTTATTATTTATACACTCCACTCCTTACCCAGTCATAATGGCGGAGCCTTTGCATGAGCCACACTCTGTCTCTGGGTCCCCTCTCCTTCATTTCCTCTGAGCCAAGATGTAACTTGTGTAAATCTCCGTCTCCATGATCGTATCTTACAGAGTCTTGTGTCCCTCAGACACACCGCCTCTGTGGTTGTGATGCACAGGGCTGTTGATTGTTGATACCTGCCTTCCCAGAGAAGGCTCCAGAAGCGCTTCCTCTCTGTCTTCATCAGCACTAGACCCTGTCCACTAAGAATTTCCCTCTCCCTGGTCTACCTGCCCCTTTCTTGTGATGGTCAGATGTTGCAGTGTCTCAGGGGGTCCACCTCAGGTCTCCCTCTCACTTCGGACTTCCTCAGTGACCACGCCCATGGCCATAGGCTTTCACTTCCAGGATGACAGGGGTACCCAGGACTCTGGAAGGTATACCACGAGCGTGCATTCGTTCTACTGTGACCGCGGCTCTGTCTCTAAGGCCCCTGACACATCTCCCTGAGTCTCTCAGGACGTCTCAGCTCAGCATAGTCTATAGTTCACCCAAAATTGCTTCCCTAAACCCAAGTCAAGGGCAGGGCTGCACACATGGGAGAAGCTGCCCACCATCTAGCTGGTTACGCCTTGCTGTTTTCTGAGTTATGCTCCTCTCCCCACCCAGCACTGAGTACCCTCAACACTCTCTGAAATAGAATTCATCTGCCTTGACTTACCACATCTCATCTGCCATCTCTGCCTCCGCTCCCTCTCTTATGCCTGGTCCAGTGTCTTCTCTGAACACCAGGCACTGGTGTTTATAGATGCAGATCAGCTCTCCGAAGAGGGGCTCCTCAGGGTGAGCACTGTTCCCCTTACCTCCCTACCACCTCTACCTCTCCTTCAGTCCTTCCCAGAAGTCAGGAATTGTGGAGGAAGGAAGACCCACTCCAAGGTCTGCTGCATAGCGACCATGGCAACCAGGGACAAGAAGGTGACCCTTGCTCTGAAACTGGAGCTAGCTGGGGCCTGAAAAAGGTTTATTTCGGGGTTTGTTTGATTTTGGTTTTTGAGACAAAGTTTCTCTGAGTAGTCCTCGCTGTCCTGGAACAAACTCACTCTGTAGACCAGGCTAGCTCCAACTCTAGCGAACTCCACCTGCCTCTGTCTCCCAAGTGGAGGTTGAGTTCAAGAGGAGTTGAAGAGCTGAGCCCAGGCTTTGGCTGGCAGGGAGTGTGGCTGTGATTTCCTGGAACCAGAGGATTGGGCAAAAAGAACCGTGACGGTGCCGGGCAGTCCTGCTCGGGACTTTGCTGTCTCCATCTTCCAGTCACTATGTGTTCCATTTAGGAGGAAGTGGGGAAAGTTGGGGTCCATCCCCGCGTGCCAGAGAGCTGGGCTGCGTGCTGAAGGATGGCCGTCCATTGCTGGCCCCTTAGGCAGTTGAGACTAACAGTGAAGTTAGCCCGGCGGTGGTGGCGCACGCTATTTCTCCATTTTGGCCACTAGATGGCAACACCTCCCTTTAGACAATTAAAATTGCCAGCCAGGATAACAAAACCTACACTTGAGGTCACAGAGATGTCCCTGCAGTTTCTGGGTCTTCATTTGGGGATTGAGTGAGACGCTTTTATGCTTTGTAAATGGTCCACCTGGATTGGTCGAGCTAAACTGGTTTTAGACTCTATTTTCTTTCTTTTTGCCCTTCTTTTGTTTTTTAGAGACAGGGTTTCTCTGTGTAGCTCTGGCTGTCTTGGAACTTATTCTGTAGACAAAAGTAGCTTCAAACTCACAGAGATTTGCCTGCCTCTGCCACCCGAGTGCCGGGATTAAAGGCATGTGCCACCACCACTTGGCTATAGATCCTATTTTCATCCATGGGTTTAATCAACAGTTAGCAAGAGCTTAATGAGCAAGCGCCACAGCTCCTGAACCCTAAAAGGGAACCAGACACAATGCAAATGATCGCAAACAATGGACTCTTATCAGCTAAGGCGTTACAGACCTCAGATTGCTACAGGGTATTACGAGACCATATTAGCTGGAAGGACGAGGCTTGTCTGAGCTTCTAGGGAAGGCTGCTCTGTCAATAAATCATACATATCCTGACAACTCCTTGAGTCACATACTCCATTATACCTACCAAAGCATGTCTGATTATAATCCCATTTTACACCCTGACATTCCATTATAATCCCCCAACACACACACACATACACAATCCCAGCCTAGACTTCTACAAACCTTAATTACAGATGCTACCCTGCTATATATCCCTTCCTCCTGTAACACTAGCAGATCTTTTAAGAGACATTTCTTTCTTTCTCCATGTTCTTCACAATCCCGTCAATCTACTGACACATGTATCAGAAAGCCCTATACAACCAGGAGCTCCGTCTAATTCTTACTCAGTGACATTCTGCATGACCCCACGCTGCTGCACCTTACGGGTATTAGATTTGCAAACACATTTGTCAAACCTGATGCCCCACATCTCATATCCCATCACGACCCTGTCATGTTCACCATCACAGGGCCAGGGTCACTGCTCCTACCTAGAAAGGCACAGACCTCTGTTACCTTCTTTGCTTTAGGGAGAAGAGGAAGAGGAGGAGGAGCAGGAGGAGCAGGAGGAGCAGGAGGAGCAGGAGGAGCAGGAGGAGCAGGAGGAGGAGCAGGGGCAGGAGCAAGAAGCTTCCTCTAGGTGCTCTCTTGCCTGCATCCAGCCTTATCAGTCCCAACAGCTCCCAAGAAGGCCCCTGATCACAGGCTCCAGATCTGAGGTTTGATTTGATCCGTATCCATCCCGAAATCAGTGTCCGCTCACCGCCTCCTCCTCAGAAGACACCAGGTCCTTGTTCTGGTTCTGCTAACAGATCACTTAGCCAGCAACACTCTTTTCTGTACCTGGAAAGGGGCAAAGCACTTGGAGAAGAACATCAAAGCCTGAAGAAGCAGACCTGAAGGTGTCATCTAGTTCAGCGTCCCATGATTTCCCCCACCCCCCTCTTTTCCTGACTCCCTCTTATTTATCGAGCTTTTCCTGTTGTGACTGTAAACGCACAGCAAACTTTCCCAGCATGCAAGAGCTGAAAGGAAATGCAGAAGACCCACTCTAATCCCTCACACACAAGAGGAAACTGAGGCGCAGAGGCTGAGGACTTGCTGCCCACATGCTCCTGTTGGTTGGGGGTACAGCCGCGTTCCTGACATGCCTCATGAAGCCCTCCTCTAAGCTCTCCTCCTCCGGCGGGCGGCGGCTGCCCCTCACGTGCCTCCTTGTTCACGTTAGTCAAGAAATGCTACTTGCATTCAGAAGGCACGTCCAATGCGAACCACTCCAGAGATTGTATTTCAAAGATTGATAGACATGGCTTTTGCATTATCTGCTGTTTCGGATTAGCTATGCTGTGGCTTCATTCTTTGGGGCTGATATTGGGGGCGGGGAGCCAGTTTTGAGTCCCTCTTCGAAGCCTTGAGCTCTAGCCCGTGAGACTGGGCCTAGGAGGGACAGGAGATCCATTCTATATTTTCAGTCTGTCAGGAGATTTCATTGTTTAAACAAACATTTCAATGAAGCCATCCAGCTGGGCAGTGATTTATGGCTCTGGCTATAGTTTTTCCCCAACAAAGATAAACAATCCTGCAACTCTTGGGACTGGGACTCCTGCTTCTAATAACTTGGAGTTGGCTGGACCACACCAGCCATCGCCTGGTCTGGGGTTTGGTTAAGATCTGTTCACACTGGTCCTGCGGCTGAGCCACAGACCTTGGGGGACCGTGTTGTGCTTGGAAGCTGGAACTACCTCAAGGGCAGGGAGGAAGGGCAGAATGAAGAGAAATAGCTCAGGGGTGGGGGTTTCCGGCCCACTCCTCTCTTCCGGTAGGGCAGTAATGCTCTGCGTTCTGCTGAGTAGATAGTTGGAGTTGGTATTTCAGTAAAAGAACTTCTCTTATTGTTGTCGTCATTACAATATTTATTTATTTTTGTATGTGTAGGCATGGAAGTCGGAGGACGGCTTGTGGTAGTCAGTTCTCTGTTTCCATCCCGTGGGGCGTGGCGATCAAACTCCAGTCATTAGGCAAGGAAGCAAGTGACCTTCTCACTGAGCCGTCGAGCTGACCCTAAGCTTCTGGCCTTGCCTATATTGGTAGTGGCACATGGTTTTCTTCTATGGGGTTATACCAAGTTCTACACTGTGAGTGTGTTTGTAGACTCCTCAGCTCTGGCCTATAAGCTCAGGTCTGACCAATCAAAGTGACGTATTCTTGTGGTCACAGCTGTTGGTCAAAGAGACAGAGGATCATTTTATCCTATGAAGTACAGAAAAAGGCACCTGGGGGAGGGGGATGCTGGGACCCCCTCCCTCTCCTGGACTTGAATGGGGTGAGAGGTGAGTCTGACTGACCTCAGGAGATGTTGCTGCCATTTAATGAGGAGGACGTTATGGTACGACGTCAAACACGTAGGATGGAGAGTTGAGGGGTGGAGAGCTGAGGGGTGGAGAGCATCTACTTCCGTCTCCTTTTGAGCGACATAGGCTTAGACTTGCAGCTACACAAGGGGAACCCATATTTACTATTGGGCACAGCAAGGGGCCAGCTAGGAGTTCCAGATCTGCTTACCAAGTGAGCTTTAGCGTCCCCCAGCCTGACTACGTGTGTGTGTGTGTGTGTGTGTGTGTGTGTGTATGTGTGTGTTGTGTGTGTGTGTTATGTGTGTGTGTTGTGTGTGTTGTATGTGTGTGTTGTGTGTGTTGTTTGTGTGTGTTGTGTGTGTGCTGTATGTGTGTGTGTTGTATGTGTGTTGTATATGTGTGTGTTGTGTGTGTGTGTGTTGTGTGTGTTGTTTGTATGTGTTGTTTGTGTGTGTTGTGTGTGTGTTGTATGTGTGTGTGTGTTGTGTGTGTTGTTTGTGTGTTTTGTGTGTGTGTTGTGTGTGTGTGTTGTGTGTGTTGTTTGTGTGTGGTGTGTGTGTGGTGTGTGTGGTGTGTGTGTGTGTGTGTGTGTGTGTGTATGTGTATGTGTGGTTCCCCTCAGCGGAAGGGGTGGAGCCGAGGCAGATGCACACACAGCTCACATTCATTCTTCCCCATAAAGTTCTTGGTGAAGTTGAGGGAGACACAGCATTGACAAGGAAACTCAGATGCACGACCCAAGAGAAGAAGAAGAAGAAGAAGAAGAAGAAGAAGAAGAAGAAGAAGAAGAAGAAGAAGAAGAAGGGGACATCACAGAAAAGGGTGTTTGGTGGGTAAATTTTAAAAAATTAGGATCCTTTTGATAGGTAGTGATGGGTAGAAGGTTTGGCCAGAGGATGAGAGGGTGTGGAGAAATGGGGAGGTAGGAGGGCTATCTAGGGGCTGTTGAGAAGTGGAGTTGGATAGAGGCTAGAGCACAGAGATCCAGGCCAATGAGGGAAGTTGGATCCCTGCAGTGGGACGCTTGCTCTGTTCAGTGGGTGATGAGCAGCTCCTGAGCCTGTTGACCAGGGAAGCATCCTTATAGGAGTCCCTTTCCATGGAAGCGGGGAGACAGTAAATATGGAAAGAGCGCACTGCAGCAGTGGAAGGGGCGCCTTGAGTCGTTCACAGGGCAGGGAGCAGCAGGTCTCACCTCTGGGCATATGAGCTTCTGATGCAGAACTCAAGTCCAAAAGCCACAGAAGAGAAAGCTGATATATTCAAATAAATAAAGACTCAAGAGTGCTACATGCTCCAAATTCCCTAGACAAAGTCAAAACGCAAGGGCATGCTGGCAAAGTGCTTGTTACACCAATGCTACACGGCTGCTTCCTAAATGTATAGAGAGCTTACCTTGCAGAAAGACCAATGCATATATGTGTTGAAGTCACATATAAATGTATATATTCAAGGGCATGTATGAATGCACACACACACACACAATATATATATATATATACACACACACACACACACACTCATACACACATACACATATATATATATAATACAAAGGGCATGAATGGAAAGTTCACAGAAGGGCCAGGGTGAGAGTCCCGTGGATAAGAACCTTCTCAGCAAGCCTGATGACCTGTATTTGATCCCTGGGAGCCACCAGATGACTCCTGAAAGTTGGTCTCCAACCTTCACGCGTGTGCTACGGCACACACGCAGGTACACAGTAATGGTAATTTAATGTTTGATCCCACAAACATTCAATGAGATGTAAAGGCAATAACACAAGGAAGGTTTACAGGAAGAAAATGCAGCGGCCATCAACTTCCTGAAGGACAATAAAGATCATCAGCACGGCCGTGTCTTAACCTCTGTTCACACAGTTAATTTTCACAATAACTGTGTGAAGAAGGTTGTCCTCATTGTGATTCATTTCACTGATGAAAAACAGAAGACGTTGAGAAATTAAGGAAATGGCTCAGTCACTCCAACTGCCTTTTCCCAGCCTTTTTTGACATAGGGTTTCTCTCTGGAGCCCTGGCTGTCCTGGAATTTGTGCTGTAGACTAGGCTGGCCTTGAACTCAGAGATCCATCTGCTTCTGCCTCCTGAGTGCTGGAATTAGAGGCATGAGCCACCACACCTGGTATCAACTAATGTCTTAATTAGCTTTTTATTGCTGTGATCAAGCAGCAAGATCAAATCAACCTGGGGTGGGGGAGGGTAAAGGGTTTATTTTGGTTTACAGTTCTGTCACAGTCCATCTCTAAGAGAAGCCAGGGCAGGAACTGGGGCAGGATAGGAATCTGGAGGCAGGAACTGAAGCAGAGGTCACGGAGAAGCACTGCTTACTGACTTTCCGCTTGTGGCTTGCTCTGCCTGGTTTCTTATCCAACCCAAGGCCATCAGATGGCACTGCCCGAGTGCTCTAGAACTTGCCACGTCAATCATCAACTAAGAAAGTGCACCTCAGGCCAATTGAACGGAGCCATTTTCTCAGTTGCGGTTTCCTCTTTCTAGACGACTCCCGCTTGGGTTGACCTGAGTAGCTAGCTAGTTTATAAGCAGCTGGGCTGGAATTTGGAAAATGCCTGCATTTGGGGACCAAAGTGTTCTTCCAAGCACATCTTGCTTAACTTCATATATTCTAAAAGAAATTCAAATTAAAATTATACCCAAACATCCTATTTTAGAAGTCATATAAAAAAAATACCACAGCACTTGGTGGGTAATGGTTTCACTCGGGTGACACCACATTCACATATCACTGGTGGAAGTATGAATTGGGCTATATTGGATGGCAATCTGTCAGTGTTTACACACATGTTTGCTTTGAGATAGTGATTCCATTTTAGGCATTTTCCAGGTGATGGGAAGTGTGGAGATTTATTATAGTATGTTTGTGATAGCAAGTGTCTAGATATAAGCCAAGTATCCTCCAACTGGGGCTCGTATATGGACTGTGGATCATAAAGTTGTGGTGGGTGAGCGGTATGGAACAATTCCTAAGATATTAGACGTGGCCGGGAAGACGGACAGGGCAGAGTGTGAGACACACACACACATTCCTATGAGCTGCTACATGGGCAGTGTCCGGCTCTAAGGAAGAAGACTTGTGCCTGGGCGAAGGATGAGAGAGAGCAGCTTTGCTTTGTTTTGCTTTTTTAAAAATTTAATTTGTGGTGCTGGAGAGATGGCTCAGCGGTTAAGAGCACTGACTTCTCTCCCCGAGGTCCTGAGTTCAATTCCCAGCAACCACATGGTGGCTCACAACCACCTGTAATGGGATCTGACGCCCTCTTCTGGTGTGTCTGAAGACAGTGACAGTGCACTCATATACGTGAAATAAATAACTTTTAAAAATTTAAATTGTATGGTTTGGTATTGTTGAGCAATACACGTAAACAGGTGGGATGCAAACACGAGTTTAGTGCTTGCTCTGCTTGCCGTGAGGTACGTGAGCCTGCCATGCTCCTCTCTAACCACAGACACAAACTCATCAGAACGCAACTTGACGTGTGGACCAGTAGAAGAAAAGGCAACTGGGGCCGGGCGGTGGTGGCGCACGCCTGTAATCCCAGCATTTGGGATTAAAGGGGCAGAGGCAGGTGGATTTCTGAGTTCGAGGCCAGCCTGGTCTACACAGTGAGTTCCAGGACAGCCAGGGCTATACAGAGAAACCCTGTCTGGGGGATTGGGGGAAGACTGCCGGGACAAGGACTACCAAGGAGAGAGGACGTACCTGCCTCTCTAACCTAGGACAGGCTTGGTGAAGAGGTGAGCCAAGCGCGAGGCTGGGTTGTAAGAATGAGTGGGAGGCATATGCATGGCCGCTTTCCTGCTAAAGTAGGTCCGTGGTATGACTGAGATGAATCCACCCCTCAGTCAGCTGGGGGTCTTTGTGGGGCTTGGAGATTCTTTGCAGGAGGTGCGTGGGAGTTGGTGACAGTGCCGTGGGGTTGAGGGTCTTGTCTATTTTCTCTTTAATAAGGATTTTGGTATCTTGCGACATTTGTGGGTGGGGCGGGGCAGGGTTGGATGAGGAGAGGCCAGTTTGGTTGTGAATGAAGGAGGTGCTAATGAACCCACCAGGAAAGACAGCTGGCGGGGCTGCTGCTGAGAGATGGAGTCTGGGTACCAGGTATGACCTTCTCAGAGGCTCGTCGTGGTCCGCATGCTCTCCACGCGAGGGGTGAGCCTCTCACATTCAGGACTGTGCCTGGACCCACCAGCTCTCTGCTCCCATCTTCCCTGCTTTCTCCTCCCTGTATCTTTTCGGGGGGACTTATTGTGGTATAGAGGATGGGTGGAGAAAAGCCCTATTCACCCCCACCCCCGCAAAATGCTTCTCATGAATATTTTAATTGTGTCCAGACATCAAAGCTTGCCTCCCTATCACACCTCTCCCTTGAGGCTAAGAACACCCAGCAGTCTGCCGGCCTGAATAGGGGGAGGGGTGGGGATCCGAGAGACAGGCGCACCCCCCTCCCCCAGGAAAAAGTCAGTCATTATCTCAAAAATGCTTCCTGCGGCATTATAGTCATTGGCCGTGAGCCCACTGCCCAATGGTGACTGCACGTGAGACTTGGAAGAGATGCCCTGAGTGTGGACGGCTTGGGGATTTCTTTAACAACCAGGATCTTGTGTATTCAAGAGATTAAAAATAAGAGCTAACCTGCGCAGACCAATCATGGCTTGGCTCTCTCCGGATCGGTTGTTTTCTCAAGAAACACAGGGCACAACTGGTGGGACATGCAGCTTAGAAACTGCCTAGCGAATTGTGTCTCTAGTCGCCAACCACTTCAGAGAGAGGCAAATTTGGGGGAGGGGTGAGTTTTCTGGGTGGGGCCATATTAGTAGCATCTTGGGAGGGAATGCTAGTCTGGGATGTCAGTCTGAAATTTGTTTGTTATCTGTTATAGCGGCCCTTGGGCGTGTCCTCTGTCTTCTCTGCCTATTGCTTTGAGGCAGGGTCTCTCCCTGCTACCCAAGGCTCCTGTTTTCTCACTAAGCTGGAAGCCAACAAGCCCCAGTGATCCTTCTGTCTCTGCCCTTCTTAGAACTGGAGTTACGTGTGTGGAGTGTGTGAGGGATGTCCAATTCGTTGTTCGGGTGCTTGGAGCCAAAGTCTAGTCCTCATGGTTGTTCAAAAAGTACACTGAACCCTCCCTTTAGCTTCTTCCTTCTTCACCCTCCTCTTTCTCCTCCATTTTTCCCCTTCTCCCTTCCTCCTCTTCTTAGAGATCTCTCATTGCCCAGTCTGGCCTTGACTTTGCTCTGTAACTCAGATGACCTTGAACTTTCTGATCTTCCTACTTCCACTTCCTGTCCCCCAAGTGCTAGGATTATAGGCGTGTGCTACTATGCCTGGTTTTATGTGGTATCTGGAATTGAACTCAGTGCTTTATGCATATTGTTAGGCAAGTATTTTATCAGCTAAGCCACATCCCAAGCCCTCAGGCCCATTTTTGATCACTGAAACATATCCGGAGTCCCAGATGCTCTCAACTCTTGCCATCCCCCTGCCGCGTACCCACATGGATTCTTCTTCTCGGGGGTTTCCCATGGGGGTGTGCTGTAGACAGGAGAGGTAGGTGCGGCCAGCAACTGGGAATGGAATTCACAGGATGGACTACGAGGACTTTTGGGAGGTAGAGGGTGAGAAGAGACGCAGGGGCTGTGAGGAGCTGCCAGAGCAGAGACAAGGGCCGATGAAAGTCTGGTAATCTTTCATCTTCAGAACTTCTCATCTGAAGCATGAAATTTAATCAGATGTTTAAAGATCCTGCAGAAACACACGAAGCACAAGCCCAGAGGACGGGCTCCACGGGCAGGTTCAGCATCTGTCTTATGACGGCAGTGAAGACAGATATTGGAACTGGCTGTGAGACTGGGTTTGGACCCCTGTTAGGTTGCTGTGGGTAAACAGGCCCTGGGGGGAAATTGCTTTTCATTTCCTGAGATAGGAAGGGAAGGAACGGGGTGGGCGGAAGTGGTCATGAATCTCTGGAGACAGGAGTATCCGCATCCTCATTAGCTAGGGAGACGTCAGGTTGAAACCAGATGGCAAATATTTAATCACAAAGAGCATCTGTCAGAGAGAGAGAGAGAGAGAGAGAGAGAGAGAGAGAGAGAGAGAGAGAGAGAGAGAGAGAGAGACTGGGTCAGGGTCCACATGTCTGGTACCAGAACTGTCAGGCCAGCTTTCAGCTTCCTCGAGCTCCTACTGTGTGCCCAGCCAGCAGCCTCATAGCGTGTATTTCTGGGCATTCACATTACAGGCTAAGTGAATGTCATTTCTTAGAGCATGTCCCAGGAAACTATTGTTGCACAGGAAACTCACAAAAGCTTGAAACTCAAGACAAACTCCTTTTTCCTTATGCTTCTGTGGGATGACTATCTCAGTCAGGTGGGTTTTTTTTTAATTTAATTTAATTTTATTTTATTTTTACTGGTGTCCTTTATCTGGCTGCAGCCCCCATGTCAGAAGGGTGCAGGGATATGAGGGCTCCAAGGGGCTAGCTGATCACGTGGCTCACTCACAACACTGGAAGGTGATGCTGGCTGTCCATCTGGGGCTTCTCCGGGGCTGTAAACCTTCTTTCTTTCTTTCTTTCTTTCTTTCTTTCTTTCTTTCTTTCTTTCTTTCTTTCTTTCTTTCTTTCTTTCTTTCTTTCTTTCTTTCTTTCCTTCTCTCTTTCTTTCTCTCTCTCTCCCTTCCTCCCTCCTTCCCTCCCTCCCTACCCCTCTCTTTCTCTAATGTATATGAGTACAATGTCTCTGTCCTCAGACACACCAGAAGAGGACATCAGATCCTATTCCAGATGGTTGTGAGCCACCATGTGGATGCTGGGAATTGAACTCAGGACCTCTGGAAGAGCAGTCAGTGCTCTTAACCACTGGGCCATCATCTCTCCAGCCCAGCTGTTCACTTTTCCAAGGTTTTGTTTTGTTTTTGGCCCAAGACTTTTCACAGTGGGCTGGCTGGGTTCTTGGAAGAACTGTTCTACGAGCAAGCATTCCTCTACATCCAGGCGCAACATGTAAGGCTTCGTGTGGACTCACCTTGGAAGTACAAGGGCATCGATTCCAGCACGTGAAGGGAAAGGAAAGAAGCCTTGCCTTTTAATGTGGGAATGTCTTGTGGGCACGGGGGTGGGGGATAGGGGTGTGTGGGTGTGGGGTGGGGTGGGGGAATTGATGGTGGCAGTTTTGGAGACAAATTAATGTCTTCATTACTTGGGTTTGTTGCAGGTTCCATGGGCAGGTGGTCTATTGAGTTGCATGGGGCTTTATACTTAGGGAAGGTCTTGTGCTTCTTAATTTAATGCTCCACTGCTACTGTCTTTAAATCGTTAACAAATTTCTGGGGTGGAGAACGCAGCTTAGTTGGTAGAGTGCTTAGCTAGCTCGAAGCTCCAGATTGGGTCCCCACCACTGTACAAGCCCCAGGGGGGCACAGGCCTGTGGTTAGAGCACAGAGGAGAGGCAGCAGGACCAAGGGGGAAGGCCATCCTTGGCTATATGGCAAGTTTGAACAGCAGTTCCCTCCCTCCCTCCTTCCCTCCCTCTCTCTCCCTCCCTCCTTCTCTCTTTCTCCCTTCCTCCTTCCCTGTCTCCCTCCTTCCCTGTCTCCTTCCCTCCTTCTCTCCTTCCTTCCCTCCTTCTCTCCATCTCTCCTTCCTTCCTTCCTTCCTTCCTTCCTTCCTTCCTTCCTTCCTTCCTTCCTTCCTTCCTTCCTTCTGTAGTATTGGGGATGGAACTGCAGGCACCAGGGCCTTTACACACCCTTGCTAAGTGCTCTATCCTGAGCTAGAATCCAGCCTTTCTCAACAGTTGTCAACATTCGTATTGAAACAGCAGTCACATGAAGACGATATTCAATATAAAAAAAATAAAGTAAAAGAAAGAAAGAAAGAAAGAAAGAAAGAAAGAAAGAAAGAAAGCAACAGCAGTCACACCCTGTGCTGCATTCATTGTGGAGAGCCTTCCTGGCTTTGTGTGCTGTGGTGTGAGTAACAGTGGCATGTGCTGGACTCTGTGCCGAGCCCATCTGAGCCCTGCTCGTGGAGTTTACCCAGAAGTCAGAGCCAGCGAATGGCAGCACCGGAGCAGTTAGGTTGGGGCAGTCCAGGTAGATTACAAAGAATGTTCAAATGGCGTATGCTCTTTCAGGCTCATAGTCCAGCTCTCCAAACACGCTAGAAATGGCTACGCACTCCCCCTCATCTTCATTCCCAGGACCCTGTGGTGTGGGCCTTGAAGGGAGGCGCTTCCTACATCAGGGCTGGCTCATGGGGTGGATGTAGAGAGGGTGGTGTTATGTCTGGGAGAGTGTCAGCTCAGGGTCAAGTTCCTGGGGGAGGCACTTTAAAAAAACCAGGGGAAGTTGGGTCAAATGGGTCTGGGTTTGGGGAAGAAGAAGAAGTGGACTAGGAGGGGGAAGAGGAGGAGGAGACAGCTTTCTGGTTTTCTAAAAGAATATATTGAGAGTTTTGGTGTCTCGTGCCTCCCTTCTAGTCTATAGACACCTGGTAATTCCCCAAGACACAGGAAATGTCTTCTATCAAGGTAGGAAACAGCTCCAAGAGCCTCTACAACCGACTGAATCCAGCCTCTGATAAGGACAGGAGGCTCCTGGGAAGTACACCTCTTGCTTATGGGCAATGCTTCGCTTCCCTCAGGGGCAGCATCTTGTGTGATTGTCCTTGTTACTTTTCTGTTGCTGTGATGAACATCGTGACCAAAAGCAACTTGCGGAGGAAAGGGCTTATTTCAGTTTACAACTCTCAGGTCACACTTCATCACTGAGGAAAGTTAGGGCAAGAATTCAAACAGTAATCTGGAGGCAGTAGTTGAGTCAGAAACCCTGGTGGAACATTGCTTACTGGGTTGCTCCCCGTGACTTACTCAGACTGCTTTCTTATAGAACACAGGACCACCTGTCTAGGGTTGGTACCACCCACAGTGGTCTGTGCCTTCTTCTATCAACCACCAATCAAGAAAATGCTCCACAGACTTGCCTGTAAGCCAATCTTATGGAGGCATTTTCTCACTTCAGAGCCCCTCTTCCCAAATGACTATAGCTTATGTCAAGCTGACATAATGCTTTCTGGAATTTTTGTTGTTGTTGTTGTTTTTTGTTTTTTTTTTTTTGTTTGTTTTGTTTTTTGAGACAGGGTTTCTCTGTGTAACCCTGGCTGTCCTGGAACTCACTCTGTAGAACAGGCTGGCCTCGAACTCAGAAATCCGCCTGCCTCTGCCTCCCAGAGTGCTGGGATTACAGGCGTGCGCCACCACCGCCCGGCTAAGCTGACATAATGCTAGCCAGATCAATAATGAGCCTGTAGAGTTGCATCTGACTGTCCGTGCGGGAGACTCCTTTTCAGTTCAGAAGTGTCTGACCGGTGCCCATCTGGGTGAGTCCTCTAAAAGAACCGAGGAGGATGCTTCCCTTGGGACCTCGTTCTAGATTTCAGCAGGAGACAGACACTTGGGCAAAGGCCCATCCAAGGCTTAGTGGCTGTCAACCTTCTCTAGCACCCGTCCATTGCCTGACTGATTCATTGACCTTCAGGGATTTGGCATTAAATACTTTTCTATTGCTGTGATAAAACACCACGCCCAAGGCCACTTAGAAAAGAAAGCCTTTAATTAGGCTTGTGGTTCTAGGGTTAGAATCCACCACGGTGGCCCTAACAGCTGAGAGCTCACATTTCCAACTGAAAGCAGGAGACAGAGAAGGCTAACTTGAAATGGCCCTAGTCTTTTGAAACCCCAAACCCTGCTCCCCGCAGTGAGAGACTTCCTCAAACAAGACCAAACTTCCTAATCATCCTGAAACTGCTACCAACTGGGGATCAAGGAGAACTGAGTTTTCCATCCCAGAGCTACAATACTAACTCCAGAGGGACACCACAGGCTCAGCTCTGAGAGGAGGTCTCCTCTTATTTATTTATTAGGTTCTTTTTGAAATAGGGTCTCTCTATAGAGTCCTGACTGGCCTGGATGTTAGCATTTTGTCTAGGCTCCGCCCCACAGTTACCTGGCAACAGCCAGGGGTGCCTGACTCACTCTAAAAGGGGCTGCTTGTCCCCTCCTCTCTCTCTTGCTTTCTTGCTCCCTCTTGCCCCCTCTCTGTCCTCCCCATTCCCTTCCCCCCCTCCACACGCTCAAGGCTGGTCTCTACTCCTCTACTCCTCTACTTGCTCTGCCTTTCTCTGCCTCTACTACCCTTTCAACTTCCCTCCCCATGTGCTTGAAGAGGTCAGCTCAGGACCTTTGGGAAATTCCACCAGGCAACCCATCCCTCCTGGAAGAGAAAGATCATGAAGCACATAGGCACCCCTCCCCTCCAGAAGGAAGAGGGTGATTTCATTCTTCAGAGAGACCACAGAGGGGACTCACCGTTGACCACCCACAGATAAGAGAAGCCCTTGATACTTCATTCCCTAAGGACCAATCAGTTTAAAAGTCACACTGTTCTGCCAATCACATTGTGCCTAGTTGCTGATAAAACTGGATGAATGGGCTGCCCCCAGGGTCGCCACCTCTCCTGCAGGTGCAGGACAACCCCAGCATGCTGGAACAATGAATTCCTCTTGCTTTTGTATCAATCCTGGCTCTGCGTGGCTCACTCTGGGTCACTCTGGGATCCCCAGTAACTAAGGCTCATCAGAGTCTTCTACCCTGAATAAACTCTATTCGATACTATACTATATACATTATACTATATGTGGCTGACCCCTCAGGGGGAAGGGATGACTCAGCACAAGGCACCCCTTCCCCCACACCTAACTATACAGGTAGTTCTTCTCTCTTTATTTTTATAAAACGTAACATTTGGTGCCGGGACTGCTTGCTCTATAGGCTTCCCTTGATCTCACAGAGATCCATCTGCCTCTGCCTCCTGGATGCTGGAACTAAAACAAACAAACAAACAAACAACCCATGATGCCAGAGGGCTCCATTGTCGTTACATCAGCAAGCATACTCCTAGCATTAAGCTGACCCATATGGGATCACGTGATTGGATGTGAAGGTCACAAAAACCTAGGACTCAGTAATATATTTCTGAACACAGAACAACAAAAGTGGATTAAAATGTGATGATGCTGGTGATGGCGATGATTGTGATGATGATAGCAGTAACAACAAGAACGATGACTCGGTGAGTTAAGGCCCTTGCTGCCAAGCCTGAGGGTCTGAGTTCGATCCCTGGACACAGGAGCAGAAGGAGAACGCTGAGTCCTGCAAGTCGCCCTCTCACGTCCACATCCATTATGTACACACAAATAAGCTAACACAGAAATGGAACAAAACATTTTAATTTAAACAAAAATTTCAAAATCAAATGTGTGATGATTTCCAGGTGTTTCTGCCAGTGCTGGCTCGTGCTGTGTCACAGTATGCCATGACAGCCTTAGCTCTGCGCACTCCACATGCATGTTGTTCAGTCACACGCTATGCAAAACCAATGATCACTGTCTGAACCCTCCTCTGGCTCTGGCCCAAGGCTACCGAGTGCTATGAATTACAGCGTCTTTACTGTACATACCGTTTTCCATTCTTGTAGCAAATATAATGATTTAATTAAGGAAAATGAACACTTCTTACATTTTTCCTACTATCTTTCTTCAGAATGTAAGCATCAAATTAGCCTATCTTTGGGTTGTATGTTTGATTTTAAAAGCTGCTATTTGAGTTACTGACTCAAGTTTCACAGTAATTATTCACTGAGCTTTGGCTTGGGATTAGACAGAATTCCCAATAATTTATGAAATGACCCTAAACACATTTTTGTCATTTTGTGCTATATGTGTATGCAAAGTGCATATATATATATGTGTGTGTGTGTGTGTGTGTGTATGTATATGTATAAAATCAAAATATCAATCAATTCTGAAAAGTGTTGAATATGCTCTGTGACCTGCAGGATCAACTAATTATTCAGCTAAGATTCAATTCTTTATGGAAAAATAAAAACATACCCACTGCTGGGCAGTGGTGGCGCACGCCTTTAATCCCAGCACTTGGGAGGGGGCAGAGGCAGGCGGATTTCTGAGTTAAGGCCAGCCTGGTCTACAGAGTGAGTTCCAGGACAGCCAGGGCAACACAAAGAAACCCTGTCTTGAAAAACCAAAAAACCAAAACAACAACAACAACAAAAACAAACTCATACCCACTTTATTAGTATGCAAATTTGCTTTTATCTATAATAAATGATAAAATTATATATATGCCAAAGAATTGCTTTAAACCTGATTTTTTTATGATTTTTTTCATGAGTGAATTCAGTTACTGTTTGATTTATATACCTATTTTACTTACATACACACAGCAAAAGTTTTTCTTTATTTAAAAAAATTACTTTCTAGCCAGGCAGTGGTGGCACATGCCTGTATCCCAGCACTCTGGGAGGCAGAGGCAGGCGTATTTCTGAGTTCGAGGCCAGCCTAGTCTACAGAGTGAGTTCCAGGACAGCCAGGCTATACAGAGAAACCCTGTCTCAAAAAATCCCAAAACAAACCAAAAACAAAAATAATTACTTTCTAAATTATGTGTGTGTGTGTGTGGGGGGGTTAGGTGAACATGAGTGCAGACACCTGCAGAAGCCAGAATTGGCTTCACCAGGAGCTGGAGCTATAGGCACCCGTGAGCCTCTTGATATAGGTGCTTACGAGCTTAAGCCTGCAAGAGCAGTGTGTGCTCCTAACTGCTGAGCCATCTCCTCAGCCCCTAGAGTAAAAGTTTCTAAAGTGAAGAGGGGCTGTGAAGGGGGAAAAAAAACCCTTAAACATATTTCGTTTATTATTGTTCTGTTTGTCTGTTAGTTTTGAGACAGAGTCTCACTATGTAGCCCTGCCTGTCCTAGAACTCACTATGTGTGTGGGCCAGCCTGGCCTTGAACTCACAGAGCTCTGCCTCCTGAGAGTTGGGATGACGTGTGTGCGCCACCACACCTGGCTTAGTTTATTCTTTTTAGTTAAGTGTAAGTGTCTGCATGAGGGTGAGCAGATGCTCAGGAAGGGTAGGAGAGGGTGCTAGAACCCCTAGCGCTGGAGTTACAGGCTGCCTGAGGAGCTGTTAGGAACCAAGAGCCCTGTGGATGCTCCTCACCCACAAAGCCATCTCTCCAGCCTCTGACTGGAGGCTAAGACTTGCCGAGGAGGTATCCTGGCTGCTTCCCACTAAAGTCCCTAGCGAGCCAGACCATCCTCCAGGGAGGAAACTGGGGTTCCATCCAGAGCTGAGGGAGTTGAAGCAGTGTGGCACATGTACCCAGAGGCTGGGGCGAAGGTAGATTAGTGACTGTTTCCTGTCACTTTACTACTGTGCTTGCTAACTGCAAAGGCAAATGCTTAAGAGAAGATGTATACTTTGGGAGACAGTATGTGTGCGTGTCTCAGAGGCTCATATCAATGTACAAATGTGGGGCTAATCTACATATACAGAAAAATGTGAATTAATTTCCACTCCGATGGTGTAGGTCTAGCTTGGATAAACTTAAGGTTGATTCTAATAAACATTTGGTGCTTAAGAGAGTCTTCTACAGGAGAATGCTGTTTGTCGCGTGATTGATTGTTGAGTCTAAGAATAGGCCATAGAACAATCCCACATGGGAGGCTGTGGGAGGCTTAGCCCCTCTCCCTAACGGAGAGCCTAGTCCTCCTCCCCCCCCCCCCCCGCACCCCACAGCTGTGTTCACAGCAGCAGAACCCTGCCTCAACACTGGCAAAGAACACATGACACACGACACTCTTTAGGTCACTGTCTGAAGGACTGCTGAGGCCACGGCTCACTGTACTTCTCACTTTTAAGAAAAGTTAAGATAACTTATTTTGGTTCTTTTTCATCAGTAAGTAGTTTCCAGGGGTGAGAAAGTATGCAAAGGGTCAAGAAATGGGAGAGAGGCCGGGCGATGGTGGCACATGCCTGTAATCCCAGCACTCTGGGAGGCAGAGGCAGGTGGATTTCTGAGTTCGAGGCCAGCCTGGTCTACAGAGTGAGTTCCAGGACAGCCAGGGCTACACAGAGAAACCCAGTCTCGAAAAAGCCAAAAAAAAAAAAAAAGAAAAAAGAAAAAAAGAAAGAAAGAAAGAAAGAAAAAAAAGAAAAAGAAATGGGAGAGAGAGAGAGAGAGAGAGAGAGAGAGAGAGAGAGAGAGAGAGAGAGAGAGTTAGAGATTTAGGCCTTGGTTCCTGGGACCCTTCAGTGTCAGACTTGCCCTGGTGACTGGGGTAGGCCTAGGTCCTCACTGCCAAGCTCCAGGCACCGGCATCCTGCTCCCTCCTTCTGCCTGGATGTTTGTGTTCTAGGGACGCCTCTGCTACCCGATGTGCCCCACATCTGCATCCTGACGTTGTTCAGTCTTTCCAGGCTGCAGCCCCTGTTCACTAGGCTCTCCTCCCTGCCTGGTACCCAGTCTCCTAGATCGAGCCTCTCATCCGTTGTGGCCTGTAATCTGGAGACAGATGTTCCTGCTGTCGCCTGACTGCCTAGGTTGCAGAAGGCTCCTCTCCCATGGTTTGCCCATGGCTGTGATCCACCTGCCGTCTGGGACGTGCTGCTACCAAATGCTCTGCTACACCCCTCCTCGCCTCACACTGTCCCTGAGCTGCCACCTGTTGTCTGTCTCTACACCCCGCACACTGCCTCGTGCCTGTCACCCTGGATGGCTGCCCAGCAGCTGCAGCTGAGCCCATTCTGCCAGCACCATCCCCAGCCTGATGGGTGGTCTTGTTGGGTTCCCAGCCCTCCCAGCCTGCCTCATTGGCTGCAGTTGCCGGGCCACATCTGGTTAAATACAGAGCTGGGAGAGCCTGGATTCACCCCTCAGGACCATTAGGGGAGGACCAGGTCTGGAAGGCTAGAATGATAATGACAGTGTTTACAGAGGACTTACAGCAGTGGCAGGCGCAGTGATTTGTAAGCTTGCTCTGTACTTTACGACCCCTGCCCTCACCACAGGGCATATACTATGACATTCCCTTTCCACAGATGCAACCACTGAGTGTGAACTCATCTGAATGGACCTAAGTAAGGTCTCCGGAAGCTCAGGTTACAGGGCTGGGATGCGAGCCTCAGAAGCTTATGACCACTGGACCAAATACTCCAGCAGCGTTCTCTAATGCGTCCAATGACCTATTCCTGGTCGCAGATCAGCTGACCAGATGGGAAGGCCACAGTGAAGACTTTTGGACCATTCCATCTTGTTTTAGAGACAAAGGCAATAACAAGGTGGGCTTGGCATCTTTAGGAAGAAGCCTGAAACCACACATCTTCTGGTATGCACCCGCTTCTGAACCCTGTATCCTCTCAGGTCTGAGGAAGTTTCTTATGGTTTTAACACATTGTTAAAAAATGGGAGAACAGGACTTGTGTGTACATGTAGCTAAATCATTAGAGCATTTTTTTGAAGGGAGAGAGGAGGGGGAGGGTCCAGAAGTCATGGAGGAGCTGGTCATCCAGACCCCCTTGACATTGCTCTCAGAGGAGACGAGGAGAGAAAAGGAGGAATGACCCCTGACCTGGGTTGCTTCCGTTTCTGGGAGAAGGGTACCATGCTATGGTGTAGTGATTGGAAGAACGTGACACAGCATGGTGGGTGCAGGGGGCTGGAGGTGGGTTCATTCCTTCCTTATTGAATCTGCTCGTGGGGATTCCTGCGCCACACTTATTTTGGGGGAAACAGGTATGTACGAAACAGGTATGTATGTCGAGGGGCCTTCTCCTTTCTCCTACTGGTTCTCAATCACTGCTGAGTCTGGGAGGGGCGGCTTAGGTATGGGGATTGGGAATATATATATTTTCTAGGCATTCCTAGAAGAATCCAGTATGTGGGCTGACTCCTCTGTCAGTAAGCCTGGGCTGGGCTGCTGGAGAGCCTCTTGCTACTCTTCTCCCTCAGAGGTGATGGAGACCGGGTTCTGGTTATGACCTTTCCTGTTTTGAGTCCTACTTCTAGAACCAAGAAAGAAAACAGAAAGGGAGAAGACGTTCTGGTTTTTTTTTTTTTTTTTTTGAGACAGGGTTTCTCTGTGTAACCCTGGCTGTCCTGGAACTCACTCTGTAGACCAGGCTGGCCTCGAACTCAGAAATCCCCCTGCCTCTGCCTTCCAGAGTGCTGGGATTACAGGAGTGCGCCACCACCACCCTGTGTGTCCCCTGCTATTGAGGACCAGAGACAGGTTCAAGGAGACGCAAGATGTGGCAATTTTCTTCTAAAGGTTTGTTTAGATTGTAGAAAGTTGCCTGCTATACTTTGGAAGTCTTTCAACCCAGATGTAAGATCTGTGTTTATCCTGATCTCTGCCATTAGCTTTAGCTCCCCCTTGGCAGAAAGTTCTGCAAGCATGACAGACCATGAGATGGGGAGTGGGGGAGTGGAGGTTGGGGTGGGGTGGGGGGAGGGGTGGGAGGAGGTGGGGTGGGCGTGGCTGCAAATTGGCAAGGTTCTGTTGGGCTCTGAGGTCAGTCTTAGGATCTGCTGTGGTCCTAAGTATGAGAACTTGCCTTTTTTATAGATAATCCACATTATCCAGAGGATTTTTTTCCCTTCTCACCTTGTCAATGAGGGAGGTGTTGTAATGGTCAAGGTGAGAAAGAGTTCTCCATCCCAGAGCCATGTGGGCTGGTAGAGCCTAGGCATGACCTCAATTACACACGTGTGGGCCACATGGTGGGCCATGTGTGCTGCGGTTGGGTTCTGGAGGCTACGAGACCCTCCATGCTTGGAAGAGCGTGGATCTGCTGACTTGGCAATATGGGTGGGGGTTGGGCCACAACTGCAGGGGAGGGGGCGGGAGCCCCAGGGGCTGAGTTGTGGAGGGGCTTTTCAACCTCACAGTCCTGAGCTCTTCCTTCTCTCCCCTAACCACAAGGGTAGTGTAATTCTCCTCACATTAAAAGTAAACATCTGGCAGCATCTGCAATGCCCAAAATAAACTAAGGACTAATAGGAGGCATTTGTGGCCACAGTGGGTCCTGAGTGGGGCAGAAAGGGCTGGTTCACTACACAGAGCTGAAGCAGCTACTCCAAGTCTCAACTCATTCTCATTCATTGATTGGTGAATAGCTAATTGATTAATGCCCAAGTTCCTAAAATAGCCTGCTGATGTAATTTAGCATGGTTCAGAACAGTGGGGACAACACTGACTTAGTGGGGTCAGATAATAATAGATCAGGGACGAAGAATGGTGCTCAGTTCTGGGGTGTCAACTATACTTGCAAGTCTAGGGTCAAATACCAACGATCCAAGAACACTGGGAA
The DNA here is from genome assembly GCF_947179515.1 of Apodemus sylvaticus. Lineage (NCBI taxonomy): Eukaryota > Metazoa > Chordata > Mammalia > Rodentia > Muridae > Apodemus > Apodemus sylvaticus. The sequence goes on along the minus strand of NC_067477.1, from coordinate 131,256,060 downwards.
ATCGGTGTGGTCATCGAAAGGAAGTCGCCTTCCGGAGATGGAGAAATTGCCTAGATCTGAGATCAAAAGCAGACTCAGTTTAGAAGTAGTCAGGATCCCAGGGCCCTTGGTATGCTAGGCAAGTATTCCACCATTGGGCTTCACTCCTACCCAAGAGCCACGCTTGGACACCCGTCCTCTGAAGCTGGTCGTTGGTGCCAGGAAGGGCAGTGGTGCTGGAGTGGACAGTGATAAATACATTGATTGCTGAAGTCTGGTTGACAAGCTGGAAACAGGGCCCTGGACTGGCTGGCACGGTCTGACGACTGCGAAGAGGCTTACAGACAAAACTGGGCAAATTTGAACAGCGTCAGCTCCATTCCTCAAAGCCACACTTAATATAAGCGACAGACGGAGGAACAAATTAATACCAAAAATGTTGCCAGCTTTCCCATTCTGGCAGGACAACTGTTTCCAGCCAAGGACAGATTCATGAGCCTTTTTGAGCCTGAGGACTTTCACGCTTCGTCATCCTCAGCAAGCAGGTGGCAGCATCTCAGGGCTAGCAGCAGACGGGCGAGCCAAGAAACATGGACTGTTTCCTGGGAGAGGAGGCTGCTTTCCTGGTACCTGGAGAGCGGGCAGCTGGCTAGAACTCCTGAGGTGGTTTTTATGCTGGAGTTCACCAACTGACTGACAGCTGGCTAACTACAACTTGTAGACATGCCTAGCTTGACCTACAAATGTCTTTATCTTATTTTAGCTTTAAACTGCAATTAATGACTCCAAGCACACAGATCAGAAGTCACGGAAAGGGGCTGGAAATACTGCTCAGTGGTTAAGAGTGTGTACTATTTTTCAAAGGACCTGAATTTGGATCCCACCACCCATACTTGGGCTCTGTTTGTAGCTATAGGTCTAAGGGGACCTGACAGAGATGTCTGGCCTCCTCAGTCACCCACACTTCTGTGTACATACCCCATGACCCACATACATATAACTAAAAAGAAAAGAAAGACAATACATAGCATACATACAACAGACACAACACGCACACTCAAACACACAAACACATACACACTCACATATACACAATATATACACACTCACATACACACACAACACATACACACTCACACTTACATATACACACAATACAAACATACTCACACACACACAACACATACACACTCACACTTACATATACACACAATACAAACATACTCACACACACCCAATACATATAGACAAACAATACATAAACCCACATACTCTCGCAATACAACCATATACATACATACACACTCATACAACACGCATAACACATAAATACACATATACAACTCACACTCACATATATACACAATACATACACACAACACACATAGACACATATCACATACACACTCATATATATATATACAATACATATTCACATATACACACAACACACACAACACATTTACACACTCACACACAATACATACACACACATTCACAATACAATACATACACACACACACACACACACACACACACACACACACACACACTGGCTCCTCTAACATGCCTGTGGAGCTCAGCTCTGCATTGTTTAGGTGGGCCTGACCTGTTGCGTCAGTGCCTGCTGGGTCCTGCAGTTACATGTGATTTCAACTCTTCTATTAAGCCATTAAGTGATTCTTCTGTACTAGATAATTAGTGGGGCTGGCTTTCTAAAATTTCAATACAGAAAGGTCATATACTAGAATGAGAGATTTTGGTCCCACTTTTGGTACAAAGATCCAACTATTCCTTCAGTATAGTGAAACTCTTATCTAAATACAGTCCCCCCATCCTGCCCACAGGTTGTCATATGCTCAGTAGTGGAGTGTGTGATCAGCAGACACGAGGCCCTATATTCAATACCCACTACTACAAACAATTAGGTGTTTTTAGTAAAAACAATATTGCAAAGATGACATGTTAGTTCGAAATGCCACAGTGAAACTCATATGTTAGCTGTCTTAGTCAGGGTTTCTATTCCTGCACAAACATCATGACCAAGAAGCAAGTTGGGGAGGAAAGGGTTTATTCAGCTTACACTTCCACATTGCTGTTCATCACAAAAGGAAGTCAGGAATGGAACTCAAGCAGGTCAGGAAGCAGGAGCTGATGCAGAGGCCATGGAGGGATGTTCCTTACTGGCTTACTTCCCCTGGCTTGCTCAGTCTGCTCTCTTATAGAACCCAAGAGCACCAGCCCAAAGGTGGTACCACCCACAAGGGGCCCTCCCCACCTGATCACTAATTGAGAAAATACCCCACAGCTGGATCTCATGGAGGCACTTCCCCAACTAAAGCTCCTTTCTCTGTGATAATTCCAGCCTGTGTCAAGTTGACACACAAAACTAGCCAGTACATTAGCATAAATCATAAAAAGTAAAATAATATAGCAGACATGAAAAAAGTTGAAAATGAAGAAAAATATTATTATAAAGAAGCACAGTTCCTCTGTATTTCCTTCCATGCCTTTTTACCTTCATTTCTCCACCACTGGAAAAGCCTAAGCTTGCTCCTATTTCTTTCATTTATCATTATAATTTATGTATTTTTCTCATATTGCTGTATAACTCTCATTTTTTTTATTCTAAATAATATTGCAAGAAACATCCAGGTTGCATGAATCTTCTTGTGCTTTTTCTTTTATGGTCAGGGTCTCACATGGCCCAGACTGGCCTCAAACTCCTATATAGTTGACAATGACCTTCTGCTCCCCGGTCTCCCTGCCTCTGCCTCCTAAGTGCTGGGCTTGCAGGTGTGGGCCACTACACAGTTTATCTTGTGCTGGAGATTTGAGTTCAGCCTCATGCAGGCCACACAAACGCTACCAAATGACCACACCTAAAGTTTGCATTCTTCTCTCAGTAGGTTTTCTCCTCTTTCCCTCCCCATCTCCCCCCCCCCCACACGCCTCTTTCTTTGTTTTTTTGAGACAGGACTTCTCTATGTACTGTCCCAGAACTTGCTCTGTAGACCAGGCTGGCCTTGAACTGACAGAGATCTGCCTGCCTCTGCCTCCTGAGTGCTGGGATTAAAAGCATACACTGCCATCAGCCTGTATTTTCTTAAGTAGCACAGTTCAGCTCCATAAAGACTCCAGACTCAATGTTTCTCGACCCGGAAGTTTCTAACCCAAATATACCCTGTGGAAATCTCTTCATCTCAGCAAATTGCTGGAAAGGATATTGGGGGAAAAAGGTCATTTCAACATATTTGATAGGATTGTGGATAATATACCTTTTTTATTTCAGCATAAGAAGTTCATTCTAAGATTAGCAATATCCTGAACGTCAAGTCAGACAGTACCGAGTATGCTCACGAGATGTCTACCTTTAAAGAAGAAACCCGTTTTAATAATCGCACGATGCTGTGTGGTTGACAATAGAGTCAGAAGATGCCTCACAGCATCGAAGGTTGGTAGAGGAAGATACAGGGGACAGAGGTAGGAGAGGCAAACTGTCCTTTCCAATGACAACACTTCTGAACCCTGAGTACAATAGTCATGTCTTAGAAAAATAGCTGCCTTTAAATTTTTTATTGACAGCAGAAAAAAATGACGCCACAAGACCGGATCATTGAGGTCAATTTATATCCTATATACAACCCAGAGAATGGTGTAAACAAAGCCATTCATTAAATGAAATTGGATACAGATAACCTTGTGCTGCCTCCTGCACAAGTTCAGATGCAGGCAGCAATTTAAATCTCTAAGTCACGGAAAGCCAGCCGTGTGGTGGATTTTATTTATTTGCCTTTCTTGTACCCAACAACTCCCTGTGACCCATAAACGAAGAGACTGCTCTCGATGAGGCAGGACAATGCGAGATGCTTTTCTTTCGGTTGACTCCTTTGTGAAGAACCAGAGACACCAGAGGCCTGTCTGGGAAACCACCCACCAGTGTGAAAGCCAGGGGGTAGGCCAGAATCTCTAAGGGCGGGATTAGAGAGCACTTGAGAAAGCCCCAGTGCCCGTGGCAAGGCAGCCTGGCCGTGCTAAGGGGAAACCATGCCTCCATAATCTACCAGAGCCCTCTGAAGGGTCACATAAGAGTGTGGATAAGGGGAAGTGGTGAGCACAATCTATTTACACTTTCCAGAATCCTTAGAAAGCTCTACACCAAAAGCCAGTCCACAGAGCTGTCGCCATGGGGACGGGGAGAATGTCTGGTGACAAATAGGGAAATGGCTCTGAGATAAGCACTAAAGAGCAGGGATAAGCAAGCGTTTCCTTGGGTGTGGAAAAATGTTAACAGCTAGGCAGTTGCTGGGGAACTGACGTGTCTGGTGGTCCAGGTGAGCAGGCCTCAGTGGCTAGAGATGTGACTGTTGGATCCCTTTGTTTGGTCAACCTCCCGCCACGGCTGTGTCTTCTCAGTGGCTTTGTTGGATATATCTGTGTTGGTGGCATCTCCAGTAAGCTCATGAAAGAGGAGGGGGTATATTCAACATGGTGATTGGCATCTGCTAATGACTCTTTCGAATCTCAATAAGGGGCTCTAAGATGCCAAAGATGTAGGAGGCTCCTGAGAGTCCGAAGATGCTTGCCAGGGGCAAAGGCAGGCGAGCATTACAGAGGCTTTATCTTTGCTTTTGCATGAACTATGTGAAGAATGAAAATATCACTTTAGATAATAATAGCAAGTTATTCATTTTTAAATTGAGATTTCTATTTACCCCGTGTTACTTTTTATTTAGTTATTTATTATTTAGAATAATAAATAACAATGGCACATGCGTGGAGACCTGCGAGCACCTGTGGGATTTGGTTCCCTCCTTCTACCATGTGGGTCTCAAGGACTGAACTCAGGTGTCAGCCTTGGCAACAGGTGACTTCATCTCCTGAGCCACCACACCAGCCTGAGATGACAAACTGAAAACTCTCAAGGACAGTTCAAGAAATACAATGGTTTCTACAGTACGCGTATTTTCAGCCTTCTCCATTATTATCTTCACTACTGGTTTTGAAGACATGAAATATTTGGGTGTGTCCATGTGATGTTGGGGTTATAGACACTTGTCACTCTGCCTGGATTTTATGTGGTGCTGAGGATTCAAACTCAGGTCCTATGTGTAGGCATCACGAGGGCTTATCCACTGAGCCATCTCCCTAGACAATTCCCATAGAATTTTAATAGCATTGATTGGCTGCATATCTGGTTACATTGTATTCTCTAAGATTTTTCTTCTAGCCGGGTGGGCGGTGGTGGCGCACGCCTGTAATCCCAGCACTCTGGGAGGCAGAGGCAGGCAGATCTCTGAGTTCGAGGCCAGCCTGGTCTACAGAGTGAGTTCCAGGACAGCCAGGGCTACACAGAGAAACCCTGTCTCGAAAAAAAAAAACAAATCCAAAAAACCAAAAAAAACAAAACAAAAACAAACAAACAAAAAAAGATTTTTTCTTCTAAGGACGAAGTCTCAACAGAGAGTAAGAGTTCTTTCAGGAATGAGGAGCTGCAATATGGATATATGGTATAGAGGACTCCCCTGAAAGTTTGGGCCAAAGCTGTAATTTCATCAGATGGGCTCAGTAAGTAGTTGGCTATCTAGAGATGGCACTGGAGTTAGACATCTTCTCTTCAGCCTCCTCAAGGCCGGCCAGTCCTTCAGTTTGAGGGGTGGTGGGCTCCTGATCTACATTGCTCCCCTGCATGCTGCTGCCTGTCTGAGAGCGCAGGCAACAGTGCGTCCACACCAACCTCCTCAGCCCTCTGATTCTAATGTAGGCTGGTCCTCTTGACAGGAGATTGAGGAGAGGGAGGAGACGATGGCAAGGTCCTCCTCTGTGTGAAGTCACCGTGCAACTGTTTGCTCTGGTCACTCTTTTTTTTTTGTGGTCCCTTTCCACATGACTCCTTTGGAGGGGTGGGGGTTTCCAGGTTCTGGTAACAGTTCCCAATCCCTTCCTGTGGTAAGAGACGGTGACAACTTAGCTCCTACAGTTCCAGGTTACAGCATTACTCTAGGGACTCCCCTATGCCCTACTCTTGTCACCGTGGCTTACACTCACAGTGCTGCTTCCTGTTGAGGCCCCGGGTGCTGGAGTCGGGATGTCTTGCCCCCACACTTTGAGAAGGACCTAATGGAAGTGACACAGGGCCAGAGGAGAGTGGTCAGGAGGATGTGGAAAGCTCAAGATGGAGTTTTAGGAAGAATCTTTATCTGTCAGCTTCGTATAGTTAAACTGATTTGACAGTTTTTCCAAGTGAGAGGTACAATACCCACAGACAAGTGTAGAGAAGTGGGGGTTCCTGTGCAGAAGACCTCAAAAGGGTCCTTTAGGGACTGGCCCTCTGGGGACATCCTCACTGTGAGTGATGATGACAGTGAGCTAGATGGTCCTGCTTCTCCATCTACGGAGCAGCCCTTCAAAGGGATGGTGTGGTTGTTTGAATAGGTTTGGCCCCCATAAACTCATGTGTTTGAATGCTTGGACCACAGGGAGTGGTATTGTTAAGAGGTGCCGCCTTGTTGGAGGAAGTGTGTCACTGTGGAGGCAGGATTTGAGACTATATGTGTTCAAGCTAAGCTCAGTGAGACTGTCTCCTCCTTGCAGCCTTTGGATCCCGATGTAGAACTCTCCACCCCGCCTGCGCGCTGTCATGCTTCCCACCATGGTGATAATGGACGGAATCTCTGAAACTGTGAGCCAGCCCCAATTAAATGTTTTCTTTTATAACAGTTACCTTGAGCCAGGCTCACAGTGGTGGCACACGCCTGTAATCCCAGCACTTGGGAGGCAGAGGCAGGTGGATTTCCTAGTTCAAGGCCAGCTTGGTGTACAGAGTGAGTTCCAGGACAGCCAGGGCTATTCAGAGAAACCCGGTCTCAAAAAAACAAACAAACAAAAACTTACCTTGGTCATGGTGTCTCGTCACAGCAATGGAAACCCTAAGACAGAAGTTGGTGCCAGCACATTGAGGTATTGCTGGGATAGGCCCAACTATGTTTGGGGAGGATTTTGGAAGGGGTTTGAGACTTTGGGCTAGAAAAGCCATTGAGAGTTGATGTTCTGTAGGATCTTGGAAGATAAGGGTGTTGAGAGCAGTGCAGAAGGCAGAGGCCTGGCTTGTGACATTTCAGCGAGAAGATTAAAGGCTTTATCAGGGCCATTGCTATTTTGATTTAAGATTCTGTGGTTCTTAAGGTTAGCTGCGGCTAAAGAATATATTGTGATTAACAAGATACCAGAACTCCTAGAGTGAAACTTTTATGTTATTGGGACGATTGATACTGGTTATCTGGAGCTAAGAAATTAGCAATGGTTAAGAAGAGACCAGCATTACTGAGGTAAAATCTTCTGGGAAGTGTTTTCTGAGAACACAGAGAAGCTGGGTTCCAAAGACAACCACGGTTGTACCTCATGTTGGCAGCTGGACTTGGCACAGTGTAAGAGTCACTCAGGTGGTAACTAATTTTGAAGGCATGAAGGGGCCATGGAGAACAGCTGAGGCTCAGCACTGTGAGAGGCCAGGGGAGCCATTGGAGAAGGTACAGCCACAGTGGCAGTTGAAGACCCAGGACTGAAGAGGTCATGTAGAGAAACTGAGGCTTGGCACCATGAAGAGAGCCTATGAGAGGCTATTGGTGAAAGTGCAGGCCAGTTGCAGCAGAAGTTGCCAGCATTTTGGAGATGCCAGAACCATGGTATGACCACCAAGAACAGCAGCAGCAGTGAAGTGGAGTCAACCAGAGCCTAGAGCCCACAGAGGGCAGAGCTGGAGAAGTGACCCAAGCCCTTTGGAAGAGCCTGGAAGATTGTAAGTGGATTCCAGAGATTGCATGGATGGAGTTTGCTTTTGCTTTGCTTTAATTATGACATTGCTCTGTTTTATTCCCTCTGAAGTAAGAAAGAATTTTACTGGAGCTCACAGTGAAGAAACTTTGCATTGTAAAAGACTTAGGATTTTAAAAGAGAGTAGATATTTTAAAGGGACTGAAAATTTAATGTGTTTGAATTTGTAAAGACCGTGGGACTTTTAAAGTTAGATCATTAGTGATGTGTTTGTGTGTCAAATTGACACGGGGTCAATTGTACTGGTTGGTTTTGTGTGTCACCTTGACACAAGTTAGGGCCATCACAGGGAAGGGAGCCTCAGTTGAGGAAATGCCTCCCTAAGAACCAGCTTTTCTCAGTGATTGATGGGACCCAGTCCATTGTGGGTGGTGCCATCCCAGGGGTTGGTGGTGCTGAGTTCTATAAGAAAGCAGGCTGAACAAGCCAGTAAGCAGCACCCCTCCATGGCTTCTGCATCAGCTCCTGCCTCCAGGTTCAGGCCCTGCTTGAGCTCCTGTCCTGATTTCCTCCAGTGATGGGTTGTGATCAAACAAACCCTTTCCTTCCCAACTTGCTTTTGTTCATGATGTTTCATCGCAGCGTTAAAACCCTAACTAAGATATCTAGTGTAGTCTGGGATCCCTTCTCTGTGGAGAGGCTTGTGTGAGTGAGTCACTGGGCCCGTGGGTGACGCCAGCCTTCAGAGATCGGCATATGCTGAGAGGAGAGGAGATCCCAGGCTTCTGGATACCGAAAACACCACAGGCTAGATCCTGGCCCCTCAGGACAAACACCCATCTCATTGCCCTGAGGATTAAGGGAGAAAGCGCACGGAAGGGCAGCCGAGAACAATCCTAGTTAGTCAAGCAATTCCCTGCCTCTTGATCGGGGAGCAGGGGGCAAACGTGTCTTACATGTTCTGGCCAAAGGATGAAAATGCCAGAAGCTGTTGTCATGGACAGGGGGTGGGTGGGCACATTAGCCCAAAGTCTCCTAATCCCATTTTCTGCTTTCAAGCTAATCCTCTCCCCGGCTTTTTCTGTCTGCCGCACACTCCACTCCCCGGGCAGTGGCCCAGGAGCTGTCTCATTCTTCCTAGTCACAGGCAGTGCTTGCTCGGGGGTTGGGGGTACCTCAGGCAGGGGTGCTCAGACAGTCTGACATGCCTTGCTCTCTGAAGCAGCCCTGGGTGATCTCTGTGGACAGACCACAGGCAAGCACCGAGCGCTCAGCTAACTGATGCAACAGTGGCAGTGTGATCAGTATGACCACAGCACCGGCTGTGGACAGAATTCATTCACCCCCAATTCTTCAGATAGTATTACCCTATAATTTGCTGACATATAAATTCAGGGAAGTTATTTTAGCCAGATAAGACAGTGAGCAGAGGGAGCACTTCCTAGGACTGCCGGCCATCCTGGCCTGGTTCTGGAGCCTCAAGAACCTCCAGCTGCATTGTCTCTTCATGTTGTTTCCGTCTTCCTTGGCTTTGAAACAGACTGGCACTCCCCATCCACCAGGCTTCCCTTCTCTGACATCACCCAAGGCTTCAGTAGGTGAACATATTTTCTCTGCCCACTGCTCCCGGAAATCATGGTTGCTACAGTGGGGTGGAACAGTGCAGGCGTTGTGGTTTGGTTCTGGTGTCTGTAGGAAGGAGAAAAATATGCAGCTGGGAACTGAGAGATAGGTAGGTGGGTGTGTGTCCCTTCTGGATAGTGACACCCCTTTCTGGGCATGTCTTTGCCTGGTCACTCCAGGTAGCAAATGTTTTTCTCTTAGGTTTGCAGGACTAAAGTGTGGCCGTTTCTGTCCTCAGAAAGGGGTTGTAAGGCAAAGTGTACTAGGCTGAGGGGAACCTACTGTCCCTTCAGCTACCTGGGTGAAGCTTTCTGAAAAGATTCTCTGCCTTGGCTTGCTGCAGTCAGAATAAGGATGAGGTCTCCGACCCAATCCTCTTCCCTGTTCTCCCCTGACCCGCCTTATCATTTTTGCTTTGGTTCATATTCCCCTGCTAGATTGTTCTTACTAAATGCACAAAACTGAAGCTCGTTCTTCCAAAGAGCCTTCTTTCTCTTCACTTAAGAAAGGACCTCTGAACCTGTGCTGGACGGTGGCGGTCACACCGGTGTAGGCGCAAAGCCTGTAGGTTGCTTGGCTAACTCCTTCTTTCTTAATTATTTCTCCATCAGGTAATTGAGATGGCCAATATCCCACCATGGGATGACACTCCTGGGCCAAGGCTTTGTGCACAGAAAGTCAAAATGTATTAAAGCGAGGACCTCCTTGAGGGAAAGGGGTCCATCCACCCTCCTATCTGCTCAGGACAGGCATCATGGGCAAAGAGCCTAGAAACCCGCCATCGAGTCTTCAGTGTTTGTCACTGAGATTTCGTCCCCCCCCCCCATCCTCCATCAGAGCCACCAGCCAAATGCACTGCAGGCATAACTGGGGCTGAGTAACAATCTTCTCAAGAACTCATGGTTGAGGGGAGTATCTGTCGCAAAACATCATTTTATTAATTGATTAATTTTTTTTTTACAAAAATAAACAATTTAATGAACAAGAAGTACAAAAGCTTCTGGATATGCAAACTCCAGGAGGGGGAGAGCCTGGTTTCGGCTGCTTGGTGGCTTTCACTGAAAGCAAATGAGGCAGAAAGGCCCCGACCCTACCCCACCCCAGTCCTGGCTCAAATGCAATCTGCTCCTCCACGCTAGTCTTGGCTCATAGGGACGTGTGCGCTGCTGCCCAGGAGCCGGGCTGGCCTAGGAGCGACCTCTACGGAGAGGCCAGAGAGCCTTCCCAGTGCTGGCTCACTCACATCTCGGAGCGTCCCCTCCCCGCTCTTCATTTGGCTCTGAGCTGAGAGAACACTCTGCGACTGACTGTCCCCACGCAGCTCCTGCCCACGGTGACTTACACAGCAGCAGCAGCAGCGTCCTGACTACATTCTCAAGCCACCAATGCAGTAACAGGCTGCCCACGGGACTGTCCCGGTTAAGAGCAGCCTGAGCACTCACTGCTCACAGCCCACAGCTCCAGAGAGGATGCCCAGGCTGGGAGCAGCAGTCTGGGCCCGAAGCTGGCAAACTCACATTTAACATTTTGCATATTGCACGTTTGTCCTGGTCACATCAGTTGCTCTGGGACTCAGGTTAGCCTTGTCTGCAGGGGTTCCCAGGTGGTATGCAAGCCACGCCTACAGCAGGCAAGCCCAGCTGGTCAGCTGAGCCCCACAGCCAGTCAACCAGGGGCCTTCACATACGTGGTCTTGCTGGCATCAGGGACCACTTGGCTCCATCCAGTCTTAAAAAAGACCAGCTTCCGACCTAGGGTCAGGGATAAGAGTAAGGTTACTTGAAGGATGTGTGTGTGCATACACACACACACACATATATATATACACATTATATACATATATATGTGTGTATATATCTATATATATACACACATATATACACACATACGTATATATATACATATACACACATATATACACATACGTGTATATATATGTGTATATATATATGTGTGTATGCACACACACACACACATCATCATCTCTGCCTGTTCTCAGGCTTTTCTGAGGGGGGGGCCCTTCACATCTTTTGAGATCCACCTCCATGTGGCTCACCTGTCCAGGTGGTCTGGTTGGTGACCACAAAGGCACGACATTGAGCATGGCTCTCACAGACATCTACAGCCTCAGCCAGGTTGAACACAGACAGGAGGCATCCGCCGTGGTGGTGGGATGGCCAGCAGCGATAGTCCTCCTGTGCGATGCTACTGTCCGGGATGCGTTGGTACTCTAAGAGTTGAAGGGAAGAAAGTGAGAACTGTGTGCCCAGGCAAGGGCTGAGGGCTCTGTGAACAGGATCGCAAGACTCATTCGCTAGATGGAAGCCGGCGCCCGGCACAGCCAGCCGAGAACTGAAGGCAGCCAGAGCTGCTCAAGCTCACAGACTTGGATTTGAGGACACGTGCATCTCTTAGATTTAAGGCCACATAGGACACGTATCAGCAGTATAGGACAAATGGCGGCCTGTGTGGGCCAGGCACGGACTCGGAGATACCAGCTGTCTGTGCCGGCCTCAGAGCTTACGGCCTTTCAGACATTTAGAATAGGGCTTCTCAAACATCGTGGTACATGTGAATTTCCATGCAGTATTATTGCAATGCAGATACTGATTTGGGAAGGGCTGGGTGGGGCCTGAGGATTCCTGACTAGATTCCAGTCCTGCCCATGTGTCGCAAGGGTTCAGAGCCCCTCAGACATACTTGGTCCTGACTTTGGGGAGAAGCCAGCTAAGCTTCCAAGACAGACCTGGGACCCCAGGAAAGGAGTTTGAGGTTAAGAAGAATGTAGATTAACACAAAATGCCACAGTTTAGGGTTCAGGGGTTTGAGAAGGGTTGAGACCTCCCTGTGGTTCAGAGCCTCAGAGGCTCCTCAGGAGGCTGAGAAGTGGGCCTCTGGCTCCCCGGTCTAACCCACTGCCCTAGGAGCCCCAGCTGCTGACTGATAATGCAGAAACCCTGGGCCTCTGGCCACCCCACCCTCCTGCCTCCTCCTCCTGCCAGGGACTAGACCAAAGTCCAGGCAGGGGTGCCTGTGATTTATGGCCCCATAAAGGGAGTCCTGGGGGACAGAGGCGGCCATTGTTCACCTCGTTAAACTTTATTTACAGGGCTAACGAGGGCTCCCCCACCCCTCAGGCTGGTCCAGCCTCCTAGAAAACGGAGGCTGCCCACCCTTTGCCCCTCAACCACTGCTAAACCCTTAGGCTTCTGCAGAGGGACCTCTGCCTGTAACCGTAGCTACAGTTCCCCCCCTTCCCTGGTGGGGGGAGCCGCTTCTCTGCTGGTTTCAGAGCAGGCTACCTGTTCCTCCACTGCCCCCCATGCCCCAGGAGTGCAGAGGAAGGGAAGAGAAGAGAAGCAAATGTGTGTTGTGACCCAGCTGTGCAAAAGGAACGGTGCTAATTGCTTTTACACACCTTGTAGGCTATTTAATCCCTATAAGAAATTTTGCTAGGTGAATGATTTTGAACCCAGTTCCCAGTGGAGGTGAACGAGGCCCTGGGGGTAAGTCATCCGGCCAGCTCCTGGAGGGGTCTAAAGCCATTCTTAGAGAGGGCTCAGTGCTCACCCAAGGCGAATGCTAGCAGTTTTAGGTCAGTCAGAAGCAGGACTTCAGAGTGAAGCATGATCCCAGTGAGCTCGGGAGCTCGGAGAGCGGCCTTCGGAGAGCGTCTCGGAAGACAGGGTAAGCGAAAGCCCGGTGGGTGGGGGTCACTCACTGTCAAACCCACTCCCACCTGCCCTGTCCCCAGGTTCCCCTGGCCACTCACCAGCCCTGCTGCTTGTAGAGTTCTGCAGGTACTGCCCACTCCGGAATAGGTGCAGCACCGTCTCCAGCTGGGCCAGGGTTTCATCCACGCCCCAGGCGAGCTCTCCTGCAAAGTGCAGCATAGTTATCACCACAGGCCTGGCTCTGGGTCCTCCCACAGGAAGCCAGTTACTTTGCTTCCTGAAGCCAGGGCTTGGTGGCTAAGGAGGGTCCTTACCACAGCATACTATTTTAGAATATAATGGGTCCTAGACCTTGCATATCCCAGGGTCATTCTTGCCTCCATTTCTGATAGGGCAGGGGCGAAGGGGTCCTGAGGCTTACCTGTGGCATTGACAATGGTATCCAGGAGAGGCCGGAGGGAAGGCGGGGCACTGTGTGGCAGGAGGTATGTGAAGAAGAACCTGTGGCAGAGAGGACGCAGGGAGGGACTCAGGGGCCCAGCCTTTGGAACGACATCTCTTCCCTCTCACTTCCATTAGTGACAGATGCCAATGTGGCCTGGGAGAGTCCTCATGCAGGGACCAGGCATGCTGTGGGGCATGGGGTTGGGCTCGATCGTGACTACAACTAATTTCAGACCAAACTGGGACCAGAGGTCCGTTTCTCTCCCCGCTCTCATCTTCCTGGCCACACTGTCCTCTGTCTGACCCCGGCACTGGAACAGCCCCATAGTTGGGAAGTTGTAAAGGTCAAGTGCTAGCTAGGGTGGAGAAGGCCCACGCCAGGCCTGGCAGTCCCAGGCTCTGAACGTGACACTATTTTAAGAAGCCTCCAGCTGCCCCTCCAGCCCAGGGAGGCTCCCCTCAGGGCTCTATTCTTAGCTCACAGCCACATTCGATCCTGACTGGGCCCCTGCCGCTCCCTGCCTTTCTCTGCAGTTCCACCGGTCAAGGTCATCTTCCCCTTTGGCCTTTTGGCCCCCGAGGGCTCTTACTCCGCCAGTCCCCTTGGCTGGAGTCCCAACACCTATGGTCATTACCTGTAGGCATTGTAGAGGTTCCGTTTCTCATTCATGCCCTCACACCAGCCCTGGGCAGAGCAGGGCAGGCTGAAGTTCCTGGCTGGAAACTCCAGCGTGCAGTCGGCACCACTAGTGCATGGCGTCTCCTCCACGCGGGCATCATCCAGGTCTGTCACCTTCAGCTCCCCATCCACTAGCACGAACTGCCGAGGGCGGAAGTCAAGCAGAGTGACAGAGCCCAGAGGGGAGTGGGCGAGGTGGTGGAGGAGGCGGCCAAGGCTGAGGCAGATCTGAGGGAGACACGTCAGTTGGGTCAGGCCTGCTGGACTCACAGCTCTGGCTTTAGCTTGGGGGTTGGTCTTTCTCTTTTCTCACGGATCTGGACTAACCACTAGGAGTGAGATAGCAACGGGATGCGGGCATGGAGAATGGCTTTCCTTAAGCCACACCTTGAATGCGGCCTCAGCTCAGTGCCTGGAACTAGGGCAGTGGCTCCCAACCTCCCTATGCTGCGACCCTTTAATACACTTCATGCTGTGGTGACCCCAATCAGGAAATTACTTTCGTTGCTACTTCATAACTATAATTTTGCTACTGTTATGAATCATAATGTAAATCAGATATGTAGGATATCTGATATGCAATCCCTATGGAAAGGGTCTTTTGATCCCCAAAGGGGTTTGACCCTCAGGATGAGAGGAAGCCTCCATATGTGTGTAAGGTTATTTATCTGTGATCCCAGGAAACTGGTTTTCCTATACTAGCTGTGTAAAAGGTGTGTGTGTGTGTGTGTGGGTGTGCATGCACGGGCATGTGCGGGCATATACTTGTATGTGTGTCCACACACCTGTGCACACACTTGCCCTCATGAACACATGTGTGCACACTCATTCACATTAATGTGCACGTATGCTATGGAGAGCAGGGACACCAAAGGCCAGGGTCCTCTGTCCTGTTCCTTTTTTAACCCTTTGGCCCATGGCAGAGCCAGAGTGTGCTCCTCCCTCCTCCCCACTCCCTCCTTCCCTCCCTCCCTCCTCCTCCCTCCCTCCCTCCCTGGCTGAGGAGTTTAGGCTGCTCTGAGAAGTTGCCTTCTAAGGGAGAACCATCCCCACAGAAAGCCCAGGCCTGAACCCTCCTCCCTGCTTACTCGGAATCGGTCCTCCCAGGAAGTCTGCAACAGCTGGATCATGTCCACGGGGGCGCCCAGCTCTGTGATGGTGGTCAGTGTGTCCGGGATGTCCTCGCTGTCCTGGTAGCAATAGCCATAGAGCTGGGGGATAACCAGGGCAGGTCATTAGGTCACAGGGGAGAGGCAGGGACAGAGAAAGACTGGACTATCAGACCCCTGCCCTCTGCCCTTGTCGACATCCCTCTGTCTTTGCTTTAGCCAGTCTCGAGACAGAGAAGAACAGGGTTGCCTGGGAAGTCTGGCCTCCATTCCTGAAGCCTCAGCTCCCACTGGCTTGGTGACATCACCTCTTGTTAGTCAGGGAAATGGGCAGTCTCAGACACCACGTACCTACCAGGCACTGTGCTAAAGGTATTATGTGCTTAGTCCAGTTCTTAATTTTAAACTTCAGTTTAATGTATTATTACTGTGGTGTGTATGGTATGACTGAGTGTATGCGCTGAGGTCAGAGGGCGACTCTCGGGAGTCAGTTTTCTCCTTTCGCTGTGTTTTCTGGGGAGGGGACGCAGGCCATCAGGCTTGGCAGCACGCGCTTTTACCTACCGAGTTATCTAGCTAGTCTTTCCAACTCTTACACTCGCCCTGGTGGCGTACGGCTGCGGCCACTATGCCTGATTTGGCGTGGGGAAGTTGATTCAAGCGAGGTTAAATAGGTCATACAGCTAATAAACACAGGGCCGGGATGCAGCTGGATGTCCCCAGGATTTCACAATCTGGCTTTTCTGCTAACCACGGCTCAGCAAACGATCATCTGATTCCCTCCCCTCCCGCAATCTGTGTGGACGTCTCTACCATCTCAGCTCTCTAAGGCCGAGAGGCCCGTCTGCTATTCTTTGCATTCGTGTGTAGGAGACCCAGTGACAGGCGGCTCTCAGGGAAGGGCTGTGTGGGAGCACGATTTGTTGCTGTGCACGTTCTCCTCACCCTGGGAGGGTCCCTGGACCCAGCGGCCAGCAGGGAAAGCCGTTAACGCCCACCTCAGCGTTCTCCTAGAGTGGCTTGCCTCTCAACCTTTCTCCCAACACACTGCATAGCTCAGGCTTACAATGACCGCCAACCAGCCAGCACCCTATGGGGCAGGAGCACAAAGGCTGAGTTGTCCAAGCCCTACAAGGGAAAGTGAAGATCTCTGTGGCTGAGGGTTGAGATGGGGGACAGGGAGCCCATGGTCTAAATGTGCTGGACACAGCAGCTCCTCCTGCCAGCACCCTCCCCAGCTGCCCTGCTTGCCCCAAACCCCTACGCTCCTCCCTGGAGTCCCAATCCTGTCCCACCAGAGAAGCTAGAGTCAGTCTTAGTGTACCAGATTACCCCAGCTGTGCCTTGAGGGAGCAGGGGCTGCCCTGGGGACCCTCTTTTTCTCTCTCCCTCCATACCCCCAGTCAAGCCAGGGAGGCCCCAGACTCAGGATGGACTTTAGGGAAGGTAAAAGGAGCAACCTTGAGGCCTGGTTCTCATTTTCTTGCTCCAGGGTGAGCCTTTGTGGGAAACTTCTGAAGGTTATTAAACACCCGGAGGTCGTTAAATGCACTATTAACGAGGTATTAATCAACACCCCTCGAAAAAAAATAAAAAGACACCATTAACCATCCCCCACCCCACCCCCAGGAAGCATGAAGCTAAGGACTGTTGTTGGATCTTTTGTTCTTTTTGGGAAGAGAAATTCAGTCTAGCGTGGTCAGAATCTGCAGCCCACGCTGGCCTGGTGAGGTCCCAGGATGATGGGGTGGGGAGAGGGAAGACTCCTGTGCCCTTTGACCCTGAGCGGCAGAGGCATCTCTCCTGGGAAGAAGAAGAATGTATGTGGAGGATGAAGTGGGTCCAAAAGACAGAAAGATCTCCAGGTGACCAGCGTCTGTGCTGGGAAAGGCACAGCGGGCCTCCACAGCTGTCTTGTATTCACCAGTAGAGCCCACAGTGTAACTTCAGGCTGTCCAGAGACGGGCAAAGGGTCTCAGGAGCCTGGGATACTTTAGAAAGTCCTCTGGCTCCTCCCTAGCTCAGCAAACAGTCAAACGGTTTTGAAATTTTAAACGATTAGGAGGTATTAAAACAACACGATGTCTAGTTGCTGGCACACATAGCTCTGAGGCCTTTCAAGGAGGAAGACCCACTGCAGGCTGTGCTGGCCACAGACAGCCTGACTGAAAAGGCCAGAGGGACATGGCCTGGTAGTCAGAGAATAGATGAGATGATCTCATCCTCAAAGCTGTCCCTAAGATATACTAGGGACTTCCACTTTCCCTAGGACCCTGAACACTTCTGTCCTCAGGGGTGTTAGCTCCAGCCCCAGACTGGAAGTCTCACAAACAATTCTGAGAGATGCCATGCTGGAGATGGCATGGGTGAGACATGTTCCCTTGTCTTTCTCTGGTGCCCTCCTTACTGGGGGACAACATTACAGACAAAGATCACTCTGTGGGTCTGGTTGTGGGTGTAGTTGGGTACTTGTGGAAATGCTTGGGGAGGCCATCGAGGAAGGAATCCCTCTGGGTAGGAAGGCCCACTGAACGTCAAACCTGTCCTGAGAGATGGCCTTGAACAATTAACACTGCCCCGCAAAGTCACTTAGCCACGGCCTCTCCATCCCCACAATCTGGCTGGCACCTCAGGGATTCCAGAAGGTTCCCAAGGACCCAGAAGAAGGAAAGAAAACAAGATCCTCCCAGTTAGAACGTCCACGTAACCAGTCGCTCACTCCCAAAGCTCCGGTCAGTCAGTGTTGGCCATGAGGCCAGACATAAACATAAACACACACACACACACAAACACTACGGGCGTTTGGGACCAATGCGGGGCCTAGGACTTTGACAGAACTTGTCGCAAGAGTATAGCCAGGACTGGGGGACACTAGTTCCAGGGGGACTTGGAGCCACTAGGAGTACAAGTAGTATTCTGGCCTCTTTATTCTACGTGGCCCACAGATCCCTCCAGGCCTGGGCCCCCTTCTCAGTGCAGAGGAAAGAAAGAATGGACTGCTGCGCCTCTGGTCAGCTCTTTGGATAAAGAAAAGTGAATCTGAGGGGCTAAGGTGGGTATGGACAGCTAGAGGGTTTGCACACCCTTATGCCACCCGGCCAAGAGCAGTCAGGGGTCCCCTTTCAGTCACCTCACACATATGCATAGAGAGTAAGTAATCTGTCTTATCCAAGGTAGAGACCTCAGAGAGGGGAAGTGGGTTATGTTTGGATGGTGTTGGCATGAAGGTCTGCTCTAAATCTAACCTTAGATGGACGAGGTGTGGGGTGCATCCTTCCTGCCTCTGTCCCCAATGAACAAGGGTAGAGTTTCTCACTAGGAAAGTGTGCATCTGGCTTTTTGAACCGTCCAGTCTCTTGGCTAAGCACCCCCAGAGGAGTGTGCTATTCATACTAGCAGACCTTGAGTCTTCTGGCCTAAGACCCTGAGGCTTCCCCTGTGGTTCAGCTGGACCCACTTGAAGTCCCAGGGAAGCCTGTGGTCATTTCTGGGAAAGGCTGTGCATTTTCTGGCCTCTTTTATCCCTTCCAATGGCCTGTAAATGGAGTGAGAAATGAGGGTCTCCCTGGGGATCAAGTCAGATACATGGTCTCTTTCCAGCCCCTCCCACACCCACTGAGGCTTAACACTACCTCCAAAGCCAGACATGTCACTGGACTTTGAAAGAAGTGTGGTTCAGGCTCTACCAATATGGGGGATCCTATTTCTGCATCTGGGAGCTGACTGACGCTGGATGTTGGAGTTGGACTCGAGGTCACTATGACTTGGAGATAATACACTGGTGTTCAACCACCAGTTTTAGCCAGCAGTAGGGTCCTCTGTGGTCACAACTCCTAATCACTGCCTTATCACCAGTTTGGGATCCTTCTTGTCCTTGCCTCTGTCTTTAAGGGATGTATGTAAGCTGGTTCAGTGTTCTACCCAAAGGGTGAGAGACCGCAGGGTGGTGCTGAGTGGTCCCCTAATCCGGGTTCTACACCTAGCTGCACTGGGCAGTCTTTGACGTCCTGAGACTTACTCTGTGAGACCAAGGAGTCTTTCAGAGTGGTCAGCCAGCCCCCTCATCCCGGAACCCACTGTCGTACCTGCAGCACGTTGGGGTGCCGCAGCCGCTCCAGCAGCACCATCTCCTTGAGCAGTTTGTGGGCCGCCAGGCGATAGCAGCCCCTTCGCGCCCCGAACTCGCGCACGCAGCTGCCCAGATCGTGGCCGCTGAAGTCCACTGCTTTAAGCGCCACCGCGGCGCCGCCGGGCAGGCGGACCCGGTACACAGCCTTAGTGTAGCCTGAGCCTACGTACTGCGCGCCAGACACGTTGCGGAGCGCGGCGCAGCCTAGGCGCGGGCCCGGGCCGGGGGAACCCGGGCCGGGAGCAGGGGGCCAACCCGGAGCGCCGTCGGGCGGGGGCCGGACCCGTGGGGGCCGGGGACGCTGCAGGCCCGGGCCGCCCGGAGCCAGGTCCATCAGGCGCCGCCGCTCGGGCCGGCCGGCTCCTGGCCCCGGACCCCCGCGGGAATAGCGCTGCACCTCCTCGTAGCGCTCCCGGATCTGCCGGGCCAGCTCCCCACGGCCCCCGCGACGGCCCGGGCCCGGGGCTGCCGAGGACCCCGGGGACTGGCCTGGCCGCGGAGGCTCCGAGCCCGGTGCGAAGAGCACGTTGAGTACGGAGCCCAGCAGGAAGGAGGCGCAGAAACCAGCGGCCACGGCCGCCCGCCGGCGCCGCATCGCTCCCCTCCCCCCGGCCGGCCGCGCGCGGCTCCCCGGCCCCGGCCCCGGGCAGCTCAGGCTCCGAGGCGACTCCGCTTCGCGCCGCGCCGGCCCCCTGCCCAGCCCGCGCGCATGGCCCGGGCAGCCCCGACCCCGGCCCCCGGCGGGCGGCACATCGGCCTGACACTTGCCTCCCTCCCGCCCTGCCCCCGCCGCTTATAAGGCCCGGAGCCACCCCCGCGCCCGCCCCTCCGCCAGCGCCTCCCCGCGCCCGGCCGAGCCAGTCCTCGGCGCCGCCCCCTCTGGCCGCCCGGGCCGGCCTTCCCCGCTGACTGACAGCGGGACCTCCTCCCGCGGCCAGCCGGGCCTGGGAAGCGGCGCGGAGGCGGCTCCGGCCCTGCCCGGCGCGCGGCCCCAGTGCTCAGGCCGGGGAGCGGGGGAGGGGGCGGCGGCGCGCAGGGCTTCGAAGCCCGAAGCCAGGCTGGATAACGGGACCCGGAGGCCGAAAACGGAGCTGGCCGGCCGCGTGCGGGGAGGAGGAGGTGGAGGGGCGAGGCCGGCGGGTAACGGGCTCCGAGGGGCAAGCCGCCAAGGCCCGGGTGCAGAGATCTCGAGGGTGCACGCTGCCTCCTGGGGGGCTGCGGTGCGGTGCGCAGGGGTTCCTCCTCCTGCGGGTGAGGCTGCTCTGGGACAGCCCGGGTTCAGGGTGTGGTGAAGGGCGTCGGTCTGGGGAGGCTGCCCGGCACCTGCGAGAGCGCGAGGGGTGGGGACTGTGGTCTCAGTTAATCATGAGGTTTTGGAAGAGTTCTTTTCAACTGCCTTCTACCAGGACTTTCAGATTTTCCTGGTCCCCGAATCCCCACGTTTCGACAACCCAGCTCCACCCCCATCCCTGAGAACCTCGATCTTTGACCCGCCAGTAAGCGGTCGGAACCGTATACAGCCGAGTGCATTAGTGTCCACGTACGTCTGTCTGTGGAATGTGTGCATCTGCAGATCCCGAAGGGGCTGCTGTGTCCTAGGAAGGGAGTGAGTGTGTACCCTGTGTGTGAGTTGGTCCTGACTCCATCAGAACTTCTGGTCCCTCCTCCTCCCTCCCTGATTGCATCATTAGTGCTAATTGACGGGCTTTCACACGCCAGTGCATTAGCTGTTTGGAGTGAGCTCCCCCCTCCTGCGAGATAAGCCGCTGCCCCTCCCCCTCGCGGCTCTCCACTTCCCTAGGGCCCTGAAACTGTCCACTGAGGTCGTCTTACTTCCTCGGGCTCCCTCCTGCTTTCCTCTGGGCAGGAAAAAGAATCTCACTTCCTGCAGTGTCACGGATTCCGCTGAGGAGACCGCAGATGGGGTAAAGTTTAGGGGCTGGGGGAAGAATCCAGAACTTTCTTTCTAAGAGGTTTTCTAGGGAGGAGAGGTTTTCCCTTACGAGGTCTCCTATTCCTATCGAACGCAGGGAGGGTCTCTGTGATTAAAAAGGGAATAAAACTTGTGACTGGTTCTTTTGAAAGTGGAAGAGGAGTGGGTAAAATTCTTATGTTCAGCCTGTGATTGCACTGAGGTAGGCCTTGAGGTAGACTCTGACTTCTTGGAGACCATGCTGACTTATTAGTCATGGGAAAGGCAGGTTGAAGGAAGCCATGATTCTCCCTGAGAGATTTGTTGGGTTGGATGTAGTCTGCTCTATCGGTCTGGTCCTGTTTAAACTGCTCCGCCCAGCTCTGGCCCATAGCTGTGGGGAGGTGGGGGGTGGTCTGAGCAGATGCCCTCCCCAGCCCTCACACCAGATGTCTTTGGTCTAATTAACTGTGCTGGGAAAACCAACCTGGGTTTGTAAACATAGCTACTGGCTAAAGTCAACAGGGAACAGCAGCAAACAGTCCCCCTACACTAAGCCTAATCTAGACCCAGCACCCCAGGGAAGAGGGGAAGCTGGGTGGATCAGAAATGCCCTGGCCCACAGAGGAGTCAAAGAAAGACTGTCTGCCTGGGTGACCCCCAACGTGACTGCCGTTTCCTTGCCAGTTCTACAATGTCTACTCAAGAAGTGTGAGGACCAGCTACCATGGCCAGGATAGGTCTGACTTCTGACAGTTTCACCTTAGATGGCTGCACAACCAAACATTTTGAGTTTGTGCATGTGTGTGTGTGTGTATGTGTGCATGTGTGTGTACATGCGTGTGTGCGTGTTCATGTGTGTGTGCGCGTGCATGTGTGCGCGAGCATGCATGTGTGTGTGCATGTGTGTGTGCATGTGTGAGTGTGTGCGTGTGTGTGTGTGTGTGTGTGTGTGTGATATTTCTTGAAAAGCTTTCTTCGACTCCTCTGCATGTTCTTATCTTGGAGACGTATCCATGGGGAGGATTTGGCATTGTGGGTGTACAGCTCAGAGCTGGTGAATATAATGTGAACATTGTTAACTTCATTACACATCATAGAGGTATTATAATAACATGTTCTGAAATTAGATAATTATTCCTATGATATCTCTGCCAAGCTTTGGTGTTTCTGTTATGGTTTGAAAGTTCAGTGCACAACAGGGCAGAGAAATAGGGCACAGATGTACATATGGTGTATCCTCAGAACCCTGAAGACAGGAGCCTCACCTGGAGAGACAAAGGCCCTCCAGTAGTACTGGCTCACAGCTACTGTTTCCCTCCGCCCCAGTGAGACACACAGACATGCATGGCCAAATGCAGAAATAGGATTTTTGCTCAAGAGAGAGAGAGAGATTGAATTGGGCAGTGGTGGTGCATGCCTGTAATTCCAGCACTCTGGGAGGCAGAAGCAGGCAGATTTCTGAGTTCAAGGCCAGCCTGGTCTACAGAGTGAGTTCCAGGACAGCCAGAGCTATACAGACAGACCCTGTTTCACTCCCTCCCCCCCCCAAAAAAAAGAGATCGAACCTTTGGACCAATTACAGTTTCTGAATTGACAGACTTTAATCAATTTTTGATTGTTTGCCTGTGTGTGTGTGTGTGTGTGTGTGTGTGTGTGCCACCCAGGAAGAGGAGGTGTTTGAAAGAACTGGAAAATAGGAACACTGCCACAGCCTGGGCCTCACAGGCCAGTGTCCAGCTCGGGACCCACACCGCAGCCTGGGCCTCACAGGCCAGTGTCCAGCTCAGCACCGGTGCTGTTTTCTCAACACAGCATCAGACAGCATCTTCTTGTCCCCACTTCTTACTGGACTCCTCACCGCACACAGGTGCCTTCACAGCAGCATTAGCTCAGCAAGGCTTCCTGCTTTAGACTTTACTATGTTTTCTCTCTTTCCCTTTCTTCCCCATTCCATACAACAGTCAGGACTCCAGTGCTTGGGAAGGAGGCAGTTGGGCTCCTCCAAAAGGTCACTTTTTCTGGGAAATGTTTCATAGGTAGTTTATTTCTTCAGGACATCAGATCCTTCTTGCCAGTATTGAAGAATTCTGTTCCTTTTAACCCAGGTCCCTAACACCTCTGTAGGAGAAATGCTTTCCTCCTGAAACAGCTGGGGTAATTCAGGCTTCCATGGGCTTCCACTTGCCTTCCACACAGCCTGGCACCCCAGCTTTCCATCCCTGAGAAGAAAGCCACATTCCCCAGCCTGAGGCTGGTGCTGTCTCCTGGCCATTCTCTACCTTTCTGAAGCACCTTCTCCCAGTCCTACAGTCCCTTCTTTTTCCTCAGCGGTATGTGCAAGATTTTTACAGAAAGTAGTGATCTGGAGACAATACTTCCATAGCCAGGGCATGCAGGACCCCGGAGGGTGTATTCTTGGAATCCCGTGGCTTTATTTCTTTTAAGAAAATGTACAGAATCCCATTGCTCATGTGTAGGAAAGGTTGTGCAAGGAATTCTGGATTTGGAGTAATGTCCCAGTTGACATTTTGTATACAAGGTAGTCAACCCTTCTCTGTATTAGGGTAAGTCCTCTGCATGTGTAATACAGCATTAATTATAGCAAGTAGACATGTTTGCCATGTTAGACAATGTGCTTGGCTGCAATTCTTCTTCAAGGCAGAAGCAACTTTGACTCCTTTGCCCCTGGTTTTCCACTGGAGAAATCCCTCAGCCTTCCAGGATCCCTTTGAATTTGGAGTATTGTCTTTCCCCAGAATCAGTAGAGCAGCAGTTCATCAGAAAGACCATTCTCCACACTGCGATGGTTATCAGAAGGCCTGGACCCAACCTTCTCTGATGCCTCAGTCATCCTTAGCTCTGTCCCCCTTGGAGCCAGATCCTCGGGAGGGGGGGTGAGTTCAAAAGGATGGAGGGTGAGGTGGCCACAGCCCGCTTTCTCCACTCAGTGTCCACCTCCCTCAGGTAGGAAGTGAAGGGGACCTTTCTAAGCTACAAACAAAACAAAACAACAAATGCAGATGACAGTCTTCTTACACACAGGACCCCCACATGGGGGGACATGGGGATGGGAAATGAGGACTGACCAGCAGTGATTAAGAGGCAGAAACATGCGCAGATAGAGACCTGGGATCTCAAGAGAGCTAGTCAGACAAAGATGGAGAAAGTTGTGCTTGGGAGACTCCAGCTTTCTGGATATAAGCTTTGCCTCCTGTGTGGGGCTCTGCCTGGAAACTTGAGCCACTTCAGCTCCTTAACTATGTCAGGGAACACAAGTCTCTCTTTCAAGCCAGGACCCAAAATGTTCTGAGGGCTCCTGGTGCTCCCACAGCTTGGCCTGCTTGTGTTGTTCCCCAGCACCAGACCCTGTAATGGAGTGGTTTCCGCTCCAGCTCTTGACTGTTCTTGTCCGCTGCAGCCACAGCTCAGGATGCCTGGTCACGGTGATCTCCCCTTCCCTCCATTCTTGGCTTTCTAAGATTGTGCCTGCTGTGACTGGACTCTGTCTGGTACATGTCACCTGAGAGAAGGTGTGAGGGCTTTACTTTGGGGCTGGCACCCTGAACTGAACACAGAAGCAGGGACCTGGGGAGGGAAACAGTACGGATCAAGCCCCAGGACTTCTGCCTCCACGGGGTAGATGGAGAGGCGAGCCGAGAGCCGGAGAGCTGGCCGTCCACCAGTGGTGCTGGATGGAGCCTGGCTGAGGCTGGTCAAATAGAGCCTTCCACTTGGCGTTCAAGAGCTAGGGCTGGAGGCACGTGTGCAGGCACCGCCTAGGAGATGACATGGCACAGCTTCTATGGCCAAAGCTCCCAGAAGTAGATGGAGGAATGTTTCTCCTTGTCCACCATCAGGAAGGAATTCCCCTCCCCCTCTCTTTCCCTCCCCCTCCTTCTCTCCCTCTCTCTCTTTGGTTTTTCAAGGCAAGGTTTCTTCGTGTAGCCTTGGCTGTCCTACAGTTAGCTCTGTAGACCAGGCTGGCCTTGAACTTGCAGAGACCTTTCTGCCTCTGCCTCCTGAGTGCTAGCACTAAAGGTGTCTGCCACCCCCACCCCTGCCCTGCTCTATGAATCCATTCTCTTCGTTGCAGCTTGAAAAATGGAGTGGGGGATCAAGAGGGAAAACCGAGAGTGTCATCTGGCTCTAAACTCACAGAGGATGGGTAATTATCTCTCATCTGCCATCCTCTTTATCTTGGGGGCTCACAGGAGGAAGGCACTTCTCCTCAGTCAAGAGAGTCTTGGCTCTACCACTCTTCTCAGGAGTTTACAGAATAACTTGGGAAATCCATCCCAAACTATTGGGCCCTAGGTAAAGAAGAATGTGGGGATTAGGGCAAAGGGCAGAGGTCAGAAGAGCGTGTTGGGAGAGCATGCTCGGAACCAGGGAAGGCTCTCTGAAGTACTTTGAGGTCAGAGTGACTCCATTTTGTAGACGCAGGCACTGGAGCTCATGGGGATCTGTTGAATGACCTGGGCTTTGTAAGCAGTCCTGTACACACCACCATGGAACACAGGGACTCTGGTCACCATTCTGGGCCTTTCCTCAGCTTTTCATTAGGTTTTTTTTTTTTTTTTTTTTCCTAATCTAGTCAAAGAGACCGGCAGAGACAAGGCACCAATGGAAGCAAAGACAGAAGAAGTTCATTAAAGTCACTTTGCCTCTGGGTAACAAGGCTTGGTCATAAAGATTTATTATTTTATTGTTCTTATTAATACTAATGATAGAGCACACTTAGTAAATGCTTTTTCATTATCATATAATCTACTTAACAACTGTAGGAGATAAATGCTATCATTACCTACAATTTTCATGATGAGAAAATTGACATAAGAGAACCAAGGTTAGGTGCCTGAAGATAGCTGTCAGGAGGCGGAGCTGAGGGGAGCTGGGGTGCCCAGGCCTCTCACTGCAGAGGCTCTGTCAGAAATTCCCTCTTTTGGCCTGTGTTTTAGCTTACCATCTGGCTGGGTTGACTTGATTTCTGCAACAAAAATCACAAGGATTGTCTTTCCCTGTCTAGTGCTGCCATCTTGGTTAAAAGAGAAATGTGTGGTGCTGTTAAAACCTTTAACTGTGAGTCTTTCCACAGCGAGTAGCTATGGGGACAAAATGAAGGAGACAAAGCATGTGGAAGAGGTAGAAAATCAGGCTCCCTCAACTGTGCTTCAGAAACCCCAGAGGGTTCTGCAATCACGTCTGCTTTTTTTTTCCCCACCGCTTCTCTGAGGATGAAAGAGAACATAGTCAGAAGTGATAGCTTACGAAGGGTTAACTAAAATCTGGGAGGCTGTGTGGAATTAAAATAATTATTTGAAAAATTCAGAAATGCACACACACACACACACACACACAAAGGAAGTAAAAATTGCACAAAATCCCCCCCCCCATTAAAGAAGATTATCTGTAGTGAGATGTGAGAGACACCTTGCCTGCTCCTCCAGCTCCATCTGCAGAGGTGACCACTGTGACCTAAGAGGGTGGCCTGTGCGCCCCTCGGCACCTCCCCCATCAGCTTTCCCTGTTCTTCGGAGCCAGACTTTAAGGTTAGATGCCTCAGGACCCTTGATGCTTCCAAGCGTAAAGCCTAGACTGGGGCTGTTCAAAATCAAAACCAAAACCAAAACCAAACCCATTGGTTGGAATTCTCGTTTTTTTCTTCACCCCATCTCCAAAGTCTGGATGCTTCTTTCGCTGTGCCCCCAGGGCTGGGTCTCCTCTCACCTCAAAGCGTGCGTGGGCATCAGATTCATGTGCCAAGAACACTGCTTCTAACGCGTCGTTTTCCAGCTGGAAAAGCTTTGATGATTCCCCGTCGTTTGGAGGGTAATTTAGTTAGCCGGTGCTTACAGGCAGGCATGATCTACCTCTTGGATTCTCATGCTCCAGTACTTCCCGACAGCCCATCTGATGGCTTCCCCAATCGTTGGAGTTCTTCTATCTTATTCCTACCCATACTCTGCCAGGAGTAATCCAAGGCTGGAAGTAAACTTTGTTTCCTCTTTCTTCGTTAACTCCTCGTAGAATTTAAGAACAATGGGATTTAACGTTCCTTGCTATGTTCACCTGCTCTCTACCTCCTCCCCGCCCCCAGCCCTGCATCGTGAACATCTACTTGGAATAATGGAGTCTCCGTCCTGTGGCATTTCTTGTTTTGTTTTCTTTTGAGACAGGTCTTGCTTAGTAGCCCAGACTTGCCTGGAACTTGCTGTGTAGCCAAGACTGGTCTTGAGTTTACCGTCCCCTTGCCCCTGCCTCTCAAGTGATGGGAGCACAGGTGTGTGCCACCACACACCCAGCCGGGCTTGACATATGCTTTTTAAAAAAATCTTTTTATATGTGAGGTGGTGTCGATGGTAATGGTGTGTGTGTGTGTGTGTGTGTGGTATATTGCTACAGTGCACGTGTAAGTGTCAGAGAATGTCAGTCTTTGTCTGTCTTGTTTGAGATGGTCTGTGTTTACTGCAAGCTACCTGGCCAGTGAGCTCCCTGGTTCTCCTGGCCCAGCCTCCCACCTCCTGGTCGGAGCTCTGGCATCACAGAAGGGCTTCTTACTCAGACTACAGCTGGGTCCTGGGAACTTAGACTCAGTTTCTCATACTTGCTCCACAAGAACATTCCTTGCAGCCCCCAAATATTCTTGATGAAAAAGAAGACCCTGGGGCTGCCCCTGTGTTGGGGCCGTCTTGTTGCTTTGTAGTTTGGTAAGAGTCCTCTCAAAACGGGGTCTTGGGACCTCTGCACTCAGGCCCTTTGCCCACAGAACTCTGCTGAGACCCTGGAGCTTCCTGGGCTCCTCTGGACCCCAGCCCAGGGTCTCACATCAGGCAGGCCTCCCCTGGTTCCTGGCCATCTAGTACCCTCCTTCACGGCCTCAAGACACCCGTTTCTGAAGCGATCTTACTATCTCTGTCACAGGTCTGCTTTTCTGCCTCCCGTCTCCCCTCGAAGGAGTACAAGCAGCAGGAAGGAGGGTTTTTACCTTCCTCTCTACTGAGTCTTTCAAGCTCCGAGCAGTGGTGGTCTAGATCTTTGCTAGTGAATGCTTCTCCTGCTATGGCTCGGACACCATACATTTAGTAATGTGCTCTTATCCTAAAAATAAATAAATAGATAAATAAATATCTCCTTGCCATTAGGAAAACAACCTCTAACCAGCCTCCTTATTGACTGAGCCTGGATCCCTGCAACTGTGACCTGTTCTGAGTTCAGCTGAGTGGTGCCCCATTCCCTCAGGGCTCCACTCTGTGACTTTAAGGTGACAATCAGTTAATCCAATAACAGAATCCTGCTAACGTGCTAATGGGAAAGGGGGGGCAGGGGGGAAGGCTCCAAGCTCCCTCCCTTCTGACTCAGGTAACATCTGTGCATTTAACAGAGCCCTTCTGGAGACAATTAAATAAATGCTTTATTGAAACAATAAAATTAATAGGGGCCTCATGGAACTCAATGAAAGGTTTTTAAAAATTAACTTCATTGTATTTTAAGCTCTAAAACAAGCTTTGTGGGGTGGGGGCTGGTGGAGGGTGGGTTAAGGGCCAGACTTTCATTAAATAGATCCGTGGCCAACCGCTGGCTGCTTGGAAGGTTGGAGTCATGACTGCTCACCGTCCCTTTGGAAGAGCTACGCTCTTCTGCTGCTTGTCTCTGAGAGGACCTTTGAGCGAAAGGTCTGGTTTTGTCCTTGGGACTATGTCACCTTACGCATTGATTAATTTCTGTCTTCATGGGGTTTTTGCAGCCTAGGTTAAGTGTCTCCTGAAGGAAATGTCACAATGACACGTGCCATGTTCAGTGTGTGAAATAGTGAACATTGGGGCAAGCAGGGAGAGGTGGCTTATGGTGTCTGCAATCCCAGCACCCTAGAGGCTGAAGTGGGGGGAGGGGATTTGGGTGAGTTTGTGACTACCTGTGATATGTAGTGAGTTCTAGGCCAGCCTGGGCTACTGTGTGCGACTGTCTCAAAAACAAAACAAAACACCAATCCAAACAACAATAACAAAAACCCACGTGACACTCATCATTCCAGGAAATAGGTGAACACCTGTTTGTCTGGTCTTCATTTGTTTGTTAGCAGCTCCCTTTGCCCCTCGTGGCTGACCCTTAGATCCCACCCTAGCCCATGGTTATTCCGTTTCCCTAGGAACCATGTTTGTCCCCAGTAAAGGTCACAGTCAGAAGAGTTCATCAAACCAGAACCCAAGTCAGAGGTTCCTGGCAACCCGTGGGCGGTTCTTCTGGTGGGGGAAGGCATAGGTGTTCTCTGGGATAGGGGATTTCCTTCCGAAGGGCCTGCTGGGCTTGGAGGGGAGAGGGACGAGACCCCAGACAGGGAAGTTCTTCTGGAAGATGTAGTTCTCTTCCCAGATGGATAGAGCTGGCGTGAGATTGTCTTCAGGATTCCCCATTATTCCTATCAAGGTAGCACGCTGATTCAAACCATCTGTGGTTTGTGAAGTCTGATTGGACTTGGCGTCTCCAACCCTGAGCTCCTGCTTACGCCCTGTAGGAGTGTGAGAGGAGGCTGACAGCGTGGTTCAAATCCTAGAGGATCTTTTTCTTGAGCCCCAGACTTCTAGCTCCCGAGTGACTGAGGGGATGTGTGGCCCCGCCCCTCTTCCCTCTCTCCCCTGAGCTGCCGACAGTCTGTGTGGGAGGGCTTCTGAGCTGGAGGTCTGAAGGTCTCTGCTCCCAGCTGTGCCCTAAGTGTTCCCGTGTGACTTGGGGCAAATGATTTGGCCTTTCTGAGTCTCAGTTTTTTCATCTACAAAATGGGAATACTGACACCTGCTGTGGTTCTTTTGAGGATCAAACGAAGCACAGGTGTGAGTCACTTTGAAGTGCATGAAAGGGGGAGAGGCTGCTTCCATTCCTCAGGAATGGACCTTCCACCCCACTCAGTTCAGAACAGCTTTTGGCGGCAGGAAAGGAGAATGGGGATTTAGGAGGGTTTTCTGTAATTTCTTTACCCCATCCCCACCCTCCCCCAAACAGGCAGCCTCAGCTTGCTTTCCCTCATCCGCCCTCCTGTCTCTCAGACTGGAGATCTTGGAGGTGCCTGACTCTTGTCATTCCCATATCCCCTCATATCTATGCTGTCAACATGGCTTCTCTCCTCCTTTGAAGTCTATCCCAGACTCACCTTCTCTTCCTGGCCTTCCCACCGACACCTCTATCTAAACCATCATTATCCCGGCTTCTGTGTGCAGCGCCTCGATGTTTTTTTTCTGGTCTCACCCTCCCTTCGCTCTGTGCTTTTCTGCACAGGGCTGCCAGCTCCCACCCAGGGATAGGGGAGGCAGCCTCTTAATTAAGTTGCTTTCCCCCCTACCTGATCATCAAGACCTCTTCTCTGCTTGAAGTGTCCTGTGCTCCTGGTCCTCTGATCTTTCTTCTGCTTTTCCTCCAGGTCCCCCATCTTTAAATGTCTTCAGCCCATACTGACCTCCAAGTCCCTGCAACGCTCACTTTTCTGCAGGGCCTAGGGACACCTCCTTTTAGTTTGTCTGCCAACACTACAGACCGTAGGACCCAGCTTGTCCCCAGTTCCTGCCTCTCCAGAACTGCTTTAGGAGGTTGTCTTATGGGGTGATCTCTCCATATTCTTATTGCTTTATCAACAGGACTGATTTCGTATCTGCCCTCACGCCTTCCTTCCCTGTCATGATGAATCAAAAGACTGAGGGTCCAGCAGAATCTTTGTTAAGGAGGACAAGGAGTTCTGGCATGGATCAGGCCTGGGAGATTCTGTATTCAAGATCTCTTCATACCTCCCCCCTTTGCCCTCCCCCTACCAAACTGTGCTCTTCTGAGTGCCCCCCACCCCCACGTCTTCATCCATCAGTAATAAAGAAGGAACAATAGGGGGGTTCTTTCTAATTAAAGGGAGCAGTTAGTGTTTCCACTTCAAAGCCCTGAGAGAGAAGACTTTTGTTCCTCTGGCCAGGAGTCTGGGAGCCCAGTGGGTTGGGAAGTGGAGCTCCAGGCCCAGCCAAGCATTAAACTCGTGAACCTGAGATCCCCCCATTTGCAGGCAGAGGAGCTCAAATTTAAAACAACAGCGTAATTTGGTAACTTGGGCTCTGATAAAACAGTTGGGGGATTTCTTTTCTTTTAGCGTCTGAAGCCAATGTTATTACAGGTGTGTGTTTGTCTCTCCCACACCCTGCCTCTGTTGCCCCAACACACACAGCACACACATGTGCCATATCCTGCTCTCTCATGTGTGTGGGATTCACAAATCACACTTGGTGTGCACTTAGTGGATTCCAAGCCTTGCCCCTGTTCCCAGGCACCCCGGTCCAAACCTTGCCCCTGGTTGTTTTCACCCATCATCCCCCCACAGGGATGCCTAGGGCTGAGGGACTGGAGTTGAAATCTGTCCATATTCTGTTTCGCTGAAAGTCAGCTTGCCAGGAACGTGTTCTCTTCCACCAGCTTCTACTGGTTGTAGGCTGATCATTAACACGGGGCCCATACTGATAATAAACTGGCTCATGATTCTGGCTACAAACTGCAATCCCCAAGTGCTTGGGCTAATGACTTTCTGTTGTGACAAAATAGCCAAGCAGATTAGCTTGCAGCGAGGAAGGTTTATTTGGCTCCACAGTCTAGAGGTTTCAGGCACTGGGCAGTTGGTTCTTTTGCTTTGAGTCTGAGGCAAGGCAAAAGGGTTATCATGGCAATGGGAATGTGGGGTAGGGGAGGGGGCCTACCTTAGAGTGGTTAGGAACAGAGAGAAGAAGGGAGGGGGGCAGAAAGGGGAGAGAGAGGGAGAGGCAGAGACAGAGAGACAGAGACAGACAGACAGAGGGAAAGACAGGGAGAGACTTGTAGGCTATACCCCCAGTAACCTACTTCCTCTAAATCAGCTCCACTTCCCAATAATTTGCCACCAATTTATGACTCTATCAATGGCTTAATCCATTGATCAGATTAGAGTCCTCATGATCTAACTTCCTGAAGCTTATCACCTGGCAACCAACCCTGAACACAGCAACTTTTGTGTGTGTGTGTGTGTGTGTGTGTGTGTGTGTGTATGTGTGAGCATTTAGATTCATATCTAAATCATGACAGTGGTCCCCAACACAGCCTGAAGCTCCAAATGGCCACACATTATCTTAAGTGTAGTGACAATCTGAGAACCAGTGAAAGCACTGACCGGGTCTGTGGGTTAAGGAAGCATCTCACAAGCTTAACCCATTGGTTATAATGGAGATGGGAAAACAGGTCTTTGTTTTCTTAGCTCTGTGGTTGAACCTGTGAAACCCAAATCAATCTTCTTTTTGTTTATCCACCTGTCTGTCTATCTGTCCATCTGTCTATCCACCTTATAGTGAGCACCTTTACTTTTCTGTCATGCAGTGGGAAGCTTAGTTAAACATCGGCAGACTCCACCCTTCAACATCTTAGTGTCAGGTTCACGGCACAGACTTTGATAGTTGAACATGGTTTGTTAAGACTCCACTCTCTTGATTTACTAGCAGGGTCATTTTGGATCCAGTAACACAATCTTTCCGAGTCTCAACTTGCTTATGGGTAAACTGCAGATAAGAACAGCAGTGGTCTCTGGATGTTTAAAGGATTAAGTGAAGTCGCTGGTGTGGTGCTAGCAAGGTACTCGAACGCTGAAGAGTCTGTGGAGAAGAGTGAACCTCCATTCACTTCCGGTTCCTTCTGGAGAAGATGCAGAAACGCACCCCTAAGATAACAAAGTCGCATGCTGAGAGTTGTGCTAGCTTCATGGGGCAGATGAGGGAGATCAGAGAAAGAGACCCTGGGCTGTGGGCTGTGGGCTGTGGGAAGGCTCCAGGAAGCGGGAGACAGTCTTGAACTTGAGAGGGATTTGTTTGGTTGACCAGGCCAAGGAGGAAGAAATAAAATGCATTTCCCACCAAAGCTACAAATGGCAGCGTCCCTTTGCAGACTTGAAACTGATTGAGAGCCACAGACATCTTTCTCCTTGCCCCTGGTGGAGGTGAGGAACACTGGGAGTGCCAGGAGGTCTCCAGGGACAGGTGATGGTGGGCGGTGACTGTGGTGAAGCAGTAACAGGGTTAGCAGAGGACAGCTGAGGCCTTCTGCCTTTCCTTCTCTCCGACCTCGCCTCTTCAGCTCCCTCTCTCCTGATTCCCTCATCCTCCATCTTCACTGCCTTCTCCTGTCTTGTGGAGAGCGAGGGACACCAGGCCTTGGGTGCTCGCTTTCTTCTTCCTGCAGACCCCTGTGGTCTGAGGTCTTCCTGCCTGGTCTGAGGAAGACTGTTTCTACACGTGCGATCCTGGCGGTGTGGGGCACCGGCTGTGCTGCTGTGGCCCTGCTTGCTCCCCTGATTATTTCTCCTTAATTGAGCGTAAAGAATGTGCGGAATGTGGAGAGACCGCAGGAAGAGGGCCGAGCAGCCCCTCAGGGATGCAGATTCTGGACTTTGAGATGGGAAGAGTTGCGGATAGCCAGCGGAGCCCACAGAGTTTGTGTCTATTCTGGGTTGCCTCTGTCTTCCACAGAACATGACGGCGAACCCACTTCTCCAAGCCTTGGTCTTCTACCTTCTCTGTCCCTCTCTCTCCTGTTGCCTACAGAATGTTCTACATTTATGTCAGACTGCCTGTGATTGCTTCTCTTCCCAGACACCTTTCTTGATTTAAACCCATCTCCCTTTTTTGCTTATTATTATTATTTTTTAATTTGTTTATTTTTCAAGACAGGGTTTTTTGGTATAGCCATGGCTGTCCTGCAACTACTAGCTCTCTAGACCAGGCTGGCCTTGAACTCACAGAGATCTACCTGCCTCTGCTGGGATTAAAGACCACTGCCTGCTTGTCTTGGTTTGTTTTTCGATTTAAGCACATCTGATATGAATAATCTTTATAAATCTGTAATGCTCGATGGGACTCTAAAAGCGATCCGTGGAGGAGAATGTTCTTGGCTGCCGAGACCCCTGGAACTGCATTGGGCAAAGATGCAAGTGTAGTTTGACCCCTGAGCCTGGTTGCCAGCCAGGGAAGTCACCTCAGAGTGGCCCAGGGCTCCACATGCTCTGCTAGCCACCAAGTGTCTGTCAGCTCGAGCTGTCTTCTCAGTGTGCAGTGGTTTCTGCTCAGCGCTGACACCCTCAGTGGGAGTCCTGTAGCCTGAGGCGAAGTTTTAATTTCTCTCACTGACTCTACTGGTGGCTTTCCCAAAGGTGTCAAGGTGGAATTAGGTTTGCAGAAGCAGGTGGGACACGCAGCAGGTGCTGTTATGAATGTTTGCATGGCTCTCTGTAGGAGACTAGAGGGAAAGGGTCAACTCAGTAAGGGTCCCTTAGAGATCCTATTGGAGGGACAGGGTGGCCCTGAAGACTGCACCCAGAGCTGGGTACATCACAGAGCAGGTGTACACAGGAGAGGCATCTGTGTGGAAGGCAAGAGAGACGGACAGGATGGGGCACGATTGCTTCAGAACTGCCTCTCTGGCTCTCAGTAAAAGAAGGGACAACTGTCTGTCTCTGTCTCCCCTTTCCCAGGGAGGAAGTGGTTGATTTGGTGAAGGGTGAGGCTCAGGCTATATTTAAAGAACTTTGTGCAGTAGAGACATTCCGTGGAGGTAGCCAGTCCTCCTGGAACAGCAGAGCGTGGGCTGTTGTCTATATTTTTACAAACAGGATGGGGTCAGGTTAAGTGCAGTGGGGGCTGGGCAGACAGCCCTGCCAGCCTTCTTCCACCCTAGGCAGTGCCAGTCACATTCAGACTCCCTGGTTTCCTCTGCTTCTTCAGATGACACTCTCAGGGAAAGGTATGCCTGAATGCTGGAAGGCTGAGAATACACCGAACATATTCTGCAGCTTCTGGAAAGTTCCTGCTGCTAGTGATTTGCAAATTTCTCCCAAGATGAAAATTCAGAACAGAGTGGGAAGTAAACGGGCCTCGTGAGTGATAGGACAGGAAGCTTCCTCACTGGGGTGTTTATGTGCAGAGGCAGCCCGAGGACCTGAGCAGGGCCAAGGGCCCCTTCCACATCTCAGTGGTGCCTAGAATGCTGGTTATTGGTGAAGCTCAGCAAAGATGCTGACCTGACAGGCTGAAATGATATTTCCCTCCCTGTTCCAGAGAAAGAGGCAGCGGCCAACGCCCTCCTCTGTGTGGGCAAGAAGAACACTATCGGTGAGGCAGTGAGGGGCTGAGCATCAGGACTTACTGAAGTGTTAGAAGGCGGTGCTGAGGCGCGGGACACAGGAGGGCCATGTGTTTATTTGTACAAATCTTTTCCCCTAAGGAGGAGGCTGAACTTTTTTTGAGAAGCCAAACACTAAACTTCTTTCTCTCTCAGAGCTGTGCCCCTCCTGGAGCCCAGAAGCAGATCTGTCCCTACTTCCAGCCTCCATCTCTGTCCCGGTCCACATCTGGGTCCACATTCCTGTCTAGAGGCACAACAGTCTCGGCAGCAGGCGCGGCTGGGCCACATCTGGGGCTCTGATGGCCACATCTGTTCTACCCCGCTCAGGGCTGCTCATTTCTATTCTGACTTTTATCTTCAGCTCTGGAGTCCTGAGGGATCTGGAGATGGTGGGCCCTTAATCTCAGGCACTGTCAGTGTCTAGGGGAGGCCTGGTGTGGGTGGGGGACCTTCATGTCACCAGGATCTTATGTCTGCTCTCATGGGTCATTGGCTCTAAAATCTCATGTCAGAGACAGCTAGGGGCAGACTATGCCAGGGGTCTCATGTCTCCCAGGCCTCACTCTGCCTGTGGCACTCAGCCTGTCTGTTCCAGGCGCGGTTCCGCTGCCTACTGCCACTGACTCAGAGTGTGTGTCTGTAAGACACACACAGATCATGGTAGAAGAGTGCTCCAGTTGGATACTAGAGGGGCTTGGATATGGAAGTGGACAAGATGGGACCAACATAGGCAGCTGAGGGCAGTCTCTCTAGGCTGTCTCAGGGGTGAATTCCTAAACTTGCTTAAGAAAGGAAGCCTATTGGTAATATCAATATGTCAGGTGAGGAACTGAGGCCAAGGCTTGGGGTCTGCTGAGCAGTTCTTGATGTGGTTTCTTAGGGTTGAATAGACATGCTGGTAAAGTTCTGTTCTGATCCAGGAGAAACAGAGGGCTCTAGAAAGGGCAGCTTCCTTCCAGTCTATTTCAGGCCCGTGGATCTCCGAGCACCTTTGCAAGCTAGTGTCCCTCCAAGTGATGCCTTCTGGGATGGGGAGGCGGCTGCTGTTAGCTTTCTTCACTGCAGGCCTGGGGCAGAAAGAAAAATCCCTGCCCCAGTCCTGACTGGGACCTTGTGGGTAGGTGAACAAGCCCCCTCTGTGAAACATGTATGAGAGAAACCACTGTTCAGGTTTTTGTCCCTGTCCTGTTGAGGTATCCCCTCCTGCTGTTCTGGAAGGCTCTGGCACCTTCTGGATTTAGAAGGCTTGTTCTATGAGACGAATGAGAATGCCCGGCTAGGCCTGGTTAAAACTCAGAGGTCAGGAAAACCACCTTGGAACAGGCAGGGCTGGTGTGGGGGTGATGAGGTTTCCAGTGATGTTCCACACGAGGGAAGCACTCAGGAGTGGGTGGTTTCCATAAGCAGTTCCTTCTCGCCCATGCTGAGATCTCTGACAGTCTGCAGTGTTTCTCTTGTAGAAGCTCTCAGGAAGACTTAGGATTTGAATGCAGATAAAAGCAGGGAGATGAATTCAACTGTTGGAGGGTCTGGGTTGACACCATTTCATGGTTTTGTTTTTGTTTTTTGTTTTTTTTTAGGCTGGAAGGTGTGGCTGTGTTAGGATTGGATCTGAGGCTGGGGTGACATTTTGTATGGAAGTCAGTGGAAGAATTGGTTTTCAGGACCAGGAGCCATATCCAGCTATGTCTTAGCATAGACTCAGGAGACACTGTGGTCCGCTGATGGTTCAGCCTCCTGAGTGGGTGCCCTTCCTTGTTTGC
Organism: Apodemus sylvaticus; assembly: GCF_947179515.1. NCBI lineage: Eukaryota > Metazoa > Chordata > Mammalia > Rodentia > Muridae > Apodemus > Apodemus sylvaticus. The sequence goes on along the minus strand of NC_067477.1, from coordinate 131,218,812 downwards.
CTAAGCCTGGCACTTTTCCCAGGATGTCTCTCCTACCTAGTCAGTGTTATTAAGAACAGCACACTAGGTTAAGCCTCCCTTGAGTGGAACAGGGCTGGGAGGGAACATCGGGTCATGATCTGAGTGATTACCAGAAACTCACCACCCAGTGTGCTTGAATTTTAGGGTATTTCCAGTCCTCCCACACCTAGCCCGCCTTGCCTCCAACCTCCAGCCCATCCAATCTCCATCACCAGCAACGCCACGCCACGCCACCCCACGCCACCCCACCACCCCATCCCACCCCACCCCACCCCACCCCACACTCTCCCTTGTCTGGCCTCTGATTCTAGGACTTTGTATTCCCAGTTCCAGACATTCACAAGGAGCAGGAGGGGGGAAATCTTGGCTTGGCTTGAGTGGCCCTCTCGGCCCTCCTCCCCCCCCCCCACCTCCCCCTTCTCCAGTTCTCCTCTAGTCTTTTCTCCTGGGGGAGGGTAGGACACAAAAGCCGGATCTCTCCTCTTTGTAGCCTTTCCCCCTCCTCTCTCCAGTTCCCTCCAGGGCTGAAGGAGGCCAAAGAAAACAGTGCGCTTCTCCAGAGCTCGCTCTCTCTCTCTCTCTCTCTCTCTCTCTCTCTCTCTCTCTCTCTCTCTCTCTGGCTTTCCCTCACTTCCTGCTCTCCGGGAAGATGGTTTACTCCCCCCATCCCTCCCCCCCCCCCCAGCAGAACCTGGCCTTGGTGTCAAGTTTCTGTAGAGTTCCCAGAGTCAAGAGACTGGGCTCTAACTGGGCCCTTTAGTTCTCTCCATTTCACCCTCTCATGTCTTCCCCACCCCCTACGCAAAGCTAAAGATCCCAATTGGCCCTCCCCATGTTGAAATTTTGATCTTCAGATGGTAGAAAATTCCAGTTCTCTCTGGGGGGGGGGGGAGGGAGAGTGCAGGGGGAGGACAGTGACCTGAAGAGATAGATAGGTGCATGGTGAGAAGGAATCTTGTGCACACAGGAACCAGATACTGTCCCTTTGGTGCTTGAGACCCAGTGTAAGGAAGTTCCCGATTCTAAGTGGAGTGTGCCTAGGGCTGAGGGACCCTGTGGCTACCAAGGGCAGACTTGAAAGGCTGTACAACATAGAGATGAGAGGACCAAATGGCCCCAAATCTATTTGGGGCCAACCCAGCAGACATGTCTCTCTTAGAAATCTCTTGGCTTTTTTTGTTTTGTTTTGTTTTTGTTTTTGTTTGCTGGTTTGTTTTTAGATTCTTGTTCAATCCAGTTCCAAATCCAGCCACCTCCCACCCTCATCCAAACTCTAAGACAATTAATTCTAAGGCATTTTCCTTTGCATTGTTGAAAAGCCTCTAGTTTTCTGAGGTGATGCAAAAATCTCTAAAAGTCTGGACCTCTCCATACCCCTGTTGTAAAAAAATGGAAGAAGTCAGAGGAATCAGAAGAGAAGCCACTTAGAGAGATTATTGTTATTACTACCATGACTTGTGATCACTTCTCTGGACCTGCAGACCATCTCACAGGAACTACTAGAGAATGGTGGAATGCAAGAGCTCTGGGGTCTCAGGCTAATGCTTATTAAGAATCTACTCTGGCCCACCTCTTTGCCGTGCCCTGAGGCTGTACTAACAGAGAAGACTAATACAGACAATGTGAAGGAAACTCAGTGCTAGAAAACCTCATATGCCTAGAGTGGAAGCTCACCTAGGTATGGGTGTTTGTTACAGGGCTGAGGCAGTGAGGGAGGGCCTCAGGCTGAGGGGTCCAGAGCAGGATCCCAGGCAGAAGGAAGACGTTGAATAATGACCCCATGGTGAAATGCCACACTCCACTGGGAAAATCTTTTCTTGTTCTGGGTTGAGGATTGAGAGCATGAACATGGGATTTGTAGAAGATGGATTTTTCTTGAGCAGTTTGTCTGCAGCTGTTAGGCTTCACCATGGAGAGTCCTGATCTCCCCCTCCCCCTGCCAGGGCCCATTCTCCTCCCTACTTTGAGTCTTTACTTAATTTCTATTTCTCCAGTGAGGCCTTCCTGGACCTCCGCATTGCAAGCTGTCTCTCCTTCCGTAGCGCTGGCTTCCAGTTTTCAACATGCATTTCTCTGTGACATTCACTGGCATCAACACTTCCTTCTAATTCTTCCTTACTTCCTCTCTTATGAGACTGTCAGCAGCTCCATGGAGACCAGGACTTTTCTGCATTATGCAGAATATGACCCTTCTGCCTGAATGGCCTGGCACATTGTGAAGGCTCAGGAAGCACATGATTCATGTTGGAAACGTGCCTGTAGATCTTTAAAATGGGCCAAAGATGGTGCATCTGAGGGACAACCAATGACTTTCAGATTCTAATTCACACACTACTTGCACCAGGGTCATTTTGGGATACTTAATAAGTAGTCTCTGGAGCTCCCCTTAAATCCTGCGAATGGAAACTTCTACAAATAGATTTTGAATTCAACAAAGATGCCCCGAGATTCAATGTATGACAAAGTTACAAGTCATACCTGGAAAATTTGGACAGCAGAACTCATGTGTCTTTCTTCAATGGTGATCAGCAAGAGATTGGCAAATTCTAGGAAGGTGGTAGAGAGGCCCATCAGTGGGTTAGGTAGTGTTCTGATCTGGCTCCGAAATCAAGGTGGTTTGGACTAATAAGGCACTGAAGATGGAAACAGAAGATGGGCTCAGGCGATGTTTGGGAAGACAGATCTTAGAGATGTAAAACATACGACAGGCAAGGAGAGAAGGAATCAAGACCAACCCCTGGGTCCCAGGGTTGTCAGAAGCACAGGTGAGGGAGAGGCCATCATTTAGATAAGATTACCTCGGGGGAAGATCTGGTTTGAGAGATAAGATTAAGAGTTTGATCTTAGATCTGTTGAACCCAGGGGACTTCTGGAAACTGAAAAGGAAAATATGAAGCCCAGATCCGGAGATTTCCAACACCCGCCTTCTAAACCATTATGGTCAGACTGGAAATGGTTGGTTTTCAGCTAAGCAAGGAGACTTCCATCAAAGGAAACAACAGAGACTAGCTCTTGTGGGCTACAAATGCAGACATATAGTTCCCATTGTGAGAGACAAAGTCCCAGAGGCTGAAGCAAAATTACATATGGTCTGAGGGAACAAAACGAAAGACAGAATCCATGTGGCTAGATTGCATGTGTCACTGCCACTGAAAGGGCTTGCTGACACAAATACGAACTGATAGGCGGTGACTCACAGGAAGGGCAAGTCCATCTCTGCTCTTGCCTTTGACCTTGGGAGCCTCAGCCAAGCTTGGAGAGTAGTTCCAGTTGAAGCAGTGCCAAACTGGGTGGGGATGCAGGGGGAGACGTGCCATCGACAAGCATTGTGGGAAGATACTGCACTTTCAACAGAAAGAGAAAAATGGGCTGAGGTGATTCACTTGGGGAAAGAGGTTCAGGACAGCAAGATAGCAAGGGCAAGCTTCTCCAGCCTGGCCCTGGGGGAGGGGATATAGGATAGCCAGGGAAATTCCATTGCTCTGGGAGGAGGCGGCCATCTTCTCAAGGGCCATTTGCCTAAACTTTGCTTACCAAGCAAAATTCAATAATAGAGAATGCTTTTTAAGACTTAACAGTAACCAAGAACACTCTGCTAAGTGCTTCACACATTATCTCATTTAATTAGCCTTAGTCATCAATGGCACAGGTTACTTTTATGGCTTGCACAGAGGATGGAATTGAGGCATAGAGTGGTTAGTTAACTTGCCTGAGGTCACCGGACAATTGAGAAAGTTGAGTGTCAGACAGAGACTGGCTTTCAGGCTCCCCGCTCTAGGGCGTCCTTGTATTTGCATTGCATAGTAGTTGGTTGTTTTCTTTGGGGACTTAAGTGAGAGAGAGGGATCAATCCCACATAACTTTGATTCTTTGGACTCCTGTTTGCATAGCTGCTACTGTGAGTGTGCAGCCCAAGTTCCTTGCCAAGAGTGTTGTAAGGATGTCAGCGAGCTGGGGATGTGGGTTGGTAGAGCGCTTGACTCGCAAACACAAAGCCTGGGGTTCGGGCCCCAGCACCCCTATAAGCTGTGTGCTGCCCCAGGCCTGTGATTTCAGTTCTCAGCCTATGAAGGTTGAAGGATCAGAAGTTCAAGTTCATCCTTAGTTATACAGAGAGTGTGGGGCCTTGCCTCAAACAAACGTGTTTGATCTGTTATGAAAGGAACAGACCGGTGGTTCTCACCCTGTAGGGGTGACATCATCATCCTTCCGCAGGGGTCCCCTAGAATCATTGGAAAACACAGATATCTACATTGTGATTCATCACAGTAGAAAAATTGCAGTTATGAAGTAGCAACGAAAATAACGTTGTGGTTGGGGGGTCACCTCAATATGAGGAGCTGTATTGAAGGGTCGCAGCATCAGGAGGGTTGAGAGGCACTAGGCTGGACTTTATCTAGCTGTTCTTAGCAGCCGGATCAGCATTAACATAGGGACGCCTCGTGAGAATCTCTCTAGGAATGAAATGACAAAAAGGCTCGTGGATTTCAACCAAAATATGGACACCCCCCCACCCCCGGGTTCTTTTAAGAAAGGTCTCAGTGTTGAGATTTTCTTTAATGTTGCTTGCAAGCTCAGGGCAGCTTAAACATATGTTTGTGAATACAACTCTGTACTTGTTTTTTCTTGTGGGGGGAAAAATTCTACTCCCAGATGTAAGTGGAACCTAAAATGTTCAAAAGTATAGGGCAAGGTTAGGTCTTTCAATGTAGTCCTTTTGTAGAGGGAAGTCTCCAGAAGCCTTCTGCCCACCCCGCAAAGGGTTCACATGGGAGAAAAGTACATGCTTTGCAAATTCTACGTCTTGACTGCCTACAAATGCCTGTAATTTTGAGGCTGTTGTGGAAGCTATATTTCTATATTGCCCTATGCAATAAAAAAAACCAAACATATGGCAAAGACTGTTTTCCAGCTTCCTAGGTTTCATTTATTTATTTTTATTATTTAAATTATGTGTAGGTATACCCATCTGCACATAGGAGATGGAGTTATGGAGAGTATTGAGCTGTCTCACATGGACGCAGGAAACGGAACTCAGGGTGTCTGGAAGAGCAGCAAGTGCTCTAGCCACAGAGGCATCTCTCTGCCCACTCAGTACCCTAGGTGGCACTGAATGAAAGCGTCAGCAGATCGGACTCACAGTTGGCAAGGTTGTCTGTCATCTTAACACTGTTAGTTCTAGATGTTTAGAATCGGCACTAGGGAGACACATAGGCAGTTGTAGTAAAACATTCAAGGGCTCACGTGCTCTCTCCCTGGTTCCGCGTCGGCTTGGAGGTTGCTATTCGTGGTTAGAGAAAACCCAACAGCGGCCAAGGCCCTTTTATGAAAGGTTTTGAGAAGATCAGTTTACATTTACGCTGGAAGTTTGTGTTTGAGCAATGGTTGGCAGGTGAGGTTTTGTTTGATAACCTAACTCGAAGACTTTTAAAATGCATGTGGGAATTCTATGTGGGATCTCTCGAAAATGAAGACATCTATGTAGAGTCACAGCTGTCCTCTCTTTCCTGTTCTGCTCCCCGCCCCGCTTCATTAGCTCTCCCTTCCCCACTCCCCTCCTTCTACTCTCTTGGATCTGCATGTTCCAGCCACCAAGCGAGCCCCCTTTATGTCTTAGCGCCTTTTTGAATCCTGTCTATTCCTTTGGGGACACTGTCCCTTCATTCCTAACCTGGAAGAATCTTATTGTTTCATCTTAAATGTCATCTGCTGAGACTCTCTCTGCCAGCAATTATTTTTTTAAATTTACATTGGCGTTCTGCCTCCGTGTATGTCTGTATGAGAATGTCGGATTCCCTGAAACTGGAATTATAGACAGTTGTCAGCTGCCGTGTGGGTGCTGGGATTTGAACCCTGGTCCTTTGGAAGAACGGCCAGTGCTCTTAACTGCCATCTCTCCAGCCTGCAGTCAGCAATTTTATCTAAAAGTTCTTTCCATTATGCTCACTTGTTGCACCATGATTACTTTCTTCATAGGACTTGTTTAGTTTGTCACACATGTGATCGTCTTTAGTGCTCATTCCCTGGTTTACTGGCTTACAACACAACCAGACTGAGGAAAAGGACCTTTTGGGATGCTTCATAGCTGACGTCTAGCTGTGATCACGTTTAGATGTGCAGAAAGTTAAGTGACCAGCTCATTGGTGAGGTCATTTTCAACACCCATCCAGTTTGATTTTTTTTCTTAGATCTGGTACGTGTATGTGAGTGTTTTGCCTGCATGTTTGTTTGTGTATCACTTGCATGTTTGGCATTGGATTCCCTGGAACTGGAATTATGGATATTTGTGAGATACCGTGCTCGTGCTGGGAACCAGCAAGTGCTCTTAACCACTGAGCCGTCCCTCCAGCTCCTCTATCCAACTTTTAATCCTTTCCGCCCACAATGATTTCTAGAACTTTCTGAGACTGAGAGCTCAGCAACACGGTAGATAACTGGGGACAATGATATGTGGTTGGTGCTATTTGATTGACCTTACTTATGTTCCGAGTGTTAACCGAATCTCCCTCTTCTCTCTGCTGCTGCTGTCCAGACCTACTACAGGGTGAATGTCCGGCTATGACCTGGGTCACTGGCTAAAGAGCTTCTCACATATATTAACTCATTTAATTGATATAAAATCCCAGAAGATGGTTTTTACTGTCCTCATTTTAGTAATGAGGAAACAGCTCAGAAACATGATGTTGCCTGGGCAGAGATAACATAGTCGGCGATACCTGCCACCTTCTTCCTTCCTGTAAGAACTCCACGAGGAGAGTTTTTCCCACATGTGGTCCCGGTGAAATTCGCGAACATTGTTTTTAGTGTTCTCAATGAGCAATTTCAATGCAGTTGAAAGGTGTCAGTGAAGGGTTAGTTTAGACAAAGGAGAGAAGGAAAATGAAGCCCTAGTGATGCTCTGGGGTCAGATGAGTCCGCAGGCATTTTCTGTACGTAAGTGCTTTCATTATGGTAACTGAGAAATTCAGGGGAGGGGAAATTACTAATTTACCATGGTTATGCATGCCAGCCACCCTCTCCTCCCCCTCTCATGACTGTCAACTAGGGTTGGAAAATGTTTTCAGCGATTTAAGTCACTTACGTTCATGTCTCCAGTTTTTTAGGAGGGAAGAAAATGTTGAGCATTTGTTAGGAGAAAGTGCTTTCTCGCCTCTTTAGGACAAGGAAGGTTTTATGAAGCCTCTCCACTCCCTGCCATGCTCTGGGATCCCATGTTGTCCTCATGGTTTGCTAGCAGGGCAGGCAGGACCTAGGCTTGGAATTGTGACTGGTCTAGAGGATGACACAGGGGGAAGCTGTGGGATCTGAATTTCCATGCCCTCACCTTCCCACACAGACGCTGCACTAACTCTGAAGTGACTGTGTGAAGCAGTGGCGGTTGGGAACGGATTCCTTCATAGAAGCAGAACTCAGGAAGGGGTAAGTGTCTTAATGAAAACATCCGCAGTAAGTAGTCATAGCTTCCTTGTCACCAAAGGTCCTAAGCAGACAGTATTCCACCTGCCTCAGTATTCCTGAGTGCTGCGGTTAAAGGCCTGTCTCACCAGTGTTTGCATCTTGAGCTTCTTAACCTCTAGAACCGTAAAGTTTAAGTTTATGGTTACAAATTACCAAGTTTGGGGCATTTTGTTGCAGTAGCTCAAACAGTGTAAGGGAGATGGAGAGTCTCCCCACATACTTGTAAAAGTAACTTCTTTTCTTCATCCAACAGGCACAAGTATCATATTATTTCTTTGTTCTTTTGTGAACACACACACACTATCTCTCTTTCCCCACCACCACATATATATTTTTTGCTTTGCTTTCTTTCTTACTTTTTTCCCCTTTTCTGTCCAAGACTCGCTTGAGTTACGTATGTAGCTGAGGATGAGGTAGGTTATCCCACCATATCCAACGTATGTAGCATTGGGCATTGAACCCAAGGCTTCATGCATGCCAGACAAGCATTCTTCAACTGCTTGTTGAATACTCAGAGGTATTCCTACCTCTGAAGTGACTTTTAAAAAAATGTATTTTGGTGGTGGTGGTGGTGGCGGCGGCGGCGGGGGGGGGGGGGGGGGGGGGGGGGCGGGGGGAGGGGCGCATGCATTTAATCCAGCACTTGGGAGGCAGAGGCAGGTGGATTTCTGAGTTTCAGGACAGCCAGGGCTACACAGAGAAACCCTGTCTCAAAAAAAAAACAAAAACAAAAACAAATGTATTTTATGTTATGTACTTTGTATGTATCTAAGTGTATGCGCGTGTACCACATGTATTATGCCCAGGGCCTGCTGAGGTCAGAAGACAGCAGCACATTTCCTGGGACTGGATTTAATAGATGGTTGTGAGCCTCTATGTAGATCCCAGGAATCAAAGCTGCCTCCTCTGCAGGAGGAGCCAGCACTCTTAACTAGTAAGCCATCTTGTTTTCTTTCTGTTGTTTCTTTTCTCTTTTTGTTTTTCGAGACAGAGTTTCTCTGTGTAGTTCTGACTGTCCTGGAACTTACTCTGTAAATCAGCCTGACCTTGAACTTATAGAGATCCACCTGGTTCTGCCTGAGTGATGGATTAAAGGTGAGTTCCACTACTTCCTGACTTCCATGGAAGATCTTAAATATTCCTGTATCTCCAATGTAACTCTGGTTAGGCCCAAATTCACTATGTAGAGCAAGCTGGCGTCAAACTGCCAAGATTCTTCTACCTCTGCGTTTGGGTGCTGGGGTTACAGTCTTGGGCCACTATGATCAACCCTCCTTAGCGTGTGTCACCACAGCCCAGTGCTCTGAGCCATCTTGTCAACCCCTCTGAAGTGACTTTTTAAGTTCCTATCTCTCTAGGACTTCTACTTGAGGCAGAAATATCACGTTGATTGAATGTGGTACTTTAACTTAAGAAAAAAAAAATCTTTGCCTTTGTTTAAAATAGCCATTTACAATGAATCACAATCTGAAGTTCAAAGAGACCTTTGGAGATCTTATTCTTTAGCTATTAAAAAAATCACAGAAGAGTAAAAAAAAAAAAATCCAGCAGTTATTGAAAACCATATACAGACCCAGATCAGTAACCCATGGTAGGAAAACTATTCAGCAATATGGGTAAACTGCTGCTGTTTACCCGGGAAAGCTTAGGTGATTCTATCTGAATCAATTGTCTGTTACAATGAGGATCAGACAAACAAAAAGCTAAACACAAGCACATACAACTCTATTGTATTTACATACAGTTTCAAAACAGGTAAGACCGATCAGTGGTGCTGGAAGCCAACCAACCCTCTGTGGGGCTGTGTAGTACAGTTGCTCAAAAAGAAGCAGCAGAGAGGCGTTTGGAATTCTGGGACTGTTTTCTTCTTTGAACAGACCACAGTCCAGGGTGCGTTTGATTGTGAAAATTTATCAAGCTACAGACTCAACAAATTGGGCACTTTCAGTATGTTAATTATACTGCCCAAAGCATTGGAAAGAAGTAAGAGCACGGGTTTGAGGGAGGGACTGGGTTGCTGGCAGGCATCCCAGCATCCTTCACTTCAGACATGATGGCAACCTCCACTCTATTCTGTCTCACCCTGGGTGGTGGGTGGTGGGAATGAGGGGCAGGCTCCAGGGAGACACGGTGGTCTCTAATTACACTTTTTCCTTTTAGAAGCTGGAATCCCCCTCAAAAGGACTTTAAATGATAGCCCATGAAAGAACCTCCTTGATGTCATTCCTGACAAATTCCTCCAGTCAAGTGAATAACCCTCCACCTCAGCACACCGCCACTCTGCCTGCCAGGCCTGGGCAGTGGCACCCAGAGGTTTGGATTGCCACAGTCCTGCTTCTCTCCTGTCCTTGGGCAGGGTCCTTTCTCTGAGCTTCAATCTCTACCTGACAAAATGAAGCTGAGACTTAAGTGACGCTCCCTGGAGATCACCCTGACTGCATATGCACTGAAGGGGTTGTACTTACATTATCTCTGAGTTTTGTTCTGCACTGTAAGTAGTATTTTAATTTTCAGAATGAGGAAACCAAAACCTTAAAAAAAAAAAAAAGCAAGATCACACACAAATATTGAGTGATAGGGCAGGTCTTGAATTCTGGCCATTCATTATGAGCCCAAGCGGCCCATCTCTTTCAGATACCGCCTCAGGTCATCCAGGATGCTATTCTGCTGTGGTTCAGGGACCTGGGGACAGGGTTGGTTGAGTGGTGTCATTTCAAAATGATAATATCTCTCATTATTTTGAAGTTCTCCTGGCTTTAGCTCCTGAGAAGCGATTGTTCCTCCCTCCCTCGTGAATCGATAAACTGCAGTCTTCATCAATCTTCTTCCTCTGTTTTCAGATTGCCCGATGTCGATGACCAGACACATATCTAGCTGTGGCCTTCCCTGAACCAGCTGTGGCTTGCTTTGGGGGCCATCTGTGTTCAGAATCGGTGCATGCATGCATGAGAACAGAGGGTCTCTGTCTACACCAACTTTCCTAGATCTGTCTCTGGTCCTGGGGTCCCAAGAAGCAACTTCAGGTTGCAGGTACAGCATCTTGTTGGGCAGGACTGAGGATGCAATCTTCATGAGTTAGAATAAGAGACAAATACAGGCTTCTTGTAAAATAAAAATAAGGATTTTAATGTTATGGTTTAATGTTTACTCAGCTGTGGGCCTGTATTAGTTACTTTTCTGTTGCTGTTACAAAACACTAGGACCAAGGCAGGAAGGTTCATTTGGGATTATGGTTCCCAAGAGTCCATCATGGGAACAAGTGACAGAAACAGAAGCTGGGAATTCATATCTTGGGCTGTAAACAGGAAGCAGAGATGGCGATGGGGAATGGCATGTGGCCTTTAAACCTAAAATCCTACCCTCAGAGACAACTCTGAAGTAGAAATTTCTGATTTCTTTGGATACTCAGTAGTGTCATGTGATGTTTTCTGGAAACTATATTATGAGAGTATGTTTTTGCTGAAGCAGACACATGAGAGGATGTTTTACTTAGAACAGACATGTAGTGTTTTTCTGGAAGCAGCCTGGAAAAAGGGCATGTGGTGTTTTCTAGAGCCGATGCTTGGGAGGACACATTTGGAAAGGATATAAGTATAACCCAACAGACAGTAGACAAGGCTGTGTGCTATTGGTACATCTTTGCTGGTCATGGTTGCGCTTTGCTGCCGCTGGTCTTTGCTGACGATGCTGTCTGGTATTGGTTCGCTTCGCCATTCTTTGCTGGTTATCATTTGTCATGACTTCACCACCAAAGAACTTCTGGTGTTTCTGCAGCTTCTTGCCACTTCAGTGAACTCAGGGTGATTGGCAGAATCTTATGGTTTCTTCCAGATCGACCTTCTGTTGCTAATTCATGAATGATGTTTGCAAATAGATTGAGCTACTGCTGCTGATTTATATGAACTGAACTGCTGATGTCTTGACCATGCAGACTGGGCAAAGAACTATTTCTAAAAAAGGTCTGCATCCTCCTTTGCTCTATTAACCTTTCTAGGGTTAATAGAGCAGGTCTACTTCCCCCATATCCTTTCTTTTCAAACACCTCTAGTGGGTGGTGGGCTAGAAGAAAGGTTAAAGTATTTAAGAACCCTTATTATAAGTAGGTTTTGAAGAATCTAATCTTATACAACTCCTCCAGTGAGACTACACCTCCTAATCTTTCTGAGTCATTGTTAGCAACTGGTTACCAAGTTTCCACACAACTGACTCCTGAGGGAGAGATTCTTATTCAAACTGTCGCATTTGACTCTCTTAGACCTGAGCATAACATAATGCAAAATACATTTAGTCCTGAAGTGGAAACTTATGGGTTCTTTGGAGAGTCAGTTGTGTTAGATAGTATTTTGCCAGGACAATCGCATGAAGGAGTGTTTTCCTGAAGTGGATACAGGTGAAAGACTAAGGCAGATTCATGAAGCAATGTTTCACTGAAGCAGACATAGGAGAGAGGATGTTCTGCTAAATCATATGTAAAGGACATGTGCTGAAGGGTTCTTTGCTAATAGCACACACGTATTGGTCCTCTTTACATTGTATAGCTGAGTTCCATTTGTCAGGACTCTGTGGACTCGGGCTGATTAGATGCACATGCTGCGGTAAGACACGTGCTGAGGCACATGGCACATGGATGACACATGATATTTGGAGGGTATAAATAGGACTCCACAAAGTGACGGATTCAGAGCTTGGCTTGCTGATATAGCTAGTTGTGTAACACTTGTGGGTCATGAGTCTTTGCTGATCTCCTGGTGTCCCTCTGGGTTCCTCCTGCAGGCTGAGGCTGAAGCCTGGCTGTCTCTGCTAAGTCGTGCCACTGCTGCTGATTCGTGTTGCTAACCCGACTCTACCCAACTGGGCTGCTGTTGTATCTGTGAAGTGTTTGTGAGTGGATCAAGCTGCCACTGCTGACTGTGAACTGAACTACTGATTTATCAACAACACAGATGGGAGTTGCTCTAAAGAACCTTTCTAAACAGGTCCACTTCCCCCATATCCTTTCTTTCCTACTACCTCTGGTTGGTGGTGGGCTATAAGGGAGGTTAAAGTGTTTAAGAACCATCATTGAAAATAAGGTTTGAAAAAATTAAAGTTACACAGTCCTAATTAAAAAGTCCCATAGTCTTTTATAGTCTCAACAGTATCTAAAAGTCTAAAGTCTTTTCTCAGATTCCAGGAAATCTCTTATTTGTAACCCCTTGTGAAATAGAAAGCAAATTATGTGCTTTCAACACTCAATTCACACAATATGCATTACCATTTAAAAGAGAAGTACTAGGGGCATAGGAATAGGGTAGGAAATATTGGACCAAAGCAAGACTGAAACCCAGCAGGACAAACTCTACATTTTACAGTACAAGGTCAAAAGGTGCAGATGGCTCTACCTCCAGATTTACTGCCTGAAACGTGTGTCTCTCTCTTGGGCTGACTCTACTCTCTGTGTACAGAGATCTCATCGATCTGGCATCTCCAGCATCCTGGGAGCTCTGGTGAGACCAAACTTCACTTCCATGGCTTTAATAATGACCTCTTGGAGCCTCCATGCAGGGACTTCACTGACAGGTGTTAGCTGGCTTCAGTAGCTCTCTGAAATTAGAGAAGAGGCTATGACTTTGTTACTTGTGCACCTTTGCCCCTGGATGACACTTCGAGTCCAGATGCCAGGCTGGAATGGACCCTGGCTTCGTGAGGCACACAGCTTTTGTTTGTTGTTACTTCATAAGCATTTCCTTTCACGATGTAGAGGCTTGGTCTTGGCCCCTTCCTGTTATTCCTGCAGATTGTGTCTTTCCTTAACAGTCCTGATCCCCTTAGCAACTACAGCCTCTCTTGAAGCACATGCCTTGACTAAAACGTCAAGCTGGTCTGAGTTCTTTTCCTCTTCAAATTGTAGTTTATGTATTTCTTTCTATCCTGTTTGCCCATTTCATTATAGATGTGTGTAAGAGTGATTACTAATAAGTATGCCACAGAGTTAATATCAGGCTGTTTGAAATCTTCTCCACTAAACAAACTAGTCTGTTACAGCTATCTATCTATCTATCTATCTATCTATCTATCTATCTATCTATCTATCTATCTATCTATCTCCCTGTCTATCTATCTACCTATCTACCTCCCTGTCTATCTATCTATCTATCTATCTATCTATCTATCTATCTATCTATCTATCTATCCATCCATCCCCTCCACTATGTCTGTCTGTCTGTCTGTATGTCTGTCTGTCTGTCTGTATGTATGTATGTATGTATGTATCTATCTATCTATCTATCTATCTATCTATCTATCTATCTATCATCTATCCACTTATCTATTTATTTATTGGCTTTCTGAAACGGGGTTTCCTTGTGTAGCTCTATCTGTCCTGTAACTCACTCTGTAGACCAGGCTGGCCTTGAACTTAACTCTCCTTCCCAAGTGCTGAGATTAAAGGCATGCACAACCACCTACCAGTTGTCTGTTACTTTTAAATTTAGTCTCAGATAAGTTCTGGGGACAAGAACAGAAAGCAGCCACATTCTTTGCCAAAATATCATACATGAAAAATCTTTAGTTCAGTTCCAAATGTTATTCTCCCAGAATCTCCTGATCTGAGCCTCTTTGGTCTGTAAACTCTCAGTAGCACTATTTTTCAAATTCCTTCTAAGAAGGCTCATTAACTCTACCAACAGCATGCAATGGATTTTCTAGTCCAAAGTTCTAAAGTCTTCCAAATCCCTCCAAAAACCAATATGGTTGGGGCTGGCATTGCAATAGCCCACCTGTACCAACTTCCGTATTAGTTGCATTTCTATTGCTGGAACAGAACACTATGATCAAGGTAAGTTGTAGATGGAAAGGGGTCTTTGGACTTCTGGTTCCAGAAGGGTTAAAAGTCCACCATTACAGCGAGTCACAGGCATGGTAGCAGGAAATGGAGCTGAGAGCTCACATCTGGACACAAGTAGGAGGAAGAAAATGAATCCTGAGAATGGCTCTGAACCTGAAGCCCTAAAGCCCACCCCAAGTGACATGCTTCCTCCTAGAAGGCCACATCTCCCAGAAGACCACACCTCCAAGAAGGTCACACCTCCCAGAAGGTCATAGCTTCAGAAGGTCACACCTCCCAAAAGGTCACAGCCCCAGAAGGCCACAAACATCTGAACCTGGGTTGTGGGGTGGGGGAGGGCAGTGTCACCACAGATCACCACAGATCCCTTTTGCCTATGAGATCTTATGTCTGTCTCTTGAATCTTGCCTCGTAATTTTGTTAGATGGAGGGCTGAGGTTTGTGCTCATGGATCCTCGTTGAGGCCCTGCCTGATTTCTTGGGTTTTTTTCCTTTAAGGGATTAGAGGGTCAGTGAAGCCAGGGCCTGATGTATTCAGGAGGCAATTGGAGTGACTGTGGCAAGCTGAGGTCTGGCTTACCTCAGGCGCTGTGGTCTGATGGCTCAGCTCGACAGCAGTTTGTGGCGTTGATGGAGTAATTGAGGTAGAGATGAGGACACGTGTCTCTGGGGAAGCCTAGAAGGCTGTGGGAAACTTGGGCTTTGAGGCAGAGCGGGGACTAGAATTCTGCAGACTAGAATTCTAGTATAGACTCAGCCTGACTTATCAGCGGCTTCCAGTGCTTTGGAGAGAAGGTCCTGGTGTCTGAGGAAGCTCTGGGACTGTGCTAGCCCAGGAACTCCCCAGCTTCTTTCGTCTCTAGTGAAGCTGATGCCTACTGTCTCTCTTCTTCAGTAAGTCTGCTTACTTGATTTATGCTCCAGTCAAGCCCTTCTGTGTGGGGACCGCCATTCTTGCTGCTCTCCCTCTCACGTCTTTATCCTTTCACCAGATCCTCCTAGTCCAGGAAGAACACAGGGCTCAGCCTTAGAGAGAGCAGGGCAGCAATTCTGGCTCAGACTGGCTGTGTGACCAGAGCCAAGTTACTTCTCTGAATCTTGGTTTTCCACCTATAAAATGGAATAATAAACGTATCTGACCTTTAAACTGGATATGAGGGCTAAGGAAACAAGATAACTAGAGCACCTGTCATGGGGCAAATGCCAAATAAAATAAGTGTTAGCGGTAGATATAGCATAGGAGTAAGGAAATGATTGCTGCCAACAGAACTTGTGGTATGCAGCATTAAAGTTTCTGAAGTGTGGGTGTGAGAGTCAAAATGAGCTAGTATCTGAGGTACCGGTGCCTGGAAAGTCTGCTTCCTGGGCCGTTCTCCCTACCGATTCTCCTCCAGGGCTCTGACCGGGCCCTTACCTGGGCTGTCATCTCTAGAAGACCTCATAGCTCTCATTGGAGGACTCTCTACCCATCTTCCCATTTTAAAGCAGAAACCCAGGCCAGAGTGAGCCCCATCCCCTTGCCTCCTGGTTCTGGAGTGCCCGTCACCCCTGAAATGTCCTCCTCCATCTCCACATGGGCAGCAGCCTTCCTCCCGGGAACAGCAAGTCGGCCTCATCCGATGTTGTTTATGTAATCCTTCCCTGAAGTAACAAGGTGTTTACTGTTGCACAAACACATTTTGGTTTAACGGCTGACAGTAAAACTGTCTGATAAAGTTTGATTTAGCGAAAGAAAGCAAAATAAATCTGGGGACACAGAGAGCCGTAGGGAAGAGGGGCTGTTGAGTCTTTATAAAAGGGGCAAGGGAACATTGGCCAGGAGCTAATCTGTATTAGCCTGGCTGTTCTCTCTGCCCTCTTCCTAAAGTCCCTGGGCGGTCCCCCTTTCAACAAGTTCACTGAGATCCCAGAGATCCTGATCAATTGTGCACTCTGAATCCTGGAATTCCCTCGTGTGGCGCACGTCTGGCTTTCTCCCCTGTCTGCTCTGTGAATGGCTTAGTCCTCCAGCCTCCAGGGCAATTTGCTGCTCCTTGCAAAAGCCTCCTCTGAACATTCTGGAGCAAAGGTGTGGCCTGAACCAGCAGAGCTGAGAACTGCATCCAGCTCTGCCCTGTACGCTAGGGAAGCCTTAGGTGGGTCACCTTGCTTTTAGAGACGTGACTTCACTTAGCTGCAAGAGGGGTGAGGGCAAGAGAATCTGCAGCAGGACCTGTTTCCTAACTAGACCCTTGGCACATTGAGGACACCCCCACCCTGCCAGCCATGAAGCCTCACACAGGACACCCTGGTTGTGCTTTCTGGCATGTTCTGCTTGCTAAGGAAAACAGGGCACACATCTGTTCTTGCAGGTGGGTGAGCCTTTCCTCCTCTACTTCAAATCTGATTAGTGAACTCTAGAGATCCCCGGAGCCTCCAGAGTATATGATGAGGTCTCTGTTGGTTAGACTGGGTGTCCGTGACTGTAAGTGCCTGCAGGAAGATGGCGGAGCCTCCAGAGTATATGATGAGCTCTCTGTTGGTTGGACTGGGTGTCCGTGTCTGTAAGTGCCTGCAGGAAGATGGCGGCACAAGTGCTTGCTTGCTGCTTCAGGAAGTGTCCTGCTGGCTAGAGGGGAAGGGACTGTGGGGGTAGGAGTGTACTTACGACTTAGATTTCCTCCTTACACAAGGGGAACAAGGCATGGCTTGTGTGTCAGAGTCTCATGCTGGTGTTGATTAGAAGGTGACTGCACCCAAGTGGCATCCTGGAGCTTTATAAAGGGAGGGTGTGGTCGCAAGAGTCGGAGGCAGGAGATTAGACAGAACTTCAGTAACATATCTCCATCTTTGAAACAGTGCTCGAACTCAAAGGGAAGAAGGAGGTATCCCATGTGCTGTTATTTATATCAACTAAAAATACTATTCAATTCAAAAGAACACAGAAAGGATGCATATCAAACCTATTGGATAGTTGTGGGTAGAGGACAGTGCTGAGGTTTGAGGATAAAAGGGAATTCCTCAAAGCTCTGTCTGAAGCAGTAGCCCCTTCTCCACCCCATGTTTCCGTGTTCCATCCTCACTCGCCCGTCTTCCTTGAGCCCACACCTGGCTTCCAGCAGTTAACATGGATGAGTATTTCTGGGAGAGTGGGGATCCAGAGAAATTGAGGGGACCACACCCTATTAATCACAGAGTCTGGATGCTGCCCAGTAAATGTCTCCCGAATGCACGGAAGAAATAAATGCTGGTTCTTCCCTCTCCAACGAGTGCCTTTATCTCCCCGGGCTCAGACTTCCATAGCTGTCAAGACGGAAATGGCAATGACAATTCTTTTCCAGGGCCACTGTGAAGATGAGCTGGTGCCTATGTGTTGGATGTTCTTTAAGTGCAAAGAGGCATCCAGGTCAGGAGAGAAGGGGCAGAACAGAGGGCAGTAGCTCAAATCCCAGCTCCGCCTGTGCTACTTGCTGCCTTTGGATAGCTGAGTTCTTACTCCGCATCAGGTGTTACCTTCTGTAAAATGAGCATCACTAATGCTGACTGTCAGGCGCTGTCCTGAGGATACTGACAGTGTCAGTGGAGTACTTGCTGTCTAATAGTAGATGTCCAGAGAGCCAGAAACCTCTATGTTCATTCACCAATTTATTTAATGAATAATTGGTGAGTACTTCTGTGACTTGAATGTTTTTGTTCCCCCATCCCCAGACTCGGACATTGAAATCCTCATCCCCTGGAGGCCATTGTGTTGGGAAGGGGGCGAGGGAGTCAGGTGTCGGCTCCCTCACTAAGTGATCGATGCTCATCAAAAGAGGCTCCATGTGTCTTTTGCCATGTTAAGACACAGACGAAATGTTCCATCTACGAAGCTGAGGGTGGGTCCTTACCAGATACAGAATCCTCAGGTGCCTTGACCTTGGACTTCGCAGTACACAGTGGGAGTTTGTTCTAGTGTCTCAGGACAGCGAAGAGAGCTCAGTGTTGTGCTAGACAGAGGAAAAGACTAAAGAACCATGACTTTCTGCTGCGGAAGAGGAGCAGGCAGGCATGTTAGTTATCCATGGCTGCCACACAAGTTACCTCCGAATTTAGCAGTGAGAACAGCAGTGTGGTTGCCCCAGTGTTCTCATGGGTCAGGGTTCTGGCACAGCTTAGGTTTGAGATGGCTGCTACCCTGGCATTACTTGGGGCTTCAGTCACACTATGGTGTGGCTTGGAGAGGGAGGTGAAGGCTGCTGTCTCCGGCTTAGCGGAGTCTCTTGGGTCTCTTTGCCCTGTGGACATACTGTGCTTCCGTCTGTCATGTGGCATCTGGCTCCCTTCAGCACCAGAACACATGTCCTAGTCCTCTGATACCATGTGACGTCACCTCTGCTTCATTTCATTCATTAGAAATAAGTCACTAAATCCAGTCCTACCCGAGGGGAGATGACATAGGGATACAAGGGAATCGAACAGGCCATCAGGTGGATCCAGTCAGTCTGTGTAGAAGTTGTTCTTTTATTTTCTTTCCTTTTTTTCTTTTCTTTTCTTTCTTTCTTTCTTTCTTTCTTTCTTTCTTTCTTTCTTTCTTTCTTTCTTTTTTTTTTTTTGGTTTTTTGGATTTGGTTTTTTCAAGACAGGGTTTCTCTGTATAGCCCTGGCTGTCCTGGAACTCACTCTGTAGACCAGGCTGGCCTCGAACTCAGAAATCCACCTGCCTCTGCCTTCCAGAGTACTGGGGTTACAGGCGTGGGCCACCACCGCCTGGCAAAGTTGTCGTTTTCAAGTGCAGTGAAGTTGCCCAGGACCAGAGGTGACAGAAATTTGTCACTACACACAGCAGTGTCAATGGGCTTCATTTTGGGAGCACAACCCAGCTGTGCTATCTACATGAACTGCGCATGATCGAGTAACTAGGAATTATTTATTTATCCATATAGCGATGTGGGGCCGAGCCATCCTGGTTAATTAGGCCTTCTGGCGGTGTGCAGGGGCTGTTTCAACTTTCAGGGAAACAGCATTTACTTATGCGGATGCATATGTCCCTGCTAGTCCACGCAAAGCTGTGTGTATGTGTGTGTGTGTGTGTGTGTGTGTGTGTGTGTTTCTATCTTTACCTCTCAGGTCCTGCCCCTCCCTGGGCCTACAGACCCCTAGGTTCACCTTCCCTCTGTCCCCCATGCCCTTTGTCGGGAGGTCACGTGTGAGGAAACAAGCACCACATGGTTTTAATCATTTTGCTATAAAAGCCGAGCTGCTCTGTGCTTTGATCAGGGTTGAGCCAGTGGAGGAAGGGCTGGCGGCCGGGCCGGCCTGTCCGCGAAGCCCTCCGTATGCAGCTCCCACATCAGACCACAGCCATAAAACGGAGCACAGCTCATTAATTCTCCCTCTTAACCAGGGCACCTGACGAGAACTGACTTTGAAAACCCGGAGGACGGATGGGTGGGCGGGTGGGCGGCTCTTGGTCTAGGGGAGAAACATCTGTTTCCAGGTCCCTGGCTGTTAAATTGACATCTTTTTATTTGAAAAATTTCTTTTATTTCGCAACTTCCTGCAGTTGGCAAGATCTCTAGTGCCAGGGGATAGACTGTGTGGCTCTGTGGGTGATGCGAAGTGCGCGGCCTGGCCATCCAGCTGAAGAGAACTCCAGGTGCCACAGTGGGCAGCTTGGCCCTCTGTCAATTATTAAGCCCCAGTTAGTGCAGACAACATCAAACTCCATTAAAAAAAGCAAAATGGCTGGCCTTGAAATCGAAAACCTTGTGAATGGTCTTGAGCCTCCATATGAGAAATATTAGTGCTGAAGAGTTATAAAATTCACCTCAAGCCTAGTATGTTTCATCAAGTCTCCCCTCTCGTCACATAGCAATCAAGTTTCCTTAATAAGAACGACTCAGGCCCCTGCTGTCTCCAGTCTTCATCCAACAAGCTGAGATAGCCATTGGTAACTAAAGACCAAGATTTGACCTTTGACCTTGAACTGTTAAAGGTCACGGACAGAGGCTGAGTTGGTCATCCTTTTATCCTAAAAGGATGAGGGCCTGGAGTTCTTAGGATAGGCGGCTGGAAGTGATGGGTGGGCGATCCTGTTTATTTCTTCTTTGTCTTGGGGGCCTCGGCATTATTTTTACCATGACCACATGGGCCATTGTCAACTGGACTCATAGCAGACAGCCAGAGCCACCGGTCAACCTTTGAAGAACAAGAACATGGATGAGTTCTAAAGGATCATGGAGAGGTAACTGCATTGGATGGGCCTTTGTCTGTGTCTGAGTGTGTGCGTGCTCATGCACACATGTATGATGCTAGAAGATGTATGTGTGTCTTGGTGCGACTGTGTGGAAGTGCTGGTTCCTTGGCATGTCTCTGAAGCCTTGTGCCTGTGAAAGGAGTGAGTGACTACCTCTGTCAGGGTGTCACTTGTGTGTTCAGGTACACAGAGAAGGACTGCATGAAACAGTGCCCTGCGTTTGTGGGCAGAATGATTTCCTACAGGTGCATCCTTAGTGGTTTGACTGTGCCAGTGACTCAGCTTAGTGAAAGGTCTCCAACATGGCCACCATATCTCCTGGAACCCCTCAGTGAGACCGTCGGCTGTCCAGTCACTTTGTCTGGGTCCCTCTCTTTCAAAACTTATCACACTGCTTAGTTTTGTGCATTGTACTTCAGTCCACCCCTCCCCCTATTAAAAAAAAGATGATTTATTTTATTTTGTGTGTATTCATGCTTTGCCTGCATGCATGATGTTACCATGTCTGTGTCTGTTGGATCTCCTGGGAAATGGTGATAGATGGTTGTGACCTATTACGTAGGTTCAGAGAATACAACCTATGTCCTCTGCAAGAGCAACAAGTGCTCTTAACCTTTGAGCCATCTCTCTAGCCCCACTTCAGTTGTCTTAGCAAAAAAAAAAAAAAAAAAAAAAAGAAGAAGAAGAAGAAAAAAAGAAAAGAAAAAAAAAAAAGAAAAAAAAAAGGAAAATGGTTCCAAGTGAGCGAGTCCATGAAATTGTTCACGGAAAGCAACTTGAAACAATGTGACACAGAGTGTGTGGTTGGGCATTACTAGCAAGCCTTTCATTATTTCCACTATTTCCGCGTCTTTTCTCAAACCCTATGTCTTAATGAGGGTCACTATTGTTGTGATGAAACCGCTCGACCACAAGCACCTTAGGGAGGAAAGGGTTTATTTAGCTTGCATTTCCACTCTGTAGTCTTATCACTGAAGCCAGACAGGACAGGAACTCACACAGGGCAGGAGCCTGGAGGCAGAGCTGATTCAGAGACTATGGAGGGGTGCTGCTTACTAGCTTGCTCTCCATGACTTGTTCAACCTGCTTTCTTATAGAACCCAGAACCAACAGCCCAGGGGTGGCACCGCCCTTGATAGACTGGGCCTCTCAGGTCAATCACTAATTTAAAGACGTCCCACAGGCTTGCTTACAGTCAGATCATTGGCAGGCATTTTCTCAACTGAGGCTCCCTCCTCTCAGACGACTCTAGTTTGTGTCAAGATGACGTGAAACTCTCCAGCACATCCTGTTCTTCTGTGGATGTCTTTTCCTCTTCTTCCTCACATGGTTCCCAGTTCCCAGAGGATCATGTGCAGGCCTTTGGGCAGTGTGACTGTAAACCACCTTTCCAGAGCAGACCACTGGCCCAAGCTGGGATGACCCAGACAGTGTGACCCCAGGAGGCAGCCACCTAAGTGCTCCTTAACTTCTCAGCATCTGAGGTGGAGACCTGAGATAGCCCGGGCAGTGTGCTTCCTCTCTGCACTTAGCTTGGGGTGGGGGGGGTGGGGGAGCCCAGATTCGAGGAAAGATCTGGTAGCTAGCTTCCTATCATCAGTTTGGGGCCCGAGCCAATAAGAAAGTCACCATTCTGGTCACTCTGGCTTTTCTGTCGCAGTGTGAATATATTAAAAGGCAACATTCCAGCTGTGCAAATCACCAGGCCATTGAAATAAAAGGTCTTTTAACTTTAACCATTAAAGATTTAACTAGTCAATAAATCCGAGTGTGTGTGGGGTTGTTACCAAATGTTTATTACATTGCTCTTGCTTTTAATTCAGCGGCAAATGCCATGCTCGCACGTCCATGGGAAAGGTCTTCCTTTACGGTTGAAATGGGCGATGTCCCAACCAAACCCAAGCAAGACGTCTCTCTCTCCAGAAGGGTTGACTCACTCTTTTTAAGTCTCCTTGGAAGTGAAGACGGCTCCATTAATTTTATATACCAGTTCGCTTGCAGGACAAAGGCCTGGAGGGCCCTCCTGTTGCCACAGCTGGAGCACAACAAACTAAAGCAATTAGAAATTTGACTTTCAGCATGAGCCTCGTGGTGTTGACTTTCCTAGATTTTCAGATTTCACAGAGGCTCAAAGGCATTATAGCTTTGGGGAAGAAAAATCTCAATGTCTTTTCTCTTAGTGTCTTCTGAGTGAGTTGGGTAATCAGGTTTTAGGCCTTGGCAATTTGTTTTCTCTCCCAAGACAGGGTCTCATTGTGTAACAGCCTGTCCTGGAACTTGCTGTGTAAACCAGGCTGGTTTCCAACTCACAGAGATTCACTTGACTCAGCCTCACAACTGGGATTAAAGGTGTGCCTCCACCCACTGCCACCACCACTGCTACTGCCATCGCCCACCCCTCAGTGGCCCTGACAATTTTAAAAAGAAATAAAGAAATAGTTGTTACTGTGATTGTTCTTCCCCCCCCCCCAACCCCCCAAGACAGGGGTTCTCTGTGTAGCCCTGGCTGTCCTGGAACTCACTCTGTAGACCAGGCTGGCCTCGAACTCAGAAATCTGCCTGCCTCTGCCTCCCAGAGTGCTGGGATTAAAGGCATGTGCCACCACCGCCCTGCGTGATTGTTCTTATTATTACTGTTTTTATATTTCCAGCAGGCACAGCATCTGTTCACTAGTGAATTATGGGTTTTAATTTGCACAAATGTGAGAGCACAGAACTTAACGATTATAGCCACTGTAGAGGTTAAAAAATGAATAGAAGCTAGATAAATCTTGGCCATCAAAACAAAAGACAAGCAGAAAGCAGATGAGGATCTGACACAGTTGTTGAGTTACACCAGCCAGCTCCAGGACAGAGCCACGTTCCAGATGTGTGATTTTTCCTGCTCACGGACAGCTCTTCAACCCACTCCAGCAGCAAAAAGTCTAAACCCTAGTTTAGACTCTTTTTGTTGTTGTTGTTGTTGTTGTTTGGCCCAAGGGCTGTAGGGTGTATACTCTGGGCTTCCTGTCTCTTAGAACAAACCATGTGGGAAATATTCTCTAAATTCTCCCTCTAGTAGGGATACTTCCCTCTGAGGCATTTTTAAATCTAAATAGGAGGAAAATAGAGTTGATAAGCTGTCGTGATTTTTTTAAAAAGTAGTTTTACTTTGAGCCCAAAGATTGGGCTTGACTTGACTGTGTCAAGGGGACACATGGAGGTGGCAGCTGATCCCATTAGGTTCTTAGCTTTGGCCAAGGAGGGATTGATTCACTACTGTCCTTTCTGCTCTCATGATCTTGATCTGAGGATGTGCCAGTTTGGAAGCAAAGCTGTCACCTGGATCCCTTGTACCCAGGCAGCCACACTGCAGGCAGCCCTGATGGTTTGGTGTTGCATGCCCTTGGCGTTTGAGGAAACAAGGCACTTAACTTCCCAGAGGTTTAGAGGTGATCCCCAGTCGCTTGTTTGTCGGTCCATAAATTAGCTAATTTACCCATCCACTTACTCACTGAGCAGAATCCACTCTGCATTTTCCATGTGTCTCTCTACTGGGTGTTTGGCTCAGAGCTGGAGGCAAAATGAACCCAGTGCCTGAGAGGATGATCAGCCAGAGCCCTCTGGACAGACGACAGGGACATTGCCTCTACCCTAGGAGTCACTTGATGGAACCTCTGCTCCATGTGGATGTCCCAACCATTGATGATTGGGTCCCTCCTGATTCCTGCCCCTTATTGGTTCCCCTAGAGTCCCTCGTGGTGCCCTTTAAGCTCTCCCAGCCGTCTAAGCTCTCCCAGCCATCTAAGCTCTCCCAGCCGTCTAGAACTCCATGGTTACCTCCACATTCAGTTCATGTGCACAGAGGCTGATGCTGTGTCCCCACAGGATCCCCACTCTCCGCTATTCCTCTCGTGTTCCCAGCTGTGGGGTCAGAACCCAGTCCCTCCTGTTTGTATTTGGTTCCTGTGTTCTCACCTCCTCCAGAACCTACCCTTCAGCTCTATCCCTTCCTCCAGCTCTGTCAGTTTCTCCCTCCCACCTAGGCTTCTGAGGCAGGACCTTTCTTCCTTTGGGTTCATGACTACTACCTTGGAATGTGGACCTTGGTAGGGGGAGGGATAGAGTCATTCTCCCAGAGCTCCTCTGTCCTGCTAGAAACAGCCTCAGATGCACTCACTGCCTCTTCTTTTTTCCTTTTCTCTTCAGAAACTAGACATTTTAAAAGGTTGAAATGGGCTCGTGAACTTTAAGGGGTTTATTGGTTTCGAAAGCTGCATTCTCTGTTTGGAAGGAGGGAAAACAGTCGCCTTCTTTTTGGATTACGTCAATCCACAGGCGTCTGTAATTTACATTTAAAAAAAACCCCTGAAATGTTCAGAAATAATGGAAAAGCTGCTTGAAAAAAACAGATGAAATAAAAACGGATGGGAAATGTGTATTATACAAAAACCAGACCTGTGAGCCCGAGGCTGGACGTGCTGATGACCAGAGGTGCTGATTAATGAGGCAAGCTGAAGGAATCCCCGGTGAGCCGAGGTGCCCTGTGCGCTCTCCTCAGGACCACAGACGCCTGGGCCCTGGCATTTCATTTCCCACGCACAACCTCACGGATGGTTCTCATTCTGAAACTTTAGGACCCTGTTGTTTCTGCCCTAGGAGAAAGGACTCCTGGATCTGTCGGAGTTGGCAGGAGGGGAGTGGAGGCAGAAGGAGTTAGGGGTCCTGGGACTCTGCTGTGTCCCAGCCTCAGTTTCTCTTACCCAGAAATCATTATAATCATTACACACACACACACACACACACACACACACACACACAGACACACACAGACACACACAGAGACACACAGACACACACACACAGAGACACACACACAGAGACACACACACAGACACACAGACACAGACAGAGACACACACACACACAGACACACACACACAGACACACAGACACATACACAGACACACAGACACACAGACACACACACAGACACACACACACAGACACACACACACAGACACACACACATAGACACACACACAGACACACACACACAGACACACACAGACACAGACACATTCACACAGACACAGAGACACACACACAGACACACACACACACACACATGCATACATATATATCTTTGCCGCCTTTGTCTTATTTAGTCCCTTCTTTAGTTTCTCTCTTTCATCTTTCTCTGAGAAAATATGGGGAGGAAAGTCAAAGTGCAGGTCATGGCAAGATGTACTCATTTTATATCTGATAATCTTCTAATAGAATCACATTATTAAAGCAGAGAAAACGGACTCTCAGTTACAAGGGAAATAACTATTTACAAAATAACTCTGTTTCGATGTGCACCTTTTTGTACATCCTGTCTCTCGGTGCTATGTAATTTGACATACCTTTGGCAAATATATTAAGACTATATCACAGCACAAGTTTGATGATATTCGACTTTGGAGATTCAAAGAGACTAAAAGTGGTGTGATTCATACCACCTGCTTTGTCGAGGCCAGAAGGGCAGACATACAAGTCTCCATGGTCTCTGTCAGCAGGGGAATCGAGTGGGCAGTCAGAATGAGACGTTCCTCATAGGTCTCAGGCATTTGATGATTTAGTCCCCAGTGGTGGCCCTTTAGGAAGTGTTCAGATGTATTACCTTGTAGAGAAAGCATATCACTGGTGGACCTCAAAGTTTCAAAGGTGGGTACCACTTCAAGTGAGCTTTCTCTGTTTCCTGCTTGTGAGATATGAGCTCTTCATTCCCACCACTGTGCGTTTGCTCTGCCATCATGGAGTCTTGACCCTCTGGACCCATTAGCCGGATTAAGCTCTTTCTCTAATACATTGCCTTGGTCATGGCTCTTTACCACAGCGATGGAAAAGTATTCAGGACCATCAAGTGTCACAGGAGTATATGCCAGAGCAGAGGGGAAAGGGAAGGAACTTGGATGGATTGCTAGAGAGAAGGTTAGTTGTATGGAGAGCGGCATTTGATTCGGTGAGACTGTGGGCCTGGGCTCAGAGGTAGAGCATTGTAAAAGCAAACTGTGTTAAGGTGATTGGCAGGAGGCAGGCCTTCAGGAGTAGGTGGGGACCCAGGCAGATGAACATTTTTCTGAGAGCCTAGACTTTGTTTTGTGGGCGACGAGAAGGGGCTCACATCTCTGAGTCACTTCTGTACAGCGGTAGAGGTGGCTTCAGAAACTACCCAGTCCTACCGTTTGTTTACTTTACATGGTGAAGGCGAGCATTAGAGGGTAAATTCGACTCCCTGTCAAGGCTGCTGTCACTAGCTTTGTTAGTTTGTCTCTGTCACTGTACTAAGAAGCTGGGTAACTTGATTAAGAAGTTGAGGTCTGGAGAGAGGAGGTATAGCTTTGTTAGACTAGAAGTGGCTTTGTAGGAAATCTGTCACTAG
Source organism: Apodemus sylvaticus (assembly GCF_947179515.1). Lineage (NCBI taxonomy): Eukaryota > Metazoa > Chordata > Mammalia > Rodentia > Muridae > Apodemus > Apodemus sylvaticus. The sequence goes on along the minus strand of NC_067477.1, from coordinate 131,191,887 downwards.
GAGGTGGACTTTGAGGTCTGGGAAGCTCAGGCCAGGTCTGGTAATTCAGGTGTAGAACTCTCCGACCCTTCTCCAGTGCCACGTCTGCTTACCTGCCACCATGCTTCACCACACGGCAATACACTAAACCTCTGAGCTGCAAACCAGCCCCAGTGAAGTGTTTTCCTTTATGAGAGTTGCCATGGTCACAGTGACTCTTCATAGCAATAAACCCTCAGCCAAAACAACACCCAATGCCATTCAATTGCCACCCTCTTGGAAGATTGCAATGGAGATTAAATTTCAACACAGGGACCTTTGGGGGTTCCAGTGAAACCATCGAGAAACCATAGCGTTAACTGCTGGCTGCTGGGAGCTTGCAGAGATTCCTCCATGGCTTGTGTGGCCGTGGGCCTCAGCTCAGGCTTCACAACAGCACCCCCCCCCCCCCGGGAGAGGCATGCTGGTATCTCCATTTAACAGATGGAGAAACTAAGGCCCAGAAAGATGAGTCACTTGTTTAAAATGACACCAGCTTGCAAAGGTCCAAGCCAGGATTTGAGCTAGAGCTATGTGGCTTTGTAATCTTACCTGCGTACAGACACTTCCTTAAGATACCATAATGAACAGTGGATTTTAAGCAGACCTAGGATGCCAAGACTGGCCTGTGCTGGTAAGCCAGCTGTTCTGTGATGCCTACCAGATATCTGTCTGTTTCCTCTTCCTCTTCCTCTTCCTCTTCCTTCCTTTCCCTTCCCTCCTTCTCTCTGTTTTTTTTTAAAGATTTATGTATTTATTTTATGCATATGCATATTCTACCATTACTCTCTTCAAACACACCAGAAAAGGGCATCAGACTCCATTACAGATGGTTGTGAGTCACCATGTGGTTGCTGGGAATTGAACTCAGGACCTCTGGAAGTTGGTGCCCTTAACCACTGAGCCATCTCTCTAGACCTCTTTTTTTTTTTTTTTTTTTTGAAGACAGGGTTTCTCTGTGTAGCTCTGGCTGTCCAGGAACTTGTGCAGTAGAGCAGGCTGTCCTTGAACTCACAGAGATCTGCCTGCTTCTGCCTCTGCCTGCCTCCTGAATGCTGAGATTATAGGCGTGCATCACTGCCACCTGGTGTTTTGCTTTCTTAAAAAGTGGACAAAGCCTCATTTCACCTGTTCTGTTTCTTTTGTGTGTGTGTGTGTGTGTGTGTGTGTGTGTGCCAGAGGTCAACCTTCGATGTCATTCCTTAGGTGCCAAGCCAACCACCTTAGTTTTTGAAACAAGATCTTTTTTGTGGGGACCTGGGGCTCAGCATTCGGGGCTTGGCTTCGATGGCTGGTCAGCGAACCCTAGGGATCTTTCTGTGTCTGTCTCCCGTGCTGGGATTACAAGTATGAGAAGCCACACTTGGGCTTTTACACGGCCAATGAGGCCTAAGTTTAGGTCCTTATACTTGCAGGCGTGCATGGCAAGCTCTTCCCATCCCGAGCCCTCGCCTTGTCCATCTCCCAGTGCCTCGTGTGCTGTAACACATTCTTCTTACGGGCCAGAAGATGCTCCGCCTGCCACAGTGCTTGCTGCAGCACCTGGCTGCCTGAGTTTGATCCCTGGGCTCCTCATGATGGCTCCTTAAGGCATTTTATGACCTCAGCACACCTACCACGGCATGCAAGGCCCCCTTGCACAGACAGACAAGTAAGATCAGGGCAAGGAGCCAGGAGATGGTGGTCAGCATGGCAAAGGCAGAGGCGGAGAGGCAGAGGCGGAGAGGTGGCAGAGGCAGAGGCAGAGGCAGAGCTCTGTGAGTTCAACACCAGCCTGGTCTACAGAGCACATTCCAGCACAGCCAAGGGGGACACAGAGAAATCCTGTCTGGAAAAACTAAAAGGGAAAACAGTGGAATAAGGCTGCCTGCTATTCTTTCCCTGTCTCCTTGCCTTAAACTGTTTGTGTAATGTCATGGTCTTCCTGAAGAAGCTATGACCTGTACCCAAAGAAAGTTCTGAGCAGTGGGTTAAACTGTTTGGTGGCTTGTCCTTATCTGGTCAGACACTGGTTTAGGGGTCAGGGCCGTCTTCTCCGTTCCTTGGTCACTCCTTCAGCTGTCCACTCTGGGCCTTCAGGCTCTTTGGTACTGCCAGCTGCCAGGACTGGTGTGGCCTCAACCTCTTGTCATTCTTCCCCAGCTAATGACCTTCTAGCCTGGTCCCATTTCAGCTATTTCTCCAGCGGGGGTGGCTGCGCTGGGGTGGAGGTAGGGCGGGGGGCAGGGGGAGGGGGGGCTTGTTTTCAGAAGCCGAAACTGGAACTTTTCTGAATTAGCTTTTATGGTTCAGAGCTTTTAATTTGAGATTTAAAAAACACCATAGTGCACCAAAACCCAAATAAACTGCAGCTAATGAAATTCACAGAAGTTCTAGGAGAATGCTTCTTGCTGGAGCTCCTGGATGATTTATTGACAGCCGGTTGTAAAAACAATCTTATTAAAGGTCATAATGTTGGGTTAAAAAAAAAGCCCTTTAATTTATAGCATAATTAGGCTTCCTCCAATAGCTCAGCCGCCAGGGCTGTCACTTAGGGCTCTGAGGAAGCACTTGGTGTTTTTCATTATATCACCGAGAGGGAGCTCCGTGCTGCTGGGGGCCCGCCGCCTTGCTCTTTATGGCCCTTTTATTGCTGCTAAAATAGTCAAAACAGGGGGTTGATTAGCGTCGACTGATGCCTACTGATTAGGGGAACACCTCTCGGGGAGGGAGAAGGTGTGGGAAGGGGCTCCAGACATGAGGACGTGCCTCCGACAGGAAAAGACAGGCTGTGTCAGGGAAGTGTGATTGGGCTTCCTGTCTCTTCTCCAGACACTTGTGGATTGAAGGCTGACCTCAGGCCGGAGAGGCTGGGGTGATAAAAGGCCTGTGGAAGGTGCTAATGCTTAAGGAAGAGGACTGTCCCAGCACCGGATGTGGATAAGAATAAGGACCTTAAAAATGCTAATGGGCCTCGGAGGGCGGTTGCAGATTCAAGCCTGGTGTGTCCTACCTAATGTTGCCAACTAATAGGAGGGAAGAGAGGAGCCAGTGTCTGTGCACAGGGGTGGGGCTGGAGGGTGAGGCTTGCCACAGTCATTCAAACATGGAGTCATCACCCGTGTGTGATGTTAGATTGTCCTGTGGACATCCCCGAGATCTTGACATCTCCACAAGCATCCGGAGACCCACGCCAAGGCTGTTTGTTGTGCAGTAAGATGTCTTGGGTGCCATAGCTCTGGCTCCGAGTGAAGGGCACTGAGGGAGGGAGGTTGGGCTTGACCGGCTGTTGTGACAGGGAGAGGAGAGGGCATTTCTGAAGCAGGGCCAATGCTGGGCTTGTCCTTGAGTTATCCCATGGCCTATCCCATGATCTAGCAGAAGAAAGATGTTGGTGACTGCCATTTTAGCAGCCTGGGGGACTTCTGTCAGTTCTATGAATGTTGGAGCTTAGAGTGAGTGAGTTCTCCAGAGTTCTTCCACGGCTCCAATTTTTCTACCCCATTCATTCCCTCCTCCTTTTCTTCTTAGCAGCTGGAGCTCACCCACATCCTTCATGCTGCCTGTGTTTCAGCCTCTGGGTATTAGGACTGCCTTCCAGAACTGAGGAATCCAATGCCCGGATCTAGAAAATGAGGGTCCCTGTAGCCCTGCTGGACCCCCAGCCGTGGGCACACAGGGCAGTGGCAGGCATCGGGACACCCGTTCTCTTTCATTGCTCTTCCTCTGTTTCTGGAACTCAGTATGTGAGAGTTTATAAGGAATTAAAAGACAAGAGGGGGAAATGGAGTGCAGGAGCCAAGCCTGGAGACTACCATTCAGATCTGGCATGTCTTTTGAAAGATCAGAGTGTTTCAGACATATGGATTTTTGACAGTCAGGACAGAATGATGGGTCTTGTCCATACACAGTAAATGTCATAGCAGACTTTACACCAAGACCTGGGGGGGTGAGGGTAGAGTGGGGGGGATATGATGGAAAGATCAGATAACTGGTGTGTGTGTGTGTGTGTGGCCATCTGTGTGTGGCAGCATGATATGTGTGCGCCAGTGGGATAACCTGGGTAGATGGTGGGATAACCTGGGGTCAAGGTGTGAGTACTCGGTCAGGGGTTGGCACCTGCAGAGCCATGACTCAAATAACAGAGGACCAGAGCTCTCTCCTGAAGCTACTGCTGCTTCTACTTAGGTGTGGGAAGCAGGATGTGTCAACCTGGACTGACTGCAGCCTTGGCTTCTTAGAAGGAGGCTGTGACCTCTGAGACAAAGGGCAGGAGCAAAAGTTACCCCGCCCCCACATTAGGTGTTACTCAATGAACTCAGGAGGCAAAGGAATGCATTCTTGAAATTATTATGTGCTGGTAATGCCCCTTCCATCGAGAGACCATGACTTCTGGTCAAGGGTCAAAGCCCATTTTAATTTACTTGTGTCAACTCTCATGCTTTCTAAGTTTTCCTCCTTTTTTTCCCTAATATCTGGGAAAAGATGATTCAAATAGGGAATTGACTTTCCCACAAAAACTTGTGCGTGTAAAAAAGTTCTTGGGGGTAGCCATCCAGACACTAAGATTAATTCGGGGTGCCCGAGTCCCCTTTAGCCCCATCCCTTGCTCCCTTGCTGCAACTGGCTGTTTCTCCTCCTCACCCTCCCTGCTCCCCCTCCTCTCTGCCTCCAGGCTCTGCGTCTGGGCCTGTTATTTGTCTTGATTTCTCTGATTGACAGCCCGGTTTGGAGTCACATTCCCAGACTGACCTCACTGCCTTCGAAGGAGCCCATCTCTGGGGCTTCCCCTAAGGCCTCTTGGTCTGAGTCAGGCATGGGAAAGCCTGCTTGGCAGCCTCACATTTGGTTCTTTGCTCTGTGGGGTCGCAGACCGGCACCCGCAGTCAGCCTTTGAGGCTCTGGAGGAGGCTGAACAGTTAAGTGTCAAAGATGCTGAGGTCCCTTAAAAACCTAGCACTCGCTCTGGATTCTTCTCTCTGTAGCACTCTCTTCCTAGAGGGTGCCGGTCACTCACCATTTACAAATTGAGGATAATCCTGCTTCCTGATGACTCCTGCAGACCACAGCAGTGGAGTGTCTTAAGAATGTCTGTCCTATTATGCTATCCATGGAGGAAATAACTAAATGCTCCTGTTTCTTGGCCATGGCTTGCTAATGTCTGGGGCTTTCCAAGGGTTCTGTCTACTAACTCTTTTACTAATGGCATTGGTCCCAAAAGAGGATCGTTTGAGGCACATTGCAAGCTGCAAATTGCAAGCCGACTGTGGTAGCACATAACTGTCATCCTAGCACTCAGCAGACACCAGAGGAGCCAGAGGACTGGGAGTTCAAAGCCAGCCTGGGATGCATAATGAGAGCCTGTCTCACAACAAAGCAAAGGCGAATAGAAACAAACTACAAACAAACAGCGCCATACAAATTGCAGACAGCTGTCCCGAAGGGCTGCCAGCTGTGGGACACTGGCGATCCTCTTCCATATTTTCTTTGGAATTGGAGTTGAAGTTGGAACTGAGAGCAGTGTAGGAAAGGAATCTTGGGAGCTGGAGTTGGTCTTTGAGTTATCTTAGCATCTCTTCAGTGTTGGCGCTGGGAACGTGAATTCTGACTGCTCTGGTAAGGGCCAGATCTGGGCATGGGTTGGTCTGGGGCTCCATGCACAGCTGGGCTTTGTGTCTTTTTGTGTGGCTGCTGGGAGTGGCAGCGTAAGGTCGGGAGTCTGAATGCTATCTGTCTGTCCTTCCTCTTGCCAAGCCCTCTGCACCCACTTTCCGACCTTACCAGTACCACCCCTATGCACTAGCCTGGGTGCCATGCAATTTAGATACGCTGACTGCTTACACACATTAACCCAGGGACCGTGTGTTCTTCACAGCAGAGATCCCCAGCCTTGTTACAGGGAAGTGGAGAGAGGAGACACAAAAATCAATGTCAGTTGAAACTTGGAGAGCAGAAAAGGAAGTTGGCAGATGAAGGTAGTCCTTTTTATTAAGCTTTTTGTCTGATCGACAGGGAGCCCACAGCCCTGCTGGACTTCAAACACCGCCCTGGGCTTTATAATCCATCTCCTATTACCTTCATTTGTACTGATTTCCAGAAATCTACCTAGAAGCCGAGTCTGGGTCTGCAGCCTTTGATAGTGTGGTGCAGCTGTGTAACAGAAGGTGAACATACCTCACATCACAGACAAACAGAGCTCACAGTGAGGTGGTCATGTCTACCTTTCCAACTAGTACCCCTTATTTTCGGACAAAAACTGACTTCTATAAAATTTTATTCATTCATTCATATATTGACAGGATCTCAAGTAGCCCAGGCTGGCTTTGAACTCATTAGGTAGCCAAAGATGACCTTGGACACCTGATCATGCCTCCACCTCCCAAGTTCTTCCATTACAGGTGTGCACCACCATACTTGGTGTTTCCAGTGCTGGAGATTAAACCCAGGGCTCTGTGAATGCTGGCAAAGATTCTACAGATCCACACTCCAGTCTGGTTGTGTTTATTTTTAAAGAACTAATACGTGAGGCCAATGAGGTGACTCACCAGGCAAAAGTATCCACTGTGAGAGTCTGGTGAACCCAGGCCCACCCTGGAAGGAACCTACTCTACAAAGGTGTTCTCTGTCCTCCACGCAAGTGTTGTGGTACACGTGTCACCTGCCCCACGCCATCATACATATATGCAATAACAACTAAATAAATCGTTTTAAAAATAAGTATTATTTATTGTATCCTTGGTACATCTGGAAACCGACCTCAGCCTTTCGTTGTGTGACTAACTTATTTGGTCCTCTCTCAGGATCCTGTCGAATAAGTACTGTTATTAGCTCATTTTACACGTAAGGAAACTGAGTCCCAGAGAGGACGCCTATGTTTTACAGAATTCTCAGTTGGTATATGGCACAGGTTTTTGACAACAGTCACAAGGGATATATCTATGAGCGAGGCATAGCCTGACTCCAAGGGGCTCCCTGTGGGGTAATGCGGCATTAGACACTAGATGCAGAGAAACACACTCTTTAACATTGAAAACTGGCTTAGCAAAGAGCCAGGAGAAAATGCTAGCAAGTAATTGGGTAGATTTCCTAAGGGATCAGTGCTCAGGCTGGGATCTGGAGGAGGAGCTATTGTCCTTGATGATGCTGAGTTACAGAAGAAACCAGCAGGGATGAGGCTGTGTCCCTGGGGTCCAGCACTTTGGGAGACCAGGTGTACCAGGGGCAGTATGGAACACAGCTAGCAGGAGGGTAAATGAGCAAGCAGTGACCCCTCCCACTCCCATCCCCCTCTGATAACAGAATGTCAGTGGAGGTCTGATTCCTGAGGGGGATTTCTCCAGCAGTCATTGCAGCTTCGATTAAGACACTACTGCTGTCTGTCGCAGAGGACAGCGTTGCACGGGAGCAGGACAGAGCAAGGTCCTAACCATGTCTGCACAGCTACAGAATTCTAGCATCTTTCTCCACCTTAGCCAGCCTTGCTCTTACTGACCCATTTCACCCACGAGCTTCTCTGAGCTCCTGTATGGAAAGCATGAACCACGAGACTCGTGTTTCCTGAGGCTGAGGTGGGAGGAAGCACTCGGTTCCTCCAAACTGGCTTCTAACCTGACTTGTCAATATTTGTTCTTTCTGATGTGAAGGACTTTCCTCTGACAGAGTAGACTCTAATTGCTGCACTCACTCTTCTTCCGGGTCTTTGCCTCACTCCTGCCCTAGACCTCCCTCAGGATGGGGCCCCACTTTCCCATTTCTTGTGCTAGGTGTAACTTTGAGCTTGCTGAGGGTTTATTTTTCCTTGTTACACCCTTGTTATGTGCTTTTGTCTGCCTGGAACTGTTCCCACAGCCAGGGTTGCTTCTCTTCTAGAACCAGGACTCACTGCAATGTCTTCTGGCTAGCCCCTTGTAGATCTCAGGAAAGGCAAGTGGAGACTGACCCATTGACAAATTATATATAGCCCAAGAGCTTAAGCGCAGAGCCCCTGTGTTCACACCTCCTTGTAAGGACTTGAGTTAGAGACTCTAGTAGCACACCCTGGAGTGATGTTTGGCAAAACTGAAAACAGATCTTTTGAGACTTGGTCTTTTACCACTCTGATTTTGTCTTGATGTGTCATGCTGACTGGCCTTGGTGTGTGTGTGTGTGTGTGTGTATGTGAACACAAGCAATCATGTGCATGCATGCACATGAGTATGAGGATTAGAGGCTGACTTTGGGAGTCTTCTTCGTTTCTTTCCATCTAAATCACTAAGGCAAGGTCTTGCAGATGCAGACTAGTGTAGCTAGCTATCTTGCTCACATCCTCCGTGCCTTCTTAATATTGGACTCACAGGTGTGCAGCCCACTCACTCAATATTTGCATGGGCAGTGGTTCTCAGCCCTCCTACAACCCATTGACACAGTCCCTCACGTTGAAGTGACCCCCAACCATATTATTAAGTTATTAAATTATTTCATAACTGTAATTTTTCTACTGCTGTGAATTGTGATGTAAATATCTATGTTTTGGTGGTCTTAGGCAGTCATGACCCACAGGTTGAGAACCCCTGATCCCAGGGCTCAGGACTCCTGCCCTTACTCTCCAGAACAACTACTTTATCCACAGAATCACATCCCCAGCCCCATCTGAGTAAGACATTTCCTTCTTACGTCGCTTTCAGGCCTTTTGTGTTTAGCCATCTGAGCTGGGAACAGCTTCCAGAGACTTCTGTATGCTCTGGCAAGATGAGACGAATGGCCAGAGGGTATTTCAAATTGTGTGTCTGTTATTTATTCAGGCAGTGGAGGAGAAACTAAGTTTGTGGTGTATAGTGTTAACTTCTTTCCTACAGCTACTGCAACAGATGGCCAGAAGCTGTGTGCTTAAAAATAACTTGAAGTTCTGGAGTCTACAAGTCTGAAACCAAGGTGTTGAGAGGACTCTTCACAAGACTCTAAGAGAAAATCCTCTTGATCTCTTGTCTCTAGTGGTGCTGGCTATCCCTTGGCCTGGGCCTTGTAACTCCAGACTTAACTCTGTCTTTGTGCCTGTGAATGTTCGAGAACACTTATCATTGGGCTTTGGGCTTATCTGGATAATCCAGATAATCCTTTTGCTTTTGTTCGTTAAAACAGGGTGTTGTTTTGCAGTTCTGGCTGGCATGAGTTTCATTATACAGACCAGGCTGGTTTCAAACTCACAAAGGTCAGCCTGTCTTTGCCTCCTGAGAGCTGAGATTAAAGGCCTGAGTCACTATGCCCAGCGATACAGATGATATTAAAATTATTAATTTGGCTCTATCAGCAAAGATTCTATTTCCAAATCCGGTCAGCTTGACAGGTTTGGGATCTGGAACTGCACATGTTGACTCATCCTAGCACCATATAGGAATCATTGCTGTTATCAATACACTATAAGTAAGAATTTGATTCTCATCAATATCATATCAAAACAGTGAAAAATGTGAAATTATAAACACATCACACATTTCTCTGTCTTAAGTGAAATAAGTTTTAGTCAGAATTCCTCCAATTATATGGCACGAATTGGCAGAAATTCTACACACAGATAATCTGTAAACTCATATGTTTATGATTGTCAACTTATCATCAAGACATAAGGAGAACATGGTCCTAACTCTTTGGACACAAAATATGGACACCCATGACATGCTTCAAAGCTCACAAGCCGTGACGATGTCAACAGATTGCTTAATGAATGTCATCAACTCAAAGATGGTTTTAAGATGAGTCACTGTGCTAAGAAACCTCCCAGAGAAGCAGAGCTTTCCCAAGAAAGGCTGAAGGGTGGCCTCACCAAGAAATCCTCAACATTTATGTGTTGTCACTGACGCAAAGTAATGAAGCTGAAAGAAAATTTTCTGGGAGCTGGCAAGATGGCTCAGCTGGTAAAGGCGCTTACTGCTAAGCTGGATGACCCAAGTTCGAATCCCAAGACCTATGAGGTGGAAGGAGAGGATGACTCTTATCCATTGGCCTCTGACTTCCATGTGTGTGGTATGGAACACGTGAACCTACACACATACAAATATGTACACAAAGCCAATGAGATTTAAAAAGAAAAATGATCAGTATTTTAAAATAACTTTTTTGATTCAGACTCGCTATATACTCCTGATTGGCCTGGAACTCACAGAGATCCACCTGCCTCTGCCTCCCAGGTGCTGGGATTAAAGGTGTGCCCTTCATAAAAAACAATTTTTAACCAGCTACATTGGAAGCATGTTTAGCGATTTCCTTTCCTTTCCTTTCCTTTCTTTTTTAATAGATTTATTTACTTTATGTATATGAGTACGCTGTAATTATCTTCAGACACACCAGAAGGGGGCATAAGATCCCATTATAGATGGTTGTGAGCCACCATGTAGTTGCTGGGAATTGACCTCAGGACCTCTGGAAGAAAGTCAGTGCTCTTACCCCTGAGCCATCTCTCCAGCCCAGCCATTTCTTTTGTATCATCGTTGAGATGGTCCCATTAACCTTTGACACAGAAGCAGCCAAGGGGGCTCAGGGAAACCCTGCCAAGGTATGGCAGGCAGTTGGTTCATTATGTATTTTCTGAAGCCTCTCATATTAACTTAAAACTGAAAGGTCTGCTATAAATGGCTTACTTGTGAATATCCAGTCAACCCTTTATATTCTAGGGTTCTATATCTCTGGGTTCATCTAGTCAAGGATCAAATATATTTGGCAAGAGGGACCCACATCTGTATGACTATGTGCAGATTCCCTGTCTTGTCATTATTCCCTACACACTATTTCTCACCAGTCTTACAGCACCTGCAACACAGAAGCCTTAGCTGGAGGTTACCCACAGCACGCTAGAGGAAGTGTATATGCTACATGAAGATGCTGTACTGACTTACACACAATGAAACAATCCTCCAGCAAGACCACACCCACTCCAACAAGGCCAGCCACTCTCTAATGGCCAAGCGTTCAAACACATGAGTCTATCGGGGCCATTCCTATTCAACCCAACACAAGGGGTCCTGTGCAAACAAACCAAATTTGTAAATTAAAAAAAATCAGGTACAAAATATGCAGTGATTAATTTCAAGACCCCACAGATACGAAAATCAGAAGATGTTTAACATCTTGCTTCGGGAAGATGTTCTCCAGTCAGTCTGTTGACACAATCCCACCACGTCCCATCCTTTGCTTGCTGGTGCTGTCTGCCCAGTTCAGGTCCTGATTGTCTCATAGCTCAACTGTTGCCCCAGATCTTCTTAGTGAGTCTCTACTCTCCACCCAGTTCCTACTCTTCCTATTCTTTAAAGAGAGGAGAGAGAAGGATGTTTATGTGTGAGAGAGAGGTGGACTTGTCTCACCTTTCCACATATATCGTGAGCTTCATCCATGTTGTTATGTGTTATAGCAACCACCCTTAGCCTTACCAGGCCGTGCTCCTCAGCAGAATCCAGCCTGGTGGTTATCAATTTTCTTTTCTTTTCTTTTCTTTTCTTTTCTTTTCTTTTCTTTTCTTTTCTTTTCTTTTTTCTTTCTTTCTTTCTTCTCCTTTCGTTTCTTTCTTCTCCTTTCCTTTCTTTCTTCTCTTTTCCTTCCTTCCTTCCTTCTTTCCTTCCTTCCTTCCTTCCTTCCTTCCTTCCTTCCTTCCTTCCTTCCTTCCTTCCTTCCTTCCTTTCTTTCTTTCTTTCTTTCTTTCTTTCTTTCTTTCTTTCTTTCTTTCTTTCTTTCTTTCTTTCTTTCTTCCTTTCGAGACAGGATTTCTCTGTATAGCCCTGGCTGTCCTAGAACTCACTCTGTAGACCAGGCTGGCCTCAAACTCAGAAACCCACCTGCCTCTGCCTCCCAAGTGCTGGGATTAAAAGCGTGCACCACCACTGCCAGGCCCGTTTCCAATTTTCGACTATTGAAACAAAACTGCTATTTGTTGTGGATATTCATTTGCCTGGTTCTTGGTAGACACATACCATATTAGAGTTCTCCAGAGAGAGAACAAATTGCATATGTTTCTATATATGAAGTTGAACCCTCTAACTATGGTGGGGCGGGGGGGCGGGGGGAGCTGCTAATCTCTGCCCCCTGCAGTTGGCAGACAGATCTAGGAACCCTGGTTGTGTAGCGCCAGCATGATTTCAGGCCAGAAAGAGACAGTATTTCAGTAGGGGTCCGTGAGTAGGAAGGAATGGAGTTCAGTCCAGGCTGAAGAAAGACTGGTAGAAAGAGACTCCCTTCCTCAGGCTCTTTGTGCGGTTCATCAGCTGAGTCGCATCCAGACCTGCTTGACTCAGTCCTACCAATACAGATGCTAATGTTTTCCAGAAATCCCCTCACAGACACACCCAGAACCCTGCTTAATCAAATGTCTAGTTACCCTATGGTCCAGCTGACACAGAGTTAGATCATACATGTACGCATTTCCTCGGTGTACCTAGCACCGTGAGAACAGGTATGTTTTTCCATTGCTGCACTCCAAGCAGCGATTTGCCTTCCCGCCCGCCCACACTTGGCGTGGTCCTCCTTTCATTTTAGCCCTTGTGGGTGCGTGACAGTGTCTATGATGTGCTGGAGCCAGATTGTGTCTCCCGTGTTAACTCTTGTACATTTATCCCCAAATTTTGCACTGGGTGGTGTCACACTGGTGTCAGGAGATACTGCCATGAGTCAGTACCACAAATTAGGGCTTTAAAAAACATTTTTTTCATGTATAATCAGTTGTTAAAAATTAACGGTGCACTGCTGATTTTTCTCCCTCCCTCCGTCCCTCCCCCCCTCCCCCTTCCTCCCTCCCTCCCTTCCTTCCTTCCTTCTTTCTTTTTCTTTCTTTCTTTTTTAACTATTGTGGTTTTAATTTGCCTTTAACTGAAAAGTTGTGAAATACGCATCTTTTCACATGGGTACCAACCATTCATCTATCTTTGTCTGCAAACATCTCTTTATATTTTGGTCCTGTTTAAAAAAATTAGGCTGTTAATGTATCTTGTTGATGTGTAGACAGGCACACTCACTGCCCATCATGTTCTGGTTGTACGTTCTTTGTACTTTTAACCAAATAAATATCTTCTGCCAGGTTAGTGCTTGTTTTCACCCACTTAGAATGAGCCAACCTGTGACTTTTTAGTCAAAATACACTTTACCAGTTGTTGCCTTTACAGATTATATACTTCATGCTCTGCTTATGAACTGTTTATCTACTCCCAATGAATGTTTTTCGAAAGTACTAATTTGGGTGGAGTCGCTGAATCTTCTTTTAAAGTTTAGGACCCAGAGATCTGTGTATTTTCAAAGCTTCCTTAAGTATAAATACCCTTTAACTATCTGAGAAGTTTCTCAATCTTATTTGTGGTGCATGAAATGTAACATATGACTGCATGGAAGTACTGCTGTTCTCACCTCTCAGTGTGGATTGAAATGTTGTCTAGCACGCTGTGTTAGCCAAGACGCAGGGGAGCCAGTCCTTTACTACATTAGAGTCTGTGTAAGTACATGCAGCATTTCCTATGAAGAATAATTTAACAATATTCATCAGAGAAACTGTCCATGTGCCTCTCAAACAAGGCAGTCCTTGTAAGAATGACTCTACTGGCATTCACAGATATTCACAAAAGAGTAAGTTATGTAATGATTATGTGCTGCCTTCCTCAAAAAAGATGGATTTTTACTCCTATCACTGCTAATAGCCATCTAATGGAAGAGCCAGGAGCAAGGAGCCTAGTCTATGCTTAGAAATGTGGGATGATTTATACATTTTACGGCTAAGTTAAAGTAGATGGATGTGTTTAGTTTCTTCCCAAATGTGTAAAAATAAAGATAGTTTATATGTTTGCATCTTTAGCTATATAATCTTACATATCCCTACGTGTGCAGCTGTAAGTGTATAAATGTGCACATATAAACACATATGTGCAGTTGCATGTACGCACAAATACACACATGGCTTTCTGAAGCGCCTACGTGTACGGAGAGGAAAGAAGACCCAAGGTTCCAGTGTATACAGGGTTTATACCGGGGTTTAACAAATGAAACCTTATATGGCAAATTCAGCTGCAGAGCTTGTGCTTGCCCAGGGTTGATGGGTTTAGGATCTGTCTTTCCCGTATTGGTGACTTTTTGCATGTTTTCTTTGAAGCTCTCAGAGACTCAGGTGGCCATCATGTATCTCTTGAGAGAAAACTTGCACCCAGAGAACTGGGCCCAAGAAAGGGATTGCTCAGGGCTCCTGTCTTGTCCCTGATTGTTCCCACTCTCTGGGACTTAGCCATCTCCCATTCCTTGTTCCATTTTGGTGTCCAGCTTTTAGAACCAGTGTGATTCTGCCTTCTGTCTGGGAGCCCATCACAAGCCGCAAGCCAGACACTGCCTCGGCTGCAGGCTCAGGCCGAACCAGCTCCTCCTGCCCTCCCTGAGGGTGATCTATGGCTTGTCAGAGGTGTGGGTTCCTGCCACTTGCTGAACAGAAAGCGTCTTTGTTCTCAGGAGTGAAAATAACCCAAAGATAAATGTTGGGGCTGGAAGAGCAGAGGGAGTGTTTGACTCCGGCTGCCCAGAGGCCCCTCTCTGGAGTGGGTCTGAGGTTGGGAAGACAAGAATAGGTCTCCCAAAGGAAGATCCTGACTGTGACTTTTCTGGGAATTGTGAGCTGGGTCTCCTGGAAGGTGGCTGTTGTTCCTTTACAAGTGAAACCCAGCTTTTCTAAGACGTGTCTGAACCCTAGTTCTATAGTCAGTAAACTTTGTCAACACATGGACACTTCCCATTTCCTGTCACTGACTGGTTATGACATGATCACACTGTGTCTAATATCCTTTCTCATCTGGACCTGCTCCCGATACAGTGCCCCCCCTTCTTTTCTTTTGTCTTTTAACAAGATGTTGAGAAAGGGCGGGACCCAGCTCTGCACCTGGCCTTGCAAACCCCATAAAGCTCTGGGTTATGACTTCCATGAACCCCAATCTCCCTCTTCCCCAATCCGGTCTAGGCAGGACTGAGCTGGAGGTTGTTCCTGCAGCCAGGAGGGGAGGGAATAAGGAGACTCCAGGCCTCAAAGGGAAGCCACAGAGATTTGAGGCTGGCAGCTCTCACCCTTCTTACAGCTACGGGCAAAGTACTTTCGACATGGCAATACTGGGAGGTAGTGGGAGATTTCCAGAGACCCCAGAAAAATAGAGTGAGAATAAAAAAGTCCCACAGCAAAGTCTGGACTCCACTTAAACACCAACCCTGGTTTAGGGATAAGAAACTGGGAGGCTTTAGAAGTTGGGGATGCAGTATGTGTCGGGTGGTGGTGGGGCTTTAGAGAAACCTTATCGGCTCTGGCCGGGGTTTCTCTGTGCTAAGCATGGCTTCTTTGTGACATCTGGGAGAAGGAGCAAGGGCAAAAGAAAAAGAACCGATAGGACCCCAGAGCTTGGGAGGCTGCCGTACACTAATCTGTCCAAGTCTCATCTGCTCTGGGTAAAACAAAAGGTAAGTGAGTCTGTTCCCAACTCCTCCACAATGTTCTGTCACTTTTACCTCTCTTGGTCTGGGTTGGACCAAAGAGATGTTAAAGTGACAGAAGGTTGAACTGTGCTTCAGGGTATATATCAAGGAAGAAGAGGGGGGAGGGGAAGGGAAGGGGAGAGGGAAGAGGGAGAGAAGAAGAAGAAAGAGGAGGAAGAGAGGAGGAGGAAGAAGAAGAGGAGCAAGAAAGAGGAGGTAGAGGAAGAGGGGAGGGGGAAACTAGGGGAGGGAGAGTGAGGAAGACCATTTATTGATTCTGTATGTGCCAGGCCCTACAGTAGTGTCACTGAGCATAAACAGTCTTATGTAAGGCTCATGAAGCCTCTGTGCCCTAAGTATAGATGTGGAGACAGTCTTTGTAAGGCTCATCGACTTCCCAAAGTTGTACAGCTGTGGGTGGTGGAGCAGAGAGGTGACTGTGCCCACATGTGTTGAGACTCAGTGCCACTGTAACGCCCTTACACTGGTGCTGCTGGCTGCCTTGGTGTGCCGACTGAGACGTGAGACTTGAATGGAGCCCAATAGATTAGTCACCAACACCCATAGACACATCAACCCACATGCACAGACTCTTGAAGGTCGTCATCACATGGCTCGAAGTCCCACCTCTGTCTCGTCTTCCTTCTTGCTCCTGGACTGTGCAGGGATCTCTCAGGGCCCTTTGCTCCGGCCCTGGCCTGGTGAAAGGGGGCCGTGTGCTTGGCTGCTCAGTAGGCTATGCAGAAATTAGGGTCTTTCCATCTCCTATGACTGAATTAGGGCTCAGAAGCGATGGTTTGAATCACATCAGGGTGATTTACCTGCACCTGCCAGAGGGCCTTGATGGACCTCAATGTTCAGGTATAGCTTCTCTAGAAGGAGCTCTTCCATCCCAACTGGACGCCCCTCACCTTCTTCCATCTTGTGTTGTCTCTAGGACTACCCTCTTCCCTTCCTACAAGTATTCCTCCTTTTTTCATGGAGGCTGATATCCCGCTGACATTTTTCTCCCCCCAGCCCCCACTGCCTCCGTACATCTGGAATTCCACATCCCAAGAGGGCCTGATGTATTCATTCCCTTTCATCTCACTCCGGTGTATTAGGGCCTCCCGGCTCCTGGCAGCCCTAGCTCAGCTTGGCAGGAGTAGTAGATGAACAGCACTTGACTCTTCTGCTGGGGAGAGGCTGGGTCCTTCTGAAGCAGCCACCAATCGGTAAGATTTGGAAGCAGCGTCAACAGAGAGGAATGAAGAACCTGGGCTTGAGCCTCAGTCTAGTCGCTCGGGCGAGCCCTGCTCACGCTTCAGGCCTCTCTAGCCTCGACATTCTTCTGGGTATATTTTCTAAAACACCACAGCAGTACACTTGGTGCCATGGGTTCTTCCAGAACCGAGCCGTCTTCCTTGAGAAATCCAACGTCCCCTTGATTCTAGGTAGGTCTTTGTAAATTACATCAACACATAGGATATGCTAGAAATGGCACTGAGGAACTTCATAGACTAGGCCACCGCAGACTTCTACTGGTACACTCTTTTTCTCTCTTTCACCTAATTAGAACTTGGCCACCAGACCCTAAGAAAGCCAAGCCCGAGGGTCTGTGCAGGATCTGTCCTAGAGTCCCAGTGAAGGTCTCAGCTGACAGTACCAGTGAGCAGACAGGTGAATGCCCTGTGAGGAGTGTGTGGTCAGTCTTCCACAGTGGCTCAGACATGGCTGAAAGAACGGAAAGGAGCAGGGAGGAGGGTTTACCCAACTCCAGTCATGACTTTATGAATACAAGAAATATTATTTTGTGATTGTCCTAAGTCATTAGGTTTTGTAGCATTCTGCTGTATAACTTAGATATAACAAACAGGGTCGTGACAGTGATACTTGGTTTGTGATAGCTCTGAGGGATAAGTGGGGACATCCATGGGGTGGCAACTGGGAGTCCCACAAGGCTCCACATGCCACCAACATGTCATTGCCATTGTCTTCACTACTGTCAGAGCAGCTCAGTGTCCCAGACATCAGCGCACATGTGTTTGAAAGTGCAGACGGAGCTGTATTAGATACACAATTCTTCTGTTTAGTATTTTCAACTTTCCCCTACACCATAACCTATATTCATTTCTAATCCAGCTCAGGCAGGATTGAATTGACTGTTTGAAAAATGAAATTAAGGTTAGTGTTATTTTCTCCAATTTGGAAATAGGAAGGAAATCACAGGGAAGTTAAATTCTGGTAGAACTGGAGTTTGAATCTGGACCTTGATTATAGGGGAAAACATGTAATTTCTGACTATGAAATATCTGACCAACAGTGTTGGCTACTTTTATGTAACTCGACACAAACTGCAGTCCTTTGAGAAGAGAGAACCTCAGTTGAGGAAATGATTGTATACGATCAGGTGGGAGGCCACTTTATTATTTAGTGATTAATGGGGAGGGCCCGTGCGTGGTGCCACCCTTGGGCTAGTGTTCCTGGAATCTATAAGAAAGTAGGCTGAGCAAGCCACGGGCAGCAAGCTAGTAAGCAGCACCCCTCCATGGCCTCTGCATCAGCTCCTGCCTCCAGGTTCCTGCCCTGATTGAGTTCCTACTCTGATTTCCCTCAATTATGGACTTTAAACTTCAAGATGAAATAAAACCTTTCCTTCCAAGTTGCTTTTGGTCATGGTGTTTATTTTAGTTAGGGTTTTACTGCTGTGAACAGACATCATGACCAAGGCAACTCTTATAAGGACAACATTTAATTGGGGCTGGCTTACAGGTTCAGAGATTTGGTACATTACTGTCAAGGTGGGAGCATGGCAGCATCCAGGCAGGCATGGTGCAGGAGGAGCTGAGAGTTCTACATCTTCATCTGAAGGCAAACAGGAGAAGACTGGAATCCTCCGGCAGCTAGGAGGAAGTTCTCAAAGCCCACCCCTACACACACTTCAACAAGGCCACACCTACTCCAACGAGGCCATATCTCTAAATAGTGCCACTCCCTGGACCAAGCATATCCAAATAATCATGGTGTTTCATCACAGTAATAGACACATTAATCAAGAAACAAACCATGTACCATCTGCAAGTCTCAGTTTTGCTCTTGTGGAATGGTGATAATTATATTTTTCACTTCAGAGGATTATTATGAGAATTGCATGTTATATGTTATATAAAACTTCACACACAGAAAGCATGCAATAAATACTGTTTTATTAGTGTGGAAACAAAGGTTTGCAATATAACAAGATATCCACAAAGTTGGTTTGACAACAAGAGGGGTGCAGTCATTACGAAGGTTACGGGGTGGTGCATCCTCTGCAAAGGCAAATAAAGGAGCAAAAGGGTTGTGGGAGAACTGTGTCTGAGATAGACCGTGCCCCATGTCTGTAGAACTGTCTCTGAGATAGACCGTGCCCCATGTCTGTAGAACTGTGTCTGAGATAGACCGTGCCCCATGTCTGTAGAACTGTGTCTGAGATAGACCGTGCCCCATGTCTGTAGAACTGTGCCTGAGACAGACCGTGCCCCATGTCTGTAGAACTGTGTCTGAGATAGACCGTGCCCCATGTCTGTAGAACTGTGTCTGAGACAGACCGTGTCCCATGTCTGTAGAACTGTGTCTGAGATAGACCGTGCCCCATGTCTGTAGCACAGGTTTGAAGACCTCCAGGCAGAGCTACAGGGTGTTGAAGCAAGCTTCCAAAGTGCTCTCTGTCTCTGTCTCTTTCTGTCTCTGTCCCTCTCTATCTGTCTCTCTCTGTCTCTGTCTGTCTCTCTTTCGTCTCAGAAGGTTTAAACTTGCAAATGTCTATAAGGAGAATCCCAACTTCGAAGATCAAATGCTTGGCATAGTGTGAGAGATACTTTTGTAATGTAGGAGGAGAGCCCAGAGACAAAGAGAGAATCCTACCTATTTGTCCCCTTGAGGACTTTCAGGCATGCTTGATCAGAATCCACCACCAGTCCCCTGGCTCAAAAGAACTCTCAGAAAGTCATCAAGGAGTGGCTGGCTACTGGGGAAATTTACTCCAGAAGGCCAAAGGCATGGAGTCAATGGTGGGCCTGCTAGCTGGTGCATTTGGCCCCAGAGAAAAGTCAACAAGGGGGCCTTGGGCAGGCTCCGGGCTCTAAGAGGGCTGAGCACAGCTGCTTTGGTTTAAATATTAATAATGCAAACTGAACCGTGTGGGGTGCCTGGCATACTGGAGCCCAAGCCTGAGCATTGATCTAATGTCCTCTGCAGTTCGGTTTGGAAAAATGTGGTCAGTGAATTTAATATACTTTTTGGCAAGGAAGGGGATGACAGTTAACTTCTCTCAAGTCTCACTGAAGTAGGGTTCTCCTTGGAAAGCAGAGGAAGACTGTTTTCCCCTGATGGGCTAGCGTGCTTGCTGCCCATGTTCTGGCATAGCTGCCTTCTGCTCTGCCCACCTGGACACCCAGCAGAAGGCGAAGACACAGAATGCCTCCAAGAAATAGCAGGCTGGATTCTGCTCTTGAATGGTTTCCTCCAGAAAGACGTTTGCTTTTTCTATGGCCCCTTCATGGAGTCCCCTTAGAGACAATAAGGGGTGTCACTAGGTTCTGGCAGAACCCCTGAACTTAGGCAACTGACTCTAGGTCTCCAAAGCATAGTATCAGTCCCTTGGCTTCTCTTATTCGCACTGCATTTTTTTTTTAAAATCTGGGAGGTTCTAACTATTGCTCTTAGAGCATCTGGACATCACTTCTGTTCTTTGATTCAGTCATGGCCAGAAACTCTATGGATTTGTTCTCTCTGCTCCAGCACCCCAAATCCTGGAATCCCTCTCACTAAGTAACATGATCTCAACCAGCTTCTTGAAAAGTTAATAAACGCTTGGTGACATCACAGCCCCCACACCCGCTCCCCTAAAGCAGGGTGGGAGGGTATCAGAGGCCCGAGTCAGAGGTTGTTTTGAGTAGGGGAAGGCCGGGGCTCTGGGCTTGCCCAACAAAGGAGCCCTGTGCAAGTGTGACCACAGCAAGGCTGTCGCTGCCGCCGCCGCCACAGAACTGGGACGAAGAGAGTCTGGCTTTCCCCGACGTCTCTCTCTGGTTTTACACAACCCAGTAATGTTCCCAGTTATAGGCGTGAGCAAATCATGCTGCAGTGTGGGTAACTCAGCCACAGTACACGGGAGGGGTGGGGGATGAGGGGGGACTGGAGGGGGGAGGGCGCGGCAGAGAGGGGAGGAGTTATCAAGGCTGAAGAGGGGCGTGGTCACCCCCAAACCACCCCAAATCAGAGGATCGGGAGTGGACCTCATCCTTGCCCGAGGAGGGTGGGTGGAGGCAGTAGTCTGGGCTCCAGCCACTCCCGCCCCTTTGGCATCTATGCCTGGGGAAGCTGAGAGAAAGTTTCGCCTGCTCTGGAGGCCACAGGCCCAGTCGTCCACAGTGATCCCCTTTCTGTGTCACCGCTGGCTGTGAGCGCTGTGTTTGGTTTGGCAAAACGGCTATTTAAATAGCAGTGAAATGTGTCACTGGAAAAAAAATTAGCTCATGTTTCCTCGGCCATTCCTTCATGATTTCCATTAAATGTGTAACCACGGGTAATAAATTAGCAAGATCTGTAAAAAGCGACCATAGGAAACCACGTATCCAGAATCCCTATAAACTTCGAACCCACGGAGCTAAAAGCTGGAGGACTTGGAGAAGGCAGATTGGGTCACCTGTACTTCAGCTCTCTGAGTCGGAATCCTATCTTTCTCTTCAGACCTCCAATCTGAAGGGAAGCCTTCACTTCTGTCATGGGTTCCAGGGGAGAAATTCTTCATGTGGAAAACTTGGGGCCTTAGGGGCATTGCTTAACACTTCAAATTTCCTAAAAATGCAACAACAACAGCAACAACAACAACAAAAATTCCCAAAGCTCATACCAAACAATAGATCCTTTTTATGTTGTGGTCATGGTCGCTTTTTTTTTTTGTGCTCACACACATGTGTTCATATGTGTGGATAACCTTAGGCATTGTGACCCCTGTACCATTCATTCATTCATTCATTCATTCCTTTGCCTTGTGCCTTTGGTTTGAGATGGTCTTTGCTTGGCCTGGAACTCTACCAAGCATGCTAGACTCGCTGGCCAGAGACCTTCCCAGGATCTGCCTGTCTCTGTTTCCCATCTTGCCATCCCTAGAATTACAAATGGCTGCCAACAACTTAACTTTTTATGTGGATTTGAGGATCCGCACCCAAGTCTGTAGATACTTACCCAGCCATCGCTTCAGTTGTAAGCACAGCCCAGGTCTTGATTTCTCAATTGTCAGGGAAATCAGACCTTTTCCGTGGTGCGTGATACCAGCTTGCGGTTCAGTTCCAGAGCCAGAAGCACTGAAGTCAAAGCCCAGTGCTCGCTCTGGCCATCAGCTCCAGTGATCAGTGGACGTCCACTGCTACCACCCCCACTTCCCTTCCCGTTTCCCAGCCCACGCTGGTTTGTGCTGAGTTGGGACAAAAGCTCACTATAGGAGGCCAAGAATCTTCTGGAGATAGTAACAGGGGAAAAGCGGTTCCAAAGGCAGGCAGCCTTGAGAAACATGTTTGTTATGACAGATACAGACTATGAGGGAGCCAAGGGCGTGCACTACAGTGCTTCGCCCGGAGAATGAACGGGGCTGTGTGCGTAGGACCCTAGGGGTGCGCTGGTGATGTGACCAGTCCTAGGACGAAGATGAAAGTCAGGTGAATGAGCCTGTGTGGCTTTGAGCTTGGGGTTAGAGGGGTTGGGACTTCGGGACAGAGGACTGCACTGAGCATAGAGTTTAGCTGGGGAGAGGAGCGGGTGTGGGTTTAGTGTTACACTTGGAGCTGGAGGACTGAAGATCATCGGGAACTGGGGAAACTGAGGACAGGCCCGGAAAGCAAGTTTAGGACTGGGGGCTGTTGGAGGGGACAGAAAGAGCACCTTCAGTGCACATCCAGGGCTAGAAGAGGGAGGGGAGTCGAAGGCTACTCTCTAGAAGCTGGGGGAGCTGAGAACAGGGCTGGGGAGTGTTGGGGACAGCACAGTGGCTCATTGAGTCAAAGTACTGGCTGTCGATCCAAAGACCTGAGTATAATCCCTGAGGTCCACAAGACCCCAGGAAGTTGTCCCCTGACAGCCATGTGTGTGCTGTGGCATGCCTTGGCATGTATTCTACCCATCTCCAATAAATAAACAAATAAATGTAATTTTTAAAAAAGTTTTGAGGACTGTGTTTCCCGTTACACACAGTGAGGATATGGGGAGAAGACCTGGGTTTGTGTTAGTGTCACACCCGGGACTAGGAAAGCTGGAGGCAGGATTGAGTGTGTCTGTGTACCAGGGCTAGAAGAGCAAAAGAGATCTGAAGGAGAGTACTGAGTGTCACATGGCAGGCTGGGGCATTGTGTTCAGTCTTGTGCACTGGCACTGGGGACAAATGTCAGCGGAACACGGAGTTTGTCTAGAGAGCGTGGATAGACTGGAATGGTGGGCGGAGCTAACTACTTTGTGCTTCCTGTCCCTCTTGGTCTGCCATTTTCCTGTGCCCTGCAGGTTTCCTGAGGATTTCAGCCTACTTTACCCGATGGGATGGGATGTACTCCCTGTCTCCTGTCAGGTAGAAGATGGGGTGCAAGAGGGGAGTTTGGGTGCTGTTCTTAGAGTGCCAAGTAGTCAATTCCCCTTAGGTGTTAGGTCTGTGGCTAAGCCATAGGCTCATTCATATAGACCTTCTTCCTTGGAATTGTCTCTTCCTCTGGAAAGTGGTGGTGTGGAACGTGGAGAACTTTGTCACAGTGAAATGAAAGAACTTGGCAGAATGTCTTTGCTAGGATCAGAGAAGGAAACCTTCTCTTCTTTCCTCTTCTATCTTGAGCACCAAGGCTCTGCCAAGGCACCTGCTGTCCTGCAGGAGAAACATCTGTTTATTCACCATGCATTCCATGCAGATGTTTTGGTGCTATGCAGGTTCAGCCTGTGTGTGGGTCTTCTGAGCACCCTGTCGGGGGGTGGGGGGGAAACAGTTTTCTTCTTGGAGTTGGAAGGCAGAGAAGGAGGGGCTTTGAACTGAGAACAAAGCAGGTCTGGGTGGCCACCCTACTGAGGGGGTGGGGGTGGGGGGAACTTTGGAAGGCTGGGAACTCTGGAAGGATTGTAGCTGTGGCAACAACTGGAACAAGATTCCTCATAAACATTTTGATTGTTTATGAAGCCACCAGTGTAGGCAAGCACTTGCCAAACCTTGGTCATGAAAAATCTGCCCTTTGTAGTGTTTCACATCACTTCCCAGACATGGATGAAAGCCCTACTGGGTGCTTTGGGGTCCCTCCTGTGTCCCACACTAACTGCTTTCTGCACACTGTGGCCTGTAGGTAAAGGGCAAGGAAAAGCAGTGCTCAGGGCCCCTGCCTGAGAAGGCCAATTAACAATGGCGGGCCGTGAGCATAAATCAGCACGCTCCCCCTTGCCTGGGCTCCAAGGCTGGAAAGTATCACAACTGTGCAAATACTTGGGATGTTTCTCTTTATTAGTGATAAAATATTGGACGTCAGTGTGTGCTGTTTCATGCCCTGCCTCCGACAGTTGGAGCAGTAATTGTGATGGATGGGGTCCGGGGGGCAGGACTGCAGGCGTTTAAGCAGGCTCTCTGGATTGAAAATATTAGGCATGATTAAAGGTCAAATACTTTATAAATGTATCAGTGTGAGATATACTTTCCCGAGGTAGGGGCTACCCTTCCAGGCAACTGAACAAAACCCAACATTAGAGTACTGTTCCATACTCTCCCTTCATTCCATTGCATTTCAACCACCAAGCTGAGTAATGTTGTTCTCGGAACCCTGGGGCACTGACTCCAGAAGACTTCAGATACCAAAGTCTCCAGATGTGCAGTACCTTTTTGTGAACCTCCGTGTGTGTGTGTGTGTGTGTGTGTGTGTGTGTTCCTGTCCAGATCCTGGCATACACTTTAAATCAACTCTAGATTGCTTATAATTCCCGGCACAAAGTAAATACAGAATGAATAGTTGTTTGGGACAAGAACAAAGGTCTCTACAGGTACAGCACTGACACCCCCCCTCACCCCAAAGACTTTCGATTCACATCAGTTGAATGCATATATGCAGATTCTATAGATTAGATGCAGGCTGAAAATAAACAAGTAAGTTTGTGTGGGCAGGAGCCTGCTGCTGTTGCACTGGTGAGGGGGCTGGGATCAGCGGGAATGGATCAGCATAGGATTCCAGGGCTGCTCCGACCTCTGTCCAGAGGCTGTGCTCCTCCCTCATTCCCGCCTCCTTCCTAGACTCCTCCCAGACTAAATGGAAGAACCTGACCCCCAGCTGGAGTGTCCGATCCCCTGCTGTTGAATCAAGAGATCTTCCTATCGTATCTCTGACTTCTAGGAGGAACTCGTGTTTCCTCATGGCAATGATGCTCTCTTGCCTTCTCACAAAGTAAGGTTCAGGCCTTCACAAAGGAGAGAGCAGAGAGAAAATGAATATAGGAACTTGGAAATAGCATGGGAGTCACATGGTAATGAACACGAGGAGAAAAATGAAGCAGAGGAGGAAGTAGATATTTGGAGACAGCCATGGAGGGCCCCATGGCGACCTAGAGAAGTTACTTAGAAAGCCTTGAAGATACTGGAGCAGGGACACTTTCTCGGCACACTTTATTACCCACACAAGCATCTGGATATTGTAGTATCATCCTGTCCATGCTCCTTAGGAATCAAACTGCATTATAAATAAGAAACCAGCACAGCACGCGATGGCTAAGCCCTTGTGCAAATAAATGGATTTGCCAGGGAGTCACCCTGAGAGCTGGTCAGATTGGCTTTGCCAGACTCCATCCCCAGAGCAGCCAACTCAGGAGGGGCCTGAGATTTTGAAGTTTTAGCAGGTCTCGGCTGCTGCTGCTGATTCCAGAACCTGCACCTGCTGCCACCAACAGTAATGTTCTGCTCCTGGACTGGGGCTTCCTGAAGGTGAAGGAAAGTTTAAGGAGCAGGACACACAGCCACTTTCCCATCTTGGTCCTTAAAAATGAGATGAGAGACAGTGTCCTAGTTAGATCCAGCAAGTCAGTGCTGCTTGTCCTGCTAAACCCTGAGTGTAGATGCTATGGAGTCAGGTGGTCTGCCTGATGCTTCTTGGGAAGAAAGACATCTATTGCCCTGGACCACAGTCTAGGGTTTCTTTGGCTGCGACGAGACACCATGACTAAAAGCAAGTTGGGGAGGAAAGAGTTTATTCCGTGTATGCTTCCATATCACAGTTCATCATCAAAGGAAGTCAGGACAGGAACTCAAGTGGGTAGGAACCTGGAGGTAGCGGCTGATGCGGAGGCGAAGGAGAGGTGCTGCTTACTGGTTTGCTCCTCCTGGCTTGCTAAGCCTGCTTTCTTACAGAGCTCTGGACCATCAGCTCAGGGAAGGCACCACACACCCTATCTCTCTCTCTCTCTCTCTCTCTCTCTCTCTCTCTCTCTCTCTCTAAAAAAAAAAAAAAGCCCTACAGGCTTGCCTACAGCCCAGTCTTACCAAGGCATTTTCTAAATTGAGATTCCCTCCTCTCAGATGACTTTAGTCTGTGTCAAATTGACATTAATTAGCCAGCACAGATGATAAGATTTAAAGGAGGCCGTGGTTAGAGACTGAGAGCCTAAACTCCAGGCAGGTGGAGGCTGGGCTCCAACGGTAAGCACTAAAGGTGATGCTCCTTTCTTCTGTTGGCTTCCTGGAATGAAGCAGAGAAGGGCCAACAGAGAGAGAGAGAGAGAGAAAGAGAGAGAGAGAGAGAGAGAGAGAGAGAGAGAGAAGGAAGATGAGGGAGGAAGGGAGGAAGAGAGAGAGAGAGAGAGAGAGAGAGAACCACTAAGTTGTTCAACACTGAGCACTAGAAAGGTATGTATGTTGGCAAGAGTTAGAGAAGTGTTTCCCTGACTCCTTGTGCTAAGTTAGGCCTCAGGCAACACTGTGGGGGATACACAGGGTTCTAAAGTCAGCTTTTGTCCAAATGTGTTCCATAGAACATTCCTCTACCAAGGGACGGTTGTAAATGTCACTAAAAAGGAGAAAACAAGTTTCCAGAAAGCTGGGAACATGTCTCTTCATTGTAGGACTCCAAGCCTTTGATATGCAAATGTGGAGGATTTTGAATATCTCCAGAGGTCGGTCTAGGATCAGTGTTTTGCAGATTTTTGGATCACAGTCTCTCCTTCAATGTTTCATGGAAAATTCTACAAGATTGTCATACAAGAGATATGCTCTGGAAAATACTACTTTTGGGATAAGGTGGTCTTTATCAACCTATGAAGATAGGATGGCAAAACCTCAGGGTATCTTCAGCAGACACAAAATCAGGACTGCTAGTCTTGAATTGAAGAGTATACCAGAACTGTAGCATCTGATGCCTTAGGACCCTGTGGCTCTCTGAGGAGAAATCTTATGAGCCTTGGTTCTTGAATCCTGTCTATGACCTGGGCAGGACAGGAGGAGGACATCACATCCTCTAGGGTATCTGAACCTCACTCAAGCACACTCTCTATGCACAGAAATGTAGACGTGTGTGATGCATCGGCTGAGCTGATTGTTCCTGGTTGACTCAGAGTGCAGGTTTCTGCCCCTTAGCAAGAGCCTGCAGAGCCAGGAAGGGGAAGGGGAGGGGCCCAGGCCAGCTGTGTCTGGAGAGCAGCAGGCCTGATATTTACGACTATGATGGTCCTTCTCTAGTGGACCTGCTTTGGAACATAAATAAACTTAATAGTCTTCAAATAATTGTGACAACTGAGTTTAAACCCTAGACTGTGGTCCAGGGCAATGGATGTCTTTCTTCCCAAGAAGCATCAGGCAGACCACCTGACTCTATAGCATCTACACTCAGGGTTTAGCAGGACAAGCAGCACTGACTTGCTGGATCTGGCTAAAACACGTTGGCCTGGGGAGTGAAGCCCCGTGGCGATGCTTGCTCGTGCGAGACGCCCCAGGCTGAGGTGTGTGTGTTCCTCACCTTGCCTGGCCTCCATCCTGAAGGAGGCAGATTGGCAACAATTCTGTTCCTTTCCTAGACAGAAGCATGTGCCCTTCTCCTTTCCTGATTCCAGCCATCCCCAGAAGCCATTATTGAGACATGTAGGATTATAATTGGCTCAAGATGCAGGCATATTTGGAACAGTTTGTGTAAGACATCATGCCATCCTGTAGGAAAGAAAGGCACCTACTCTTCAGGCAGAGAAAGCCAGGATAAAGAGATGAGCATAACACACAGTTATAAAGAAAGCAGAGAGATAAGGGAGAGATTAGTTTCTGCTGATCAGGGACTGGGACTTTCCAGGGGAGGGAGCGACTTAAACAAAGGCTCAGAGAGAGGGAGCACAGGAGGAATGTTCGGAGAATGGTGCGGTCTGCAGCCGGGTAAACATGTTGGAGCCAGAATGTGGAGAGCCTTTCATTCTAAGGGATTTGGGTTTTATCGAGTAAGCACTAGGAAGCAGGGTTTTATTTTAATGTTTTAAAGTCATAACATGCATAGAGCAAAATCTTCAAACAATAGCTCTCTGAGCCCTAGGTACCCACCTCCCTTCCCAAGAAGCATTTGCTGTCCCCAGTTTCTTGTATATTCATTTGGAGAGTCAGTCTTTGCAAAAAATTGTATGTGACTGTATGGATTCAATTTAAAAAACAGAAAACTATTAGTGCGTTACACACATTACTGTACCCCATCTACCCTACTTGACTGCAGATATTAGATGTCTTAAGTATAGTTCATTGATCCCCACAGTTTAATTAATAAAACTGTACCTCAGGATGTTTCATGTTTGTGGTCTTTTGCTATTGCATATAATAGCTTTGCACCAAAATCTATAAATTCATCTACATAAAATTGCTTGTCAAGGGATATTTTATGTTTGCTGTTGGTAGACTTCCTGTGGCAGAATCTAAGGATGCTGGGACCAGGCTTACTTTAGGAAGGTGTATTTGAAGGCGGTGGTGTGGTGGGCAGTCAGGACAAGGTAAATTTGGAAGGCATTATGAGAAAATCAGGCTCGATATAACCCAGAACAGAACCCTGGCTGAGGAAGAACAGGTCAAAGGTGGAGATGCTGGTCACTGTTTAGATGAGTCTACATGAGAGACAAGTTAGCTGCAGGGCCCTTTCTATCATGGATTAACCATGGCATAGTATGCATAGATTTAACCAGATTTATTAAAAAAAAAAAAAAACAGGAATGTATCTGCAGAGCTAGTAAAGAGAGCTAAGACAAAACAGAGCAAGGGAGAGTGTGGACTTGGAATCCTTGCCTTCAGAAATAGCTTTTACACTTTGTTAGTTTAGCTTTCACTGGAAACAACAATCACGCTTCAGGGGTTTCACACAGTACAAGATTATTTTTGACACAAATCTCCATCTGATACAGGTTCACAAAGGAGAGCCGTGCTCTCGATAGTTACTGAAGATCCTGTGTTTTTCCCTTTCCGGATCCTAGCATCTCTTTGACCCCCGGGACCTTCTCCATTCAGCCACTGACTAGGAAAAGAGACCTGCACATTGGGGGGTTTAATGGAGGCTTTGTTTCCATCCATCTGTTGAGTAGTATTGAATCTCCTGGTTGCATAGAACCGTAAGGGAACCTAGGAAATGTCCTCTTGCCAAGTGCACAGGAGGAAGAATTACCTGATGCGCCAGTCGGAGACCTCTGCCCACAGAACAGAGACTTATGATCTCAGAGGCTGTTCTCCCTTGTGTAGACCAAGAACAAGGGCACTGTCGCCTTGGAGATTAGGTGAGGGTCAGATGGGGTCAGAGTGCCACCTGCCCAGCTTGGTGTTTGGAGCTATCGCTGCAGTGGATGTCTGCTATGTGTTCTGTTTGCTTCGACCCCGTGAGAGCAGTTACAGCTCTTTCCAGGTGTTTCTCTGCCCTCCCCAGGTCTACACAGAGGAATGGCACAGTCCATTTACGGCTAGCCTGGATTGTCCTGGCCCCAAAGTAGATTTATTTTCTTGAAATAAATCATTTAGTTTGGCCAACTCCACAGATCAAATTCATGAGATTATTTCCAAATCTCACTCTGCCTGGTCCACGGAGTTCCAGTCTCTGCCAGACAGCTCTTTTATAGCACATGCAGCCTGCAGAGTGATTCCTACCCAGTCTTTCATGTCACTCCCACAGTTCTGGTCTGGAGGCAAGCTGAGTGTTTGCTGTTCTGGGATCATTTGAAGCCGGGCATGCAAAGGGTTCCGCGTCACTTTCAAGTCAGCCCATAGGAAATCTTTCTTGGCAACCAGACAACGAGCATTAGTTATTAAAGGCATGTCAAATGAATACAGACACCTCTGTGAGGAAAACCGCAAGGGCAGTTACTTTTTCTAATATGAATGGGAGGCTAATATCAAATCACCTTTAATTTTCCACTCTTTCCTTGCTGTTTCGATGGGAGGTCAAATCTAATAATACAGATACACAGGAAAACCGTTTCTGTTTTCATCTCTCAGAGCATATATATATATATATATATACCCTCTGCAGATGTGTGTCTTAAAACCGGGCTGGGGAACTTGAATGTGTACCTGCACACTGACAGGGCTGTTTCCTCCTAGAACGTTCTTCTGGATGCCAGGCCGGAGTTGCCCTCACGGGCAGTGTGTTGCTGATCTGTGAACCCAATCAAGCACGGCATGTTGATAAGCCACGCAGCCCAGGCTATGGCTTTTGCCGGAAGGCAAGGATGACCGCGCACACTCAGTTACTCGGCTCCCTAGGACCCAGGGAGACAAGCGGGAAAGAGTTTTTTTTTTTTTTTGGAAAGAGCAGGCTGTTTTCCAGATGTGAGCCCCAGAAAGCCTCGAGAAGGGGCTTTTCCATGTGGCCTCTGTTTAGGATCCCTATGGGCAGGTTTGCGATCAAGGGGAGCGAGTGACAACCAGGAAGTGCCACATGGTGGGTGGGAGGCTGGAGTTGGGGCCACTGTCTGTGTTCTGTCTATACTGCTGCCTTCTTCTTATGGCGGGAACTGTGCTGGGATTCCCTGGCCTTTGTTTTCTCATCTTTAGAATGGGAATGCCTTCTTGCATGATGATTTTAAAGAGTAAATATGCAGTGGCAGGGATTTCTCCTCCCTCCCTCCCTCGCCATCTCTACAGGGTCTTACTGGGCACCTCAGGTTAACCCTGAACTTGTGACTCTCTTGCCCATTGGGTTCTAGGACTCCATGGGTTTTGTCACCCTGCTGGGCTGCTGTCAGGCCTTATCCTTAAACCAACCCTTGGGGCGGTTTTAGGACGTTTGCCTCTGGCCCTGGTCCTTGCTTTGGGTCCTTCTTCTCAGTCCCATGATGTCCTAGGCCAGCGTTTTGCTCCCTGCCATTTGCTTCTTCCAGTGTCACAGTTGAGGCTTCTCTTCCCTTCTCAGATCCACATTTGTGGTTTGCTCTGGTTTTTGATTTGCTCTGAGATCAGCTGACCGTCATGATGCCTCAATTTATAACAGGCCGGGGACGAGCAGGAGTCAGCTCCGAGGAGATGGCCAGGGAACTGAGAACTTTTAACTCTTCATATTTCTTATCCCCACTCCTGATAGTTTAAAAATGTGATCACGGGGGTTGGGGGCTAGAGAGATGGCTCAGCAGTTAAGAGCACCGAGTGCTCTTCCAGAAGTCTTGAGTTCAAATCCCAGCAACGATGGTGCCTCACAATTATCTGTAATGGGACCCAACGCCCTCTTCTGAAGACAGCATCAGTACCTTCATATATATAAAATAAATAAATAATATTTTTGATCATGCGATCATTGTGAAGGAACACAGGAATCAGCATTCTGGTGGCTTGATTTACATTCATTAGTTCCCCAGTCGAGGCTTTAGGACGTAAAGTAAACAAGGAAGAGTGAGTCCAGGAGCCTGAAGAGACAGCAAGGGAGGAAAGAGCTCGCTACATAATGACGGTCGGTCTGCGCAATGCCGACCCTCAGATCTCAGGCAAAGCTGGGTGTGGTAGCAAGTGCCTGCAATCCCAGGGCCCCGGCTAGGTGGAGGCAGGAGAATTCCTGCAGCTTGCTGCCCAGCCAGCAGAGTAGAGTTGGTGAGCCTTGGATCCCAGGAAGAGACCTGTCTCGGAATATACAGTAGTGAAGTAACTGAGGAAGACATCTCATGTCTATCTCTATGTGCCATATGGACAGATGTGTACACACACACACATACACACACATATATACAAATACACACACAGATACACACACATACACACACACAAATAGACACATACACACACAGATGCACAAACTACACACACATGGACACACACACAAAAGAAGAAAAGTGACTCTGTCCTTCCCTCCCCTCCCTTTCCTCCCTGCCTCTTTCCTTCTTCCTTTCCCTCCTGTCCTTTTCCACTGTGTATTCTTTCTTATCACAAAACAAAGAATGTATTCTAGGGTGCTAATTTATTGGAGTAGACATAAAATGAAAATGGAAATAGAAAACTTTACCCAGATGCTCAGATATAGCCACCTGATTGACAATCTGCTTTTGTGAATCAAAAACAAGCAATTGGTTGGCCTTCCCCCACCCTCCAACCACTCATTGTCCACTTCTACAGAAGATGCAACCCCTTGTATGCACATGTGTGCATGTGTGTGTAGGAAGAATATGTGTGGACAAGTCCAGGTATGACAGTCAAGGAGCTAGCAGAAGTGCTGTGGGCTGGCTCTGTGCCGCAGCTGGCTCTGTTCACTCTGTGACTATCTAAGAGGCAAGGGTTATGATTATCACTCAAGTAAGGTTCACTGGTTTGAAAGATGGCCCCAACATGTCCATAGGGAGTAGCACTGCTGGGAGGTGTGACCTTGTTGAATAGGCGTGGTGTTGTTGTTGGAGGAAGTGTGTTACTTTGAGGTCTTACAAGCTCAAGCCATGCCCAATGTGGCCCTCACCCTGCTGCCTGTGGGTCCAGATGTAGAACTCTCAGCTACCTCTCCAGGACCATGCCAGCTTTGTCCTGCCTTTCTTCCCACTGTGAAGACAATGGACTGAACATCTAAACTGTAAACTGGCCCCGCTTACAGACTTCTCTTTATAAGAGTTGCCGTGGTCATGGTGTCTCTTCACAGCAATAGAAATCCTAAGACAGAGAGACTGCAGCTTGGGAAGGTTGGAGGGTTTGTTCAACTTCCAGTTCCAAGGCGGAGGAAGACCTTTAACTCCAGACTTGTCCATCTGACTTGGGAGGCTGGAAAGAGAAAATTAGGGCCTCTAGAGACAGGCCCTAAATACCCCTGGAAAATTCTGTAATGAAGCCTGAGCTATGTGTTAGCTCTGTACTCCTCACACGAGTCCACCGTAATGTCCACAAGCCTGCAGTCTCTGGACTCCACGCCTCTCTCCTTTCTCATGGCGGCTGGATGCCCGACCTGCCTTGGTGACTGTCTGATGCAGGAGTTTCTGTCTGATGATGGGTTTCTCTTATCAGGAGCTAAGGTTGCCATGGTGCCCATTAGAGGCCAGAACCCTGCTTGGGAGCCACAGCCCAGGAAAAAGTTCTTGTTAAGCTGGGTGACCCGTGGGAAGATGCCAGGGACCAGGGTAGAACAGGGTTGGAGAGGTTTCTCTGTAGGAACTAGCTTGGTCCCCAGGTCACAGTGAGCCTTTTTAGCAGCCTCCTCCTAGTGAGTGACAGCCCAGTCTCTGAGCTGCAGGGAGTTTAAGGGTCCCAGTCACTAGGGTTCCTTAGGTCATCCAGATGCAGAGGCTGCTGCTCCTCAGAGGGGACCCCATGGGTGGGAAGTTGCGTTCTTGCCTTGTCCCATGGTAGTGTCCCTGCAGGGAGTCAGCGCATCTCTGCCCTCCGACCCTGGGTAGAATCTCTCATCTGAGCGATCCTCACGGAAGAGCCAAGTCAGGGTAAGCCTGTGCATATGAGGCCTCAATTTCAGATTAGATTCACAAATTTAATTTCCTATTCCTTAATTTAATTCTGCATTTTAGTTTTGTTTTTATTATTTACATGGGTTCCCTTTAATGATTCCAAATTGCTGCAACCCTCTAGCAGTATTTTGTCTTAGGTTAACTTCTTGAAAACCGATCAGCTTTGGAGTTTATTCCGTGCTGGGTTTAGTTATTTTCTGAAATGAAACACAATTAAATTAGAATAATGAACATGCTCTTTAGAGGATTAATTCATACTAAGCAGGCCATGTGCTACAGCTCACAGAAGAAAGGGCACGAGGATCGAAAGCTGTTTTTTCTGCCTAAATATGAAAAGTGCATTCTACAGAGCAGAACAAATCAGCTAATGACATCCAGAGCGTGCTGGCCAGCCCCAGCGCGGCACGGAGCTGGCATCTTGACTCAGTACAGTCCCCGCCCACACTGCTGCCTACCTTCCCTCCCAGACAGGGGCTGGCAGCGCACAGCTTGCCTGGCTCCCTTCTCTTTAGCCTTGTTGAGAGACGCTACTGTGGGCTTTCTAAATCCCACCGGAGGAGGCCCTAAAACTCTGTGACTCACAGCTTTTCTCATTTGTGTTCTCAGAGATTCTCAGTACCATCAGATATTCTCTCTGTCGTCCACAGGATGACCGGGCAGCTCCTGTCACGAGCCACACACAGGCCTCCACACACAGACTTCGGGTATATTTGAGACGGAAACAGACCTGGCTCTCTGCTCTCCTGGACTTAGGCTCTAGCAGGCCGAGACAGAAAGAATGAGTGCATTATCCAGTTGGAAGGTGGCGAGTCCTGAAGGACGGAGGGGCTGAGAGTATGTTGTGTCTGTGTGCCTGTGGCGTGCAATGTTAAACGTGCTGGGGCAAGGTAGGCTCTTGGGAAAAGGTGTCAACCGAACCAACATTTGAAGGAGAGAAAGCTAAGCCTTTCGAGGAGCAGTCGAGGGGCTGAGTGTTCCGGTGGTAAGGTCTCCTGGGTAAGCCCTAAAGGCAGGGAGTGTATCTGGCTAGGGAAGGAGGACTGTGTATGCCAGCAGAGCTGGGAGGAGAGAATGGACAGGGAGCAAAGGCATCCAGATCAAGTGTGCCTTGGCTTCTGCTGTGACGCAGGAAGAGTCAGGCTAGGGTATTGAACGGGCAGCATGCGTCTGAGTCACATTCAAAGATTCCCTGGCTGCTGGCTGAGAACGGACTGTTGCGGGCCCTACTGCAAGGTGCATGGAGGCTGGGCGGCTTTTCAGGACACTGAGTAAGAGCGCAGGTCCTAAAACTGAAGCCTCAGGCTCAACTGGACCATGCTCCCTGGACTCAGGCCTCACAGCCAGGCCTGGGAAGTTAGTCTCTCCTGCAACCCCTTTCCCACTAGCAGAACCAGAATAATGGTTTCTAAACCACCAGAGCTCCTTCACAGTGAGGCGCGCCTCGCCACTCTAGCCACTGTGGTCCTGGCCTCTCCTCTGCAGCCCCTCATCCCTCACGCCTGATACACCAGGCTCTTGCGTCTCGCAGGGCTTTGATAGCTCTTCGTAGTCTCTTTAATTGATTGGGACCCCACAGATGGAGGGAGCCCCTTCCAGCCAGGTACCCTACAAGGCACATCAGAAAGTTTCTCTGGTGTAGCCGCCACAGGGATGAGGACAGATCAAAGCAAGAACAGACAGACATCTGTGGCAACCCAAGCAAGTGCAGGCTCGAGGTACAGGCTGAATGAATAAGTAAGCAGATAAATGATTGATGGGGGTGTGGAGGATGAATGATTAATGAATAAATGAATGATTGATGAATATACAACAAATGTACAGCTGAGACCCAGCTCCTCCTTTCTCTGATTTTTGGGTTTATTCCTGCCTGGGAAGAGAGGACTACAGCTCCTCCCAGAGCTCTTGCCTGTGGAATTTCCTTGTGGAGCTGGGATGCACCCATCTGACCCTGGGCTGGGGAAGCTTTGTCTTAGAGGCAGGGTCTAGGGCTGCAGGGGCAGCCTTCTACTGGAGGAGGAAGCCTGGAAGGCTTCTGTAGCTTTTAAAGGAGAAGAGCTCATAGGATCGGGGTGGGGGGTGGGGGACAGGGAGAGGGAAGGGATGGAGAAGGAGAGGAGGGCCCCCCTCCCATCTTCTACTGTTCATTCAGTTGATGCGAGGTCTTTGGTGACTTCTTCTAGAGCCTTCTAGGGCCTGTTGAGACAGAGAAAACCTACCTGAAAACCTATCTGGCTATGTGGTGTCAACAAGCAATAAGGTTTTGGTGACTAAACTTGCCAGAAACTTTCCTTCTGGGGACAACTGGAGATGGTTCAGATTCGGAACCCGTGCATGGTAGCGGCACCATGGGGACCTTGCTGTGCCCTCATTTCTAGAAGTTTGTATCCCAGTGTGGCTAGATCTTGCTGTCCCTAGGGGTTGAGGAGCATCCTACTTTGAAAGGGATTCAAGAAGCAGAAACTGTCTGGAGCCTGGGGCTCAGAGTTCCAGGCAAGTTTTTGGGATTTTGTGTGGGGATTCTCATGGAATCTAGACCGATTTGGGGGTTGGAAGACTGGGTGAGAGTTTGGAGAGACGGTTCAGCTGGTAAGAGTGCTGGCTGTGGAAGCATGAGAACCTGGGTGTGACCCCCTCCCACCACACATCCAAGTGAAAACTGGGTACAGCAACAGCTCGCTCCTGAGATGCTGGGGGGGACAGGATGATCCCCGGCCATGGCTAGTCAGCCAGTGCTGAGCTCCAGGCTCCCTGAGGAATCCTGTCAAACAAGCCCGGACAGAGTAACGGTGGAAAGTCCATGGTATTGATCTCTGGCCTCTACACACGGGCGCCTGCACATGTGTACAATGGGCAGAGTATGTGTCTGAATTCGCTCTATTTTCAAGAAACTGAAATTGCCATCAACCTGGTCCCCATTTATGGAGAGTTTAGCTGTTGAAGTAAGTGCTTTGTGGGTTTTATGCTGTCGACTTCTCTTATCCACCTCAGAAAGTGTTGATGGGCAGTTTTAAACCTTTATTTCATAGATGAACCGAGTACACAGTGCCTAATGATTTGCACAGAAGCCATACCCCTGGAATTGACTGCTGGTGGGTGCTGACCCCTTGAGAGGACTTCTAGCAAATCTCCTGAATCGGTTTGTTTTTAACTCTTAGCGGACTATAGACCCTTTAGGCTATAAATGTGCAGGGCTCTTTTTAGAAACTTCACAGTTAGGGTGGTGGAGGAGAAATGAGTCAGTAGCTAAGAGCACTTTCTGCTCCTGCAGAAGACCCAGGTTTGGTTCCCAGCACTGACACGGTTGGTGGCTCACAAGTCTGTAACTCCAGGAATCTGACACCCTTTTTCTGACCTCCATTAGGCACTACCAGGCACACACATGGTGTGTATGTGTGTGTGTGTGTGTGTGTGTGTGTGTACACACACCAATACACACAAAATAAAAGAAGAAAAGAAAATGCACATTTTGTGTTTCCTAAGGTCCAGGAACCTTGCTGAACCTTATTTTTCCTATTCACTGTCCACATTGACTGTTTTCCTTCCTCATAACCCAAGGGCATAGGGCAGGGCATGGAGCCTCCGAAAGTCCCTCCTGTGGGGAATGGGATCAGACAGGACTGGTTAATCAATGAGAGCCCACTGCCTGCTCCTTCTATAATTGCATTCCTGCCTTTTTATCCTAATAGCCAGCACTTAGAGTAATTGCATTCCAATAAGACCCCCAGGTCTAGGGCCTCTGGTACCTGTTGACATCTGCTTCCAGTGGGCTTCTGGGGACTAAGGCAGCCTTTTAAAACGTTTCTCTGTTTTTTCTTTTCCTTTCTTTCTTTTCTTTTTTTTCTGTTAGAAAGACAAAGGAACCTCTAATAGCTCTTGTCCCAAATCCCTGTGTCTTAACCCACCTATATCACATAAGCTCTGGAGCTCAGAGGCCTCCGCCACCCTGGACTGTCTATCTGATGTCATGGCAGCTGCCACTCTCCTCCACGTAGACAGCCTCTGG
The DNA here is from genome assembly GCF_947179515.1 of Apodemus sylvaticus. Taxonomy (NCBI): domain Eukaryota; kingdom Metazoa; phylum Chordata; class Mammalia; order Rodentia; family Muridae; genus Apodemus; species Apodemus sylvaticus. Next base: position 131,154,554 of record NC_067477.1, on the reverse strand, counting down.
AAATACCTGGCTTTGGCTTGGAGTGGCTGCTACGGGCCAGGTTGAGAGACCCACCTCTTAAAAGCTTGGAAGTCCCCTCAGAGCCAGGTGTTGGCATGCCTTAACCACCATCACTTTACACATTTATTCGTAAGATTTATCAACACTGCCCCCAAAGGCTCCTCCCACCTTTTGAAGGAAAAACAAAACAAAACAAAACACAAAACAAAACAAAAAAACCCTTAGTGCAAAGAAATAGGGACTCTCCCAAGCAACAGGGGTTTTATGAACCCAGAGAGTCATATTTCCAGAAATAGAGCTTCCTCTAAAGACGGTGCATGCGTTCATTCTCCAGGTTCAGAGAAGTCCACACAGCTCACAGAGAAAGTGCAGGGTTCATGGTGATTTGAGTTTCCCAAAAGACATGGCTCCTCTGCTGGCCCCCACCCAAGGAATGAGGTATAAAAGGAAAGGTCTGGTGTTTGTTATATGACTTGCAGATGCCCCTCCCCCTCATGCTATTATTTTTTTCTTGGAAGAAGTTTCCTCCAGGACTCCTCCACCACAAGGCCTCCTCAAGTTCATCTCCCTTGTCTGGCATCTTCAAGGTTGTGTTCCTCATCTATTCTGGCCACAGGAGGGAGAAGAGAGAGTTTAACTTTGCAATAAGATGAAGAAGATCCTTAAATTGTTAACCCTTCTCCTCCCAACACGATCATTCTAGCTGCTACTCTTTGGTCTAGCAGAAAACACATCTATCATTCAGGAAGGTGGGCTGGTCTCTGAAATCTTGGCTTAGCAAGTCACAGGGCATGTGCCTTTGGGGAGAGTCTCATCACCTCCTTGATAACAGTTTTCCTCTAATGGAAACAGTGGATGATATTTATTTTACATGGCAGAAATTAAGGGGAGACATTTTTCATGATATTCTCTATGTAATTTCTTTCTTTTCTGTCTTGCGCGAAGGTACTGCTGTTTGGTCTCTCCTGTGTTGGCACTCCATCCAATCCACGCACCCTCAACCCGAACTCCACAGCTTTGGCTTTTCCCAAAAGGCTCCATCCTACTCACAAGCTTAGCGTTCTTCACGTGGCCTGAAGATGGGCGTTAGCCAGCCGGTGGTGCAGGGCACCCGCCGCTGCTCAAGGCCATGCCTAACCCTTTCTCTCCATTGCTCTTGCCAGAGACGCCGCCACCACCAGGAACATTCCATGGGTGACCCCCGGCACCTTAGTCAGAGCCACATGGAGATGACACCCAGGCAACACACAGCGACCAGATCTTCCGAGAAGACCCCTCACCGCCACATTGCCACCGCCAAGCGTTGCTGTGCTTTGTAAGCACATGGGCCATTTGTCTTACTAGAGTCTTGACGTGGACAGGTGGTAAGGAGAAAGGGTACCAGGGGAGGAGGAAGGGGCCAGAAGTGGCCAGAGATTAGGGACTTCATTAAACTGCCTGTTTAGGTAAGGGCTTTTAGGTGCAAAGATGCTTTACATGATAATGACAGTTTATCTGAATTCCATTCTACTGAAGGAAGCTTCTTTTAATCTTAATTACTGTGGTTAGTAAGCCATTGGGTTTCTCCCCAGTGCCTTTCCACCCTGTGCTAAACGGAACTGCTTGACTCTCAGCTTTAGTCTACCTGATCACTCAGGGGGTAGATCCCTCGTCATCTGCCCTTTAGGGTGCTTAGTCCCGCACCAGGCAACATTTGGTGTGTTTCCGGCCTTTGGGACAACTCAGCAAAGGAAGATCCGGCTTGAAGACCCTTGAAGCACTCTGCACAGCCAGTCAGGGCAGCCAAGCAGTTCAGGACTCCCCACCAGCAACCCGAAGTGCAAACTGGAACTAGCCCCACCAGGTCCGTTTGGCTAAGTGAGCTCGCTAGAGGCTGGATAAGGGATCTTCTGACTTGAGGCCTAGCCCAGTGGTTGGAGGAGCAGCGGGCGTCTCTTGTGGGGGTGGCAATATTGCTCAGGCAGAAGGACAGCTTTCGGGGAACCACTAGAACAAAGGGAGCTAGCAGAAAGGTTGGTCGGTGGGGGCGGGGGTGGGCTGTAAGGGAGCGGGCCTGAAAGCCTTTAGTGAATGTGCTCACTGGGCAAAGGCAGGGAAGGGTTAAAGGGCCTGGGAACTCCTGTTTCCAATCACTTGTCAGTTCGCTTTGCTTATCAGCGAGGATAGGGCGGCGGGCGCGGCGCGGGGAGAGACTCAGAGAGCTTTCGTTTCCAAGCTCTTCCCTGACTCCACGCTCTCTGAGTCCTCATTACCTTCTAAGGGCTCTGGGCGCAGTCAGGAGGTGGGGGAAGGGATGGCGCTGCGAGGGCTGGGGGAGGGCTTGGAACCCAAGCACAGTTAAGGGAGTAGAGTGCAAGTTACTAAATACAGCCCTAGGGGGTGGCAAGGCTGTGGAGTCTCCACCGTAAACCTTCAAATGGCCCTTCCTCCTCCCGCCGCTCCGCGGAGTGCCAGACCCAGTGCAGGCTGCATGGTCCCTCTTTTTTAACTCACCTTAGGCCAGCACCCTTCAACAGCCTTCAACAGCTTTCGCTTTTCCAATGACCACTGAGCCGGAAATCTCCACGATTCCTGATTCCTTGTGAGTTGTTCCTTTCATAAGTCTAGCGAAGGCTCACCTCAGGCCAGCCTATTTTATTTTCTTTTGCGGGCAACCCAGGCTTGTCTTGAACCCTAGATTCTTTGCCTCAGCCTCCTGACTGCTGAGATTAGGGCGTGTGCCCCTATCTGGAATCATGCTGCCTTCCCAAAGGGTGGGAATTGTCATTTCTGCCGATTTACTAAGCTCCCTGGTTTCGGCCATTAGGAAATTAGGTACAGGAGAGAGGGCTGCAGAAGGGCCGAGCAATCGGTTGTCCAGATCCAGACCTTGACTCCATTCACGCACAGCCGCATTTGGCTGCCGCATGGCAACTAGGGCCACGGTGTGCTTTTTTTTTTTTTTCCTGGTTGCTGTCCACCAGAGCACCTAGAAGCTGTCCCGAAGAAAGGCAATGCACTTAGTGTCTTGAATTGCCCAGATTTGGCATTCTAGTAACCAGGCTAAAGAAAGGAGAGGGGCAGATGTGCTTCAGCAGAGGAGACGGAAGTGGTGTCAAATGTAAACAGCATAAGCCGACTGTCAGAAAGAACTGTGTTCACATAAGCTGGGGAGCTAGGTATGTGAGGAACTGTGGTAGATGAGGTGGCGGTGCTGCAGGTGGGTTAGTCTAGAGTGGGGAATCGGCCACGAGTGTGGAAGAGACACAAGAGATGCCTGTGGTGACAGAGGTAAACTCTGGCCTAGAGTCACTGTCTTCCCCTGGTAGATGACGTGCCAGGCCTTGGTTCTTCCAAGTTTGGACATCCCAGGCTGTCTGCCTCCATCCAGAATCCATCTTCCAGCTGTCCACTCCGCTTCCTGCAACTTTTACATCCTCTAAGCATCCTTCTCTGTCTCCTGCTCAGCTCTAGTTTCTGATTTCTCCCACTTCGATCCCTACATAGACATCTGCATTTATGCCCAAGCCCTTTTATTATGTAGGGTTTAAGGACACACAGTCTTAGAAGTTTTATAGACACAGAAAGATGTTGCCTCCAACTTTAAGCCTCTCTAAATTCCAATTTCCTCATCTATAAGGTTGGGACAATAATAAACACCCAACCAGACTGGCACAGGATTCAGTTGGAAGGGAACTGTATTCATTATCCATGGCTGCATAACAAATTACCCTACAATTTAGTGGTCTAAACTAGCAATAAACACTGTCACACAGTTTCTATGGGTCAGGAATTTGGGAACAGTTTAGCTGGGTAGTTTGGACGTGAGATTTCTCCTGGAGGCACAGGTTAGATCTTAGCTGGGGATATGGGCATTACAAGGTGTGGCTGAGGGCTACGGCTCTGATTCTAAAATGATCTGTTTGCCCGGCTCGAGGCAGGAGATGAGCCTGATACTTGCACTGTGGCTAAAATTCCTGGTAAAAATGGCTAGTATTTATTTTGGCTTTCAGAGGGTCTTTGCCCATCATGCCAAAGAAGGCGTGGCGGAGCAGCTCGGTGTGTGATGGCGGGAGGTTGTGGTAAGGCTTGTTTGCGTCATTGTGGACCAGGAAGCAGAGAAAAGGGGGGAGGGGAGGAAGAATCTTCAGAGAAGACCTGCTTCCACCAGCTGGACCCCATTTCCTGGAGGCTCCACATCATCACGAAAGAGTGCCACCAGCTGAAGAACACGTTCAAAACCGGAGCCTGTGGGAGCCTGTGGGGACCAGCTCAGAAGGACATCCTAACAAGAGGTTTTAGTTCTTCCCCAGGGTGGGGCTTCTTGAGTGCCTTAACCACACAGAAGGGCTATTCCTCTGGAGTGAATGAGCTGAGAGAGAGGGGAGAGAGAGAGAGAGAGAGAGAGAGAGATGAGGGAGAAGCTGTACTGTCATTTACATCTCAGCCTCAGAAGTCACACATCCTCATTCCCACAAATCCTATTAGTTACACATGTCAGCGCTAATCAGTGTAGAAGAGCTCTATAGGAGCATATGGATATGAGGGGGTGATGCTCATTGCTGGCTCTCCAGGAGGCCAGCTACTGCAAGCACTTGCCTAACGCTTGTCAAAAACAGAAACTGCAACCCTAGCTACTAAGCCCAGGTGCATTACAAGTTCAAGACCTCCTTGGGCTAAGGAGTGAGTTTGAGTTTGCTTCAAAAGCAAAACTAAGAGCTAGGGATATAAACTCAGTAGTAGGGGGCTTACCCACCATGTGCAAAGTCTATTCTCTCTCTCTCTCTCTCTCTCTCTCTCTCTCTGTGTGTGTGTGTGTGTGTCTGATAGTGGGTAATCTCTAGTAAAGTAACACATACCTACCTTCCCTCCATGTTAAGAGACTCAGTAAACAGTAACTTGCCATTCTCAATAACTCAAGACCCCTATTTATAAAACAAAGTCCTGGGGTTGGGGATTTAGCTTAGTGGTAGAGTGCTTGCCTAGCAAGTACAAGGCCCTGGGTTCCATCCTTAGCTCTGGGAAAAAGAGAGAGAGAGAGAGAGAGAGAGAGAGAGAGAGAGAGAGAGAGAGAGAGAGAGAGAGAGAGAGAGAGAATGAAGGAAGGAAGGAAGAAAGAAAGACAAAAATAACAAAAGAATGAAGTGCTTCAGGGTAGAGACCAGGTTTTGTCCTAGGTGTATCCCATTGTGGTATACACAGTGTGGTAAGCACAGTGGTAGGTTCCTATTGAATGTGGAATCCACAATGAAGCTTTGGAGAGGGTCTGAGGGGTGGCGGGCTCTGAGTGAAGGCAGATGCTAACTAAGATCCTGCAAATCTACACCTCCCATGGCTACAGAACCAAGACCTGAAGGTTTCTTCTACTTTGATGCTTCATTATTGAGTATGTTGATAATAAACCAGCACGCACAGTGAGCTCTCTGGAGAAGAGCCCCACAGCATCTGATTGGTGGGGACTGGCTTGTCTCTGTCACCCAAAGGGTGACTTCATGGCTGGTCCCATTCCTGGGCTTAGGCACACATGACCTATTGATGTTTTGTCATCCTCACTTTCCTATCTTTATGATTCCTGTCTTGTTCTCCCAGGTACAATTTCGCTTTCTAAGAGACTCTGACACACATTTTCTTAGGGTTCATTCAGAGGCACACCAAGCATTTTAGGTGAGAGGCCCTCCAAGCAGGGCAGGATACGAGCCTGTGAGGTAACTGATACTTTGGGCAATATTGGATTTCCAGACGTCTAGTGCAAACTGGAGTCTTTGCCTGGCTCCTTGTGCTTCAGAGTTCACCAATTGTCTTTTACTCCACAGACAGAGCTCTCTGTCCTTACTGGTCTGTGCTGTGTGCCCCACATTCTCACAGGGGCTTCTCCTGAGAGGCAGCCCCTCCCAGGGCTTCAGAGACAAAGACCCTTGAGGGACAGGTGTCTCCTCAGAGATTTCCCGTGTAGATCACATTTCCACCTGCTTGAGGTTCCAGAGCTCCCTCCCCAGTTTCTTAAAATCCAAACAAATGCTTTGAATTGGCTTTCTTCCTTTCTTAAAACTAGGGCAGTGGGGTAAGAGGACGAGGAGTCTCTTTCTCCTGGGGTGAAGGGAGCCTGGTTACAGTGAGCAATATATTGTCCTGGATAATGAAAAGATCAAGACATACAAATGAGGAGAGAGCCACTCGAAGCTGACAGTATTCGAATTCTGTCTAAGTCAAACCAGGTCACTCCATGGGACTCTGAAAGGAAATTAAAAGTGCTTATTGATAGAAGATTTTTTAAAAAAATAGCATAATTAAAATGTTCATTGGTCGTAATAAAAATTAGCATAACTGACTCTGAAGGAAATAATATTACAGGGACCATCATAGCCCAAGGCAAGTGGACTCTAGAAAGATCATAATCTTGAACAAACCTCTTTTATTTCACGTCACACTAGGGTACTAGGGATTGAACCCAGGAAGGAGCTGTGGCCCTGGGACTCTACTGCCAGATGATGATGACGGCAGCATTTTTAATAGAGGTAACGTTGAGAACTATAGTTAGTCAGGGAGCTGGGCCTTGTCTGCGAGGAATCCCTTGAGTGCAGGATTGGATTGAGCTAGAACTGGGCAAATATAGCTATGTCCCTACCTAGTTGGGAGAGAATCATGCCATCTTGGCTAGAAATCCTAGGCGATGCAGGAAGCTCAAAACGAGACTTAAACAAGAATGTTAATAAAGTGGTTAAAGTATACCATAGTTGTTAAATCGGGTGTGGTTTAGCATGCACACACAGCACCTGTGTTCCCAGGGGAAGGCAGGAAGTCATGCTTGGCTTTGCAGCAAGTTTGAGGCCAGCCTGGGCTACATGAGACTCTACACCAAACAACAAAAAGAAAGTTAAAAATATAAGTAGACATACAAGTTAAAAATAATATAAATACTCGTCATGGCTAGTAGAAGTATTCAAAAGACTCTAAAAGGAAATATGGAGTGTTTAGAGGTGAACCAGGGACAGGGGCAGGGTGGATACGATAAATCTCACCATAGAAACAAAACTGAAGAAAAATGTTAGAAAAATAGCAACAATCATTGATTTAACATATAAATTATGGCTATAAGAGGATAGGCAGAAAACAGAGCCTTGGAAAGTCTGTGTCGCATGGGGGTAGCTTCGAATTTTATAGATACTTCTGATTTGCCGTGTATACAAAGCATCACTCTTTGGGTAACTGAATTAGGCACTCAGTCGTGGGGTACAGGCTCCACACACCTGGCTTTGTGTTGGGTGACAGTACTGATGGTCAGGTCGGTGAGATAGCTCAGTGGCTAAGGTGCTTGAGCTTGCCAGACCTGGAGAGCTGGCTTCAATCCTCCAGACCTTTGTGGTGAAAGGAGAGAACTGACGTCCACAACCTTCACAGGTGCACCACAGCATGTGTGTGCATGCATACATGCATCTAGCCACGCAAGCGCCGATGCACGCATGTGTGCATGTACTTGTGCACAGTGATTGATTTGTTAGTATAAAATATTAAAAGTATTGATTGTCAGGAGGGATTTGTAAGTGTGGGGCCAGGGAGAGAAGAGGGACTAGGAGTTATGTATGGGACATAAACGGAATAATAATAATAATAATAATAATAATAATAATACTGATTGTCAACCTGACAGGATTTACAAACCCCTCTGGGCAAGTCTGTGAGGAAGCTTCTAGACTGGGGAAATTAATGTGGAAAGACCCCTGGTCTGGGGTCCTGGCCTGCATATAAAATGAAGATGTTCCCCAGCACCCATCGCTCCCTGCTTCCAGAGGGCTGACGCAGGTCATCAGTTGCCCTGCCCCTTTCACCATGCCTTCCCTGCCAAGATGGCGGCATCATCAGCTGTGAGCCAAAATAAAACCTTTCTTCCTTAAATTGCTTTGTCAAATATTTGAGAAAAGCAACATAAACGCATGTACATTTTTATGGAAATGTAAAACTGAGCCCTTGGCCTTGCAGGAGTGTGGTGGGAATGTTGAGGCATAAGATTAGTTATAATTCACTGGAGGCCCGCTCTGTGTCGGGCACGTTCTACATGCTATATAGATCATGGCGGCAGATATATATTTTTAGCCATACTTTTATTTCAATTTCTTGGCATGTAGGCATTCTCTCTCTCTCTCTCTCTCTCTCTCTCTCTATATATATATATATATATATATATATATATATATATATATATATATATATATATATACATATATATATGTGTGTGTGTGTGTGTGTATGTATATGTATGTATGTATATATCAGGTGACATAGTTCAATTCATTCATAAAGTGCAAGTACATGCCTTGTAAGCAAAAGACCCCAAGTATAAACTCTACTGAGAGACCCTGTCTCAAAAAATGAAAAAAGATGGGGGGCAGTGCTTGAGGACAGTGCCTGACACCTGAGGTCTCCAGCAGCAGCTGCTTGGTGGCGCCAAGGTCGTTAATGTTGGACCATTCTTGGGGCTTCTGGGTTGCACAGGATCCTGCTTTCCTGACTCCAAGGTAGGGACATTATGTGGTACACGGATTCCACAGATGTAATTTAAGCAGGCAGGGAAATAGAGCTTTAGGAAGATGGAGGCAGTCGGATTGGTTGTTCCGGGCTCGCAGCTCCAGGGTACTGTCCATCATGGCGGGAGGAGTCTGTCACATCACATTCACAGTCAGGAGACCAAGAGTGACACAAATGCCCCTGATCAACTTGCTGTCCCCTTATTTAGTCTGGTGACCAAGCACATGGAAGGGTACCACCTATAGGCAGGGCACATCTCCTGCAATTAGCCTTCTCTGAAGCTGCTTGTCCTCTAGGTAAGTCTTAACAAACTGTCAGTCCAGCAAACTGACAGTCCAGGCGAACCTTCTGCTAGCACAAAAGGCTTAGGGAAGGACACCTTTGGCTCCTTAAGGTCTAACTTACAATTCTCAATGTTAGCAGCTTGATTGATTCAGGGTCTAGGCAAACAGCAACCGTAGAGGTACTTAATCCAGGTGATTTATCCCAGGGCCTGGCCTCCAATGGCTGTTTACACACCGGGGCTGCCTAGAAGCCACTCTTAACCCTTCTGCAGGACTGTCCATAACAACGGGATTCATTTTTTAGTGATGAGAAAATGTCTCCAATATTGGCTTGCTGTTGCACCAACCCCATGAGCATGTCCTGGCTCACCCCAGGCCTGGCTATCTAGGACACTCTGGGTCTCCCTTTATTTTATTTTTAAATAGCTGTTGGATTTGATGAGGAATGCAAACTGTTGCTAATATCTAACAATAAAGATCATCAGGAAACTAAAGGTTCGGCTTAAATAAAACCCCATACTGCTTTCTGGCTCAAGGCTGTCTCTCAGCAGGGGTCCTTCCTTCCCTCCCTCTCATTCTCCTTTCCAAGAGACATCCCTCAGCCTCCGTCTTACCCTATAGGCCGCCTAGCCTGCCCCTTCTTTAGTCTGTGTTCTCCTCCTGGTGGCTGTAGGCTTCCCTTCCAGTGTCCCGGCCCCAGCTTTTCCACAACTCCACGGAGGAAGCATCGTCTGTCTTTCTTTTACTTTTCATCAGGGAATCTTAAAGGCTGAATAAGCCCTTCAGACAAACCCTGAAGGGGACTTGCCTGGGTAGTAGGGGGTGGGGTGCTGAGGCTCTGGAGGGGGCCATACAGAAGCCCATTGAGAGGCAACCCCTTAACACACAACCCAGTCCAGCCTCCATGGCTCCGGGCAGAGAGAGAGAGGTGTCCCTTGAGGCAGTGGCCAACAGCACAGCCACCATGAATGACCTCAGTGTCTCTGGCTGGTGGGAGACCTTTCCCCTGTAGCCTCCAAATCCTCTGGGGCTATCAACCCCACCATTGGTGTTAATATATTGGTCTTGAAAATAATTTGTCAGCACATCTCCCTCAGTGGTGCTGACTTCATTAATTGGAAGAATTAGTTCTTTGTGGTCAATGGAAGAATACAGAGCCAAAACACATGCCCCAGTTTTCCCCCAGTGACCCAGAGACCCTTGGACGAACTCCTGGGTGCCACGAAAATGGATCACTTTGCAGAAAGAATACCACTGGATGTTTATTTAACATCACCCCCCCCCAAAGACCTTCAAATTGCTCTCACATCTGGATGCTCTTTCTTCCTTCGTGTGTGTGTGTGTGTGTGTGTGTGTGTGTGTACGTGTGCGGAGCCAGGGCAGGGAGGAAACTTCATCAGACTGAAAATATCCAGCAGAGCGTAAATTGAATGTGCAGAGAGGCCATAGGAAGGGGAACCTCTCTTTCTGGGGTAGAGGAGGGGCAGAGAGGCTGTGTGTTCACCTTCATTCTCTGTGGATGGTGGGCGTGCTTGTATGCCCTTGTGCCTGTGTGAGAGGGCTAGTTTCCCTCTGCACCTCTGTTTATGCACTAGTAATGAGGAGATTCATACCCAGTACGAGGGCAGCTGGAGTCAGAGAACAATGTCTGTCAAGTGGATAGTACTTAGCAGTCATTTGATTAATGGCTGTTACTAATAATGTTACTAGGACCATGATCAGATTAGGTCCCAACTGTTCCCATTCCTCAGAGACCTACCATTGCTTGCCCCAGTCAGGAAGGCAGATGGGCAAAAATATGTCCAATGGGGTGAGACAGATGGGCAAAAAGGAAGATGGAGAGGATTGGCTAAGAGTGACAGCCCAGTGGAATGATGGGCAGATGGGCCATCTCATGGGCCAGATGGACTTATGACAATGCAAAGGAGATTTAGGGCCAGTTGTCCTGTGGGAAGGACTGATGGATATGGATCTAATATGGAGACAGAGAAATGACAACCAAGGGGAAGACAGATGGATGACCGGTGGCCGTATGGGAGAAGAGAGGTGTGACTGGACGGACAGATGGGTGGGCGTGCTGATGAGGGAGCCTGGATTTCCTGTTTATTCTCTAGTCCTAAGGCATGAGCATCCCAAATTCATAAGAATCCCAGGAATTCTGTGGAAGAGGGGGAGGGGCAGGGAGAGAGAGAGGGAGAGGGAGAGAAGATGGGGAGGGGGAGAAAGGGGAAGGAGAGGGGGAGAAAAGGGGAAGGGAGAGGGAGACTAAGAGAGGGAGGGGGGAGAGGGGGGGAGAGAGAGAGAGAGAGAGAGAGAGAGAGAGAGAGAGAGAGAGAGAGAGAGATTCTTGCCTAAGAAGACACTAAGCTCTAGGGTCAGTCTGGACTCTATTTCTCCTCCTTCTGATGGTCCCTCACTGGGTGGCCCCAGAGATAAAGGTTCATCCATGAAGAGTGGGGGTGGGGGGGGTGGGGGGTGAAGGGTGAGGGGGGGTGGGAGGTGAAGGGGGGGAGGGAAGAAAGCTGCTATTTGAAAGGAAAGGGAAATAAAAACTGGCTAAAAGTTCTATTTATTTAAAATAAAGGTTCAGTTATGCTTGACTGTAAACATGTAGGCCCCTCCCTCCCTCCCTGGCTCTTCTGTGGCAGAGGGCTAAGACCACACAGCAAGCTGGGGGCAGGAGGCTGAGAGGCCAGGCTAGGCCTGGCCTGGAGCGGGATTGGATCAGGGTACTCCAGCTGTGGGAAGGAGCCTGGAGAGACATGGCCGGCCAAGCACAGCTGGGCTGGTGCTAGCCCTCTGACACTTGGTCCTCTGCCCTTCAGTACACAAAATTAGCTAGAGACCTTAGGGCATCTGACCACACAGCACAGGGCACCCAGCACAGCGATAACTTAGCTAAATGCAGAAACACCTGCGTCTGTAGGGGCCATCTCTTAACTCTGTCTCTGTTTAACTCTTTGTCAGCAATTAGCACTGCAGGGTCCAGTGGAGATGGGGCAAGCCTCCAGCTTTGAGTTGCTTGTCTATCTGAAGCAGAAATCTGTATTTATTGTCTTTTGGTTCTAGCTAACTGTCTTTATATACTTCGGAGGCTAAACAACAGGAGTAGCCTGTACGATCCTTTGTGAGCGAGCTCTCTGGAGAAGGGGACAGTATGGATGGAGACGAATCTGGACTAGAGGCTGTCAGGGGACCTTGCCTTTGGAGTCCTGAAGAGCTGGTCGATACTGTTCCTGCTGCATTGGTGGTCCCGGGAAGGTCTCGCGGTATGCTGAGTCAGGAGGGGATGGGTGGGAAATGGTTTCTGATAAGAGGCTTCACCTCTTGCAAGCTTCCTTTGTTTCCAGAGCCAGCTGCAGGACATAGGAAAGGGCATCTGAGCCAGGGTTTGGAGAAGGCCGCAGCGATACCCAGCCTTGGGGACTCACAGGAAAGGCTGTGAGTTTAGGGACCCCTGGGATCCCAGCCAGGCTGCTTTCTTTCAGGGCTTGGAATTTCAATATGACTTCAAAAGATTAATCCCTTAACCAAACAAGGAAACAAACAAACAGAGAAAGACCAGAGCAAACCAAAGGACAAAAATACCTGAGGGTTTTGCTAGTCCAGATTGCCGAGCTAGTGCCACAGGTGAGAGAGCTACATCCTGGCCCCAGAGACTCTCGGGCTCTGGGTGGGTCCCGGGCGGAGCCATCCTAAATGATGACCAGTAAAAATGGAAAAGACTGGCCGGAAACCCCCGAGAAGGTATTCAACCCCAAAAGATCAATGACTGATGGCAAACCAAGTCCCCAAAAACCTGTCATGCAGCCATTCACAAAGCCTGGTGCTCTTTGGGCTTCTCTGTAACTCAAGGCCCAGGGACGATGGTCACCATCTGTGGTTGACTACTTGGACAACTCCCAAGAGAGCTGGAAGTGGACACAAGTCCTCTCCCCCCGCCCCGCACCCCCCCCCCCCCCGCCCCCGTGCCTCCTATCCCTGCCGTGCTCCCCACCATTGCATCATTGCCCCTTTGGAAAGATTAGCAGCTTCTCTCCATCCTGGGGGGGCTGCCCTGTAATGCCTGTGTAATGCTAATTTGTGGTTGGCAGGAGATTGATTGGCAAGGAAAAGAACAAAGGCATGACCAGTCATGCTCTCTCTCTCTCTCTCTCTCTCTCCCTCCCTCCCTCTCTCTCTCTCTCTCTCTCTGTGTGTGTGTGTGTGTGTGTGTGTGTGTGAATTTGGAAAGGGGGAGCCTGAGACACAGCTGGGAGTCATGAAGCACAGATTCTCCTCTCCTCCCTCATATTCCATTCATCGGACACGTGCCACCAGGTCTAGCCCACAACTAAGGACAGAAGGGGCAAGAATTGTGCATAAAGATTTTGGCTGTCTGTGACACTTGAAAAGATCCCAGCATACAAATCCATTTAGGTCTTACTGAAAAGCGTATCTGGAAGATACCATCAATATTCATAATGATTTTCCCAGGGGGAGAAACTGAGGCACAGATAAGTGAGTTGGCTGGCAGCTTCCTACATCATCTCTCTCTAACTATTGGGACTAGGATTTAGTGAACAAGGAAACAGTGTTCTCTGGTCACATGACTTGTCTAGTATGTGAACTAGGTTTCCTAGAGCCTCCTGGGCGGTCGCCGTTCCATTTTGGTCACTGTTGGTGTTAGTAGTTTGTCTCGGAAGACTGGTCATTCTGTAACTCCTACAGCCAAGGCTCAGCTCTAACCCCCTGTCCTCACAGCCTCTCTGTGCCCTGTGTGGGCTTGTGTTGTGGTCAGTGGCCAGCTATGCTCACCTGCTCTCAAGAGCATCAATTCTCTCTTGCATTTGCTTTCTTTCCAGCTGCTTGAGGACAGACAGGTCTTTCTGTCTGACCATCTGGTAGCCATTCACCTTTATGGTGGCTTGAGAAAGGAATTAATTCCACTTGTTTCTCTAGCAATATCTGCCTCCTTTGACAGCACGTTACCTTTATCACCTCTTAAAACTCTTACTGTGCTGGGCCTTCTGGTACCTTGGGGACTCGTTGGATCCCTAAATGTGTAACTGTGTCTCCTCCTCCAGCTCCGCTCCCCACGCCTTTCTTTTCCCACCAAGCTTTACCATACCATACCATACCATACCATACCATACCATACCATACCATACCATACCATACCATATCAATTAAAAAAAACACTTTTTAAATTGTTTAGTCCCCATTAGTAGATTTAGTGGTGATGACTATTTTTTATAATCTGAGCATAGTGACTCATTTTTAAAAGATTTATTTTATTTACATGAATACACACTGTCGATATCTTCAGACACACCAGAAGAGGGGGTCAGATCCCATTACAGATGGTTGTGAGCTGCCACGTGGTTCTTGAACTTAGGACCTCTGGAAGAACAGTTAGTGCTCTTAACCGCTGAACCATCTTTTCAGCCCAGTAACGGCCATTTTTTAAAAAAGATTTTATTTATTTATTTTATACATATGTGCATACACTGTTGCTGTCTGTCTTCAGACACACCAGAAGAGGGCATCAGATCCTATTACAGATGGTTGTGAGCCATCATGTGGTTGCTGGGAATTGAACTCAGGACCTCTGGAAGAACAGTCAGTGCTCTTAACCTCTGAGCCATCTCTCCAGCCCAGTGACGGCCATTTTTAAGGTTAGCTGTTCTGTCATGCGATCAGAAGCATACACTATGTGACAGAGGCCTTGACTTGACTCCTAGTACCTTCATTTGCAGTCCTAAGCTGGCCTCTTGGTTTCCTATCTGTAAAATAGGCATGTAATGGTTTTATCCTTTTAAGATTGCTATGAGGATTACCGGTGCCACAGTAAACTTGGCATAAGTCCTCTGTACTTATTATTAGATTTTTTATCTTTCTTTATCATCTCTGCACTAAATGTCTTAGCTAAGCCCCGTGTGTGTGTGTGAGTGTGTGTGTGTGTAATTTTTTGAGTTTACCATCTTTTACTGTGGTTTTGTTTGTTTGTTTTGACATAGGATCTTCTATATAGCCACAATCCTACTGCTAGAATGTTGAGTGTGAGAAACTGTGACCACGCACATCGACTTAGCTCTTAGATGTGCTGTCCTGAGGACTCCTCTCCCTGTAAGCCTCATGCCATGCATGTCTCTGGAATCAACTTCCATGTCCCGCCGGTTTATCTCTGTGCAATGTCCTCTTGGGGCTGAGGGGCAGTCCGGCTGGGAGGTCTTGCTTCTTATCGTCGATGACCTCATGGTGAACCTTCCTGAGGCAGTGGGAGAAATGTAAAACACTCAGACAAGTTGTTGTTTGTCATCTTCCTGGCCCACCCCTAAAACGTTAATGGAATTTCGCTCACTCTCTAAAACATGAAACTCAGTCAAAAACCTTTTTGTCTGTAGACTTAGAAGGAACGTTTAATTTGGCTCTGGGGTTATGCTGAAGAAACCGCTCAGGAGGCCAGCTGGGCTGTCTGTGGTGGGTAGGCTCTCCGTGTGGGACAAGGCTTCACACAGGAGACTCGAGGAGTCCGTGTGGTCTGAGATCCGTGGTGATCCTAGGCAGTGTCTACTACAGCTGCCCCAGGCCAGGATCTCCCTTGGCTCTGTGGACACTCTGGCAAAGCTGGATCCCAAGGACAGCTAGTCCTTCTTGTTTGGAGATGGGCCTGATGGTTTCCACAGTAACAGGACAAACAGCCCCCCGCACCTCCCCATTCCTACTCCTCTCTAAGAGGCCTTCTGGCTTTAATATCAAGTCCTGGCATGAGTAGGTAGCCATTTCAGAAAGGCTGAGTCATTTATAAATTTGTTCACAGGGAGCCAGGCTCCGAGAAGCACAGTCACACGTGTGATGTAAACAGCGAAGCTGAGGCTGGATGTGAGGGTGTTAGCGCTGTCTGTCACTGGGCTAGGGAAGAAGGACGTGCTGACTCAGTCGATGGTCACAGATTCTGCTGAGTGTTGCGAATTACCGGTTTGGCATGGGACCCAAAATGGCTTTCTACCAAATTGCTGGTGGAAGAAAAAACCGTGCTGGGGGCAGCAGAGTGGCTCAGAGTGAGTGTCTGGGAGCTGCTTGTAGGAGGCTGCGGAGGTTTGAGAGTGTCAACACGGCTTCCTGAGGTGGGCAGTTGATAGTTTACTAGCTGTTCCCTGAAGGGGGAAGGAGGGGTGTTCCTCTGTCCCAGTCACTACTGCCCACTGGGTGGGCACAGCATCTAGAAGGGAGAATCTGCAAGGACATGGTTATTGGGTGGGTGGGAGAATCTGGTGAAGATATGTTGTTTTTCCAGTTAGTTCTGGAGGACAGAATTGTCAAGATGGGGGAATGATAGTTACATTTTGTCTGGAGGCTCAAGTAGAAGGAGGGGGTGCTGGTAACCCTCCCAGCTGTTTCGTTAGCAAAGAAGATGAAATTTCTCTTTGGCCATTGGCTACTGTCTTTCTGTTACCTGGGCTACTTCCTTCCTCCTTTATTTCCATGAAGGGAGAAGGGTGAGCCGATATCTGTACTTATCAGTCATCTCTGCCAGAGATTCTGCTGGCTGCTCTGTTTTAAGCAGGTGACTTTCTGATTTTTGTAATCTGGGCCTGGAGGTCTGAAGACAATTGGGTAGGGTGCTCTGGGAGCCATGGGAAGAAATTGCTTCTAACAGCTGCAGACAACCTTCTGTGTGTATGGGTGGGGTGGGGTGGGGTGGGGGCATAATCCCCTTCATCCTGGCTTTGTTTTGCTTGATTACCTCTTTAGCAGTGTTGTGTTCATAGCCTTAACAGGTGTAAGACTAAGGTGTCAGACTTAGCCAAGGAAGCAGCTGCCCAAGGACCTTTGTCAGTCCTGATCCACGCAGTTGGAACCTTGCTCTCAGGGATGTCTTGGTCCTAACTGCAGGCCATTGTTCTAGGATTGGGCGCTAGGGAACCATATGTCTTTCTGCTAAAAAGTCTGAAATCAGTCAGGAAGTCTTCCACATCCAAAGGGGACTCCAGAGGAGAAATGGGGAAGGCGGATGAGCCAGAGAGGTGAGCGAGAGCTTCATCGCTGTCTTAGAAAATCATCCCATACCGCTGCAAATCACAGGAAGTCGGGAGAACAGGAACAGCTGGATCCTTTTCGTCACCTTAGCTTGCTGTTATCTTAAGTAAATACACTACACTTTGAGAGTGTCTAGAGATGGTGGAAGGAACTGTGGTGGGCCTGGAGACCCTGGATTTTTTTAGACTGAATCTGACTGGTTGTGGAACTCTGCACAAGTTTATTTGGCTCTATCAAGTTTACTTTTTGTGCGTGCGTGCGTGCGTGCGTGTGTGTGTGTGTGTGTGTGTGTGTGTGCACGCGCGCTCGAGCGCGTGAGTGTGTGTTGGGAGAGTGTGGTGAACATGGAGTGGGTGGTCTATTTCCTATGACTCACGGGTTACAGCATGATCATGTCTCACACACACACTGAAGATGGTTGATTGCTCTCAGGAGTGGTACACACTCCCTCTCCAGCCTCCTTAACAGGTTATCATGCTGACTTGACTAACACAACTCCCATCTGGACACAGTCCAAACGCCAGATGTGCTCCCCCCCCCCCATTAGTGTCGGTCTGGGGAATGTTTCCATGATGGAAAGGTCAGTGTGGGCTGCAAGTGCCCAGAGTGGGTGACTGCCCCACCCTGTGTCAGCTGCATGAGCAGAACCTCCAGTTATCTCATTGGCCAAGGGATGGGAAGAAAGGATCGCAGATTGAGGAGGGCCTGGCTTCATTTGCCTGCTTTCTCTGTTTCTGTCTCTCCCTCTCTCTGTTTGCTTTTCACATAAAATCAGGATGTGATTTCTCCACTAGGAAGACAGTCTGGGATAATTGAGGCTGCAGGCCCTGTTGGTGTGTAACTGAAAACTCTCAATTCTTCCTTTAGATCTGCCACGCGCTCACGCCTCTTGTGATTTTCTTCCGGGCAGGCGTCACCTCCACTATGGAAAGAAAATAAATGATCAATAATGCTTCGATGGGCTGGGCTACCCTGTTTTAGCCTATTTTCAGGTCATTTTAAGTATCGTTTCTACACTTTAGACAGGCTTTCATGTTTAATTTCATGCATGTAGAGCCGTGCAAGACTTTTCTCTAGGTAGCAATGAAAATTAAATACAATTGAGTTTGATGTGTACCTTATTGATTCCAGACCTATTTCAGTAGACTGTGACACTTCAGCGACCTGCAAATTCTGCACATTAGAGTTCATATTTTATACAAACTCCATATACACCCAAGGTGTGGATTTGCAAGCAAGATCCACCTTCCAACAAAAGATACAGGCCCCGTCAGAGGATAAATGGTGCTAATGACGATACATTGCAAATGGTATTTATGGTCACCCCTTAGGAAGTAAGACTCATGAATGATTTCATGGCAATTACACCCCAAATAGAGCAATCATTTTCTAAATTCCAAATTCTTCCTTTTGTTCTCTGCTTGTCACATCTTGTCTTGTGTGTCACCACAGCTCCATGTCAGGGGGATAAGGCAGGAGGAGAGGCTGTGTGTGAATGGACTTGAGAAATGCTTAGTGGAGAAAATTCTCAGTGGTTTTTTTTGTTTCGTGGCATTGCCTTTTCTGTAGTGCATGGCTCCTCTGGTGAGGGTCTCTTCAGAGAAGACCACGTGAGCAGAGCAAGGCAAGCCTGGCGGATCTGGTTGCTGAGGGCGTTATGGTGGCAAGTGTCTCTTCTGCAATGTGACCAAGAATCACAGACTTTGTTTAGCCCAAAGAAGAAGAAAGGGAATGTTCACCGGAGACCAAGGCCTTCCAAGGCTGTGGGGTGGGGTGGGGGGGAGGGAGGAGGAGGGCTGGGAGGAGGGAGGAGGAGAGCTGGGAGGAGGATGAGGGGTTGGGTGAAGGAGAAGAAAGTATCTTCTGCCAGCTGTGTAGGCAGCAGAGGTGGGTCAGGAGGGCTTATGGAGATGTGGTATTCCCCATTGGTGTGCGTGTGTGCGTGCATGGGTGTATGTGCGTGCGCAAGTGCATGTGTGTGTGTGTGTGTATGTGTGTGTGTGTGTGAGACAAGACCACTTGTAAAATGACTCCTGGTATTGGTCTATAGCAGAGGCTCTCAACTTTGGCCGTGGCAATAGAACCACCTGGAGAGCTTTTATGATGCTGATGTCCGGGACCCTTTTAGTTCTGTCAGCATCTTTGGGGTGGGTGGAGTAATCCCAGCCCGAGGCAGGTTTCTTTTTTAAGGTTCCCCTGGTAATTCCAACAGACGTCCGGCTCCCAGGCTGGGACCTTCTGATGTAGGATTGCCTGAGTCAGAGTGAGGATGGAGCACAGGCAGCAGGGTCTCACCAGAGACTTGTTAAGTAGGCGGTTCTCCATCCCTACCCTGGACTTACTGAGTCACCATCTGCATTTTAGCAGGATCCCTGGGAGATCAGAAGCGTATTAAAGTGTGGGGAACTGTGCCTCTCAAACTTTGTGGCATATGAAAATCACCTGGAAAGCTTTAAAAGGCCCCAAATGTCCAGGCCACAATCTCATACCAATGAATTCAGGATTGTTAAGGGTAGTGCAAGCAGCATCCATTACACACACACACACACACACACACACACACACACACACACACACACACACACACACACACAGAGAGAGAGAGAGAGAGAGAGAGAGAGAGAGAGAGAGAGAGAGAGGTTTCAGGTGACTCCAATGCATACAGATAACACAGTACAGGCTCCATATTAGGATTACCTGGGGAGTCTTTGAATAGCCTGACACTTGAACTCCACTCTTAGAAAGTCTGATTTAACTGGTCTGGGATGGGAGCGAAAATATTTCTAGATGATTCAAATACACTGCCAGCTATAGCCTCTGTTAAGAATGTTAGTCCAGCTTCATTAAAGGGACACAGGCTTAAAAATATTACCACACACTTGTAGATCTGGTCTCGGAGCTTTGATATTCAATCTCCTTACATGTGATTGCAACTATGCTTGTATTTTTTTATATGAATCCAAATACTTGTGTATGCTTTTAGTTCTCTAAAACAAAAGGAAAAAAAGTTTCTTTTGAAAAATTTAGCCATGGGGCTGGAGAGATGGCTTAGTGGTTAAAATCACACATTGTTGTTTTTCAGGTCCCGAGTTCAATTCCCGGTATCCCACATGGAGGCCTGTAACCAGCTATAACTGTCCTCTTGTGTAATTCTTGTGGGATCTGATGCCCCTTTCTGGTTGTGCAAATATAAATTCGAACAAAGTATCTGTACATTTACAAATGCATAACCAAATAAACCTTAAAAAAAAAAAAGACAAACTCAACTTCACTACAGTTGATTTCATGGACAGAAGTGCTGGAGTACACCTGGGCCTCAGGAGATGCTATGGAGTTGAGAGGAGTTGAAGTATGAATAGTGAAGGTGGGGAGCTCAGATGGGGGAAGGGAGGCCGCAGGGAGGAGCCCACGGTAGTATTTTGATTGTTTCTGTTTCCAACAGGACTACAGAATGAAGTGGCTTTAAAGTAGTTTCTGGTTTATCAAATAAATGACAATTAGCCCAGTTAAAGGTAAAATTCAGATAAACAGTAAATACTGATTTTTGGCTCAGGTTTGTGCTATATATTTGGGACATAGTTACACCAGACAATTATTCGCAATTCTACTATTACTGTATATTCTTAGTTTTATCATAGCTGTCTTCTACAGGAAACCTGAAATTCTCAATCTTGGAAGATCTACGTATGTGTGTGTGTGTCCACAACTCAGTGTTGTGAATAATGCCCTTGAACTTCACTCTGATAGGCTCTTGGCAATCCTTAGGGTTGAATTTCCAGGGAGATCCTCAGAAGCACCTTCTTCTCCAGATGGTACTTGTTCAGCTCAGGAAAACCATGTCCAAAGAGAGGGTTCCTAGTGGACTAGCTGGTCACATTGAGTGGTGGTGGACCATGGGTAGGATAGGAGGCCAGCGAGTAAAGTTCTGTCACCAGTTACAGCTTTAGCATTTTTCTGAGCTGCTGCACTGTGTCTGAGCCCCGTATGTCTGACTTGCAGCAGAGGTTGCTGCACTGAAACCTGTTCTGAGTAAAAAGAGCAGTTTCCTATCCCATTTAGCTTGGAACAGCTCGTCGTGTGATGGATTCCCAATGGGAAGGGGAATGAGGGATGGAGAAGGGGAGGCTGGGAATAGGAAAGAAATATGCTAGCACGAGAAGCACAAACCTTACTACAGAGTTGTGCAAGATGAGCTATCTGTCTCTATCTATCTATCTATCTATCTATCTATCTATCTATCTATCTGTCACATGTCTGTCTATCTATCTATCTATCTATCTATCTATCTATCTATCTACCTACCTATCTATCTACCTATCTATCATCTATCTATCCCATCCATCCATCCATCCATCCATCCATCCATCCATCCATCCATCCATCATCTATTTTCATACCGTTAATTTCATGGCTGGGGCTATTATGCAAGATATAGGCTGACCAGAAACTCTCCCTGGGCTTATTCTGCCAACCTACCCTAAGATGGTCTGGTGCTGATCTGTTGATCAATGCAGCAGCTCTCCTCAGCCAGTGTGAGGGTCAGGAGGCGTGTACCCAGTGCTGGAGTTCAGGTTGCCACACCTGGATGCCACAGCTTGTTTTCCCTGGGTGCTTTAGTGGTCCTGGGTGCTCTGTTGAGGCTCATGGGCAAGTCAGACTCCCGGCGTGGCTGAGACGTCCTTGCTTAGACTGTCTCCTATTGGAGTCTCTTCTCTCCTTACACCACTGCCTTCCCAGAGTGATAAATCACTACAGTTTAAACCAAGGTCATAGGCTTGGTTTTGTGTTTCTTCTGGGATTTGAGCCTGGAGAAAGGCAGGCTCTTCTGTCCTTCTCTGCCTTGGAGTCTTCCTACATCCTTTTCCTGGCGGGTTTCGTTGTGGAGTGCTGGTCTTTCCAGAACATCTCTTCTGAGCACCCTAGAGTCACTGTGGAGAGAAATGTCAATATTTCACGGACAATTAAAATGATAAATGGGTGTTTTGCCTCCCTGGCTATTTAGTTGAGAGCAGGAACAGTCAGGGGCTCTGGAAGATTGGGAGAGAAGCCAGGAACGGGGAGAGAGCAGCTTCAGCACAGAGTGACCTTAACTCTCACTCACAAGGACCCTGCAACGAAGAGTCCTCCTTTAGACATTGCTGGGGCCTAGGTCGCGGAGCAGCTGTAGCAAGTAGTCAGTGGAGCTGGGTCTGGTGCTGGCTCTGGTGCTGGCTCTGTGGAGTCTGCTTGTTAGTTTTTGGCCAGTCTGACCATTAGCGTCTAGCCTGTTGTCTTAGAGTTTGAGAAACCTGACTGCCAGAGGGAGAGAACTGGCTTGGCTTCCCAGGCCACAACCCTCTTTGGAATCTAAAATGGAAACACAGTGAAGTCACATATATTGTGTCCTGTCATCAAGGTTGTGTCAGGTTCCGAGAACTATGGGGGATGGGCTTGAATAACCTCTGGGTTACGGCTTACCTTCTTATTATCCCAGCCCTAGAAGAGAATAGCTTTACTCACAGGGTTCCCTTCCCCGGCTGACATACATATCCCAGTGAGGCAAGGGCGGGGGCTGGGCCTCGATGGCTAGTTATTGGCTATCTGACTCCTATTTCCCTCTGGCTAGCTCTGATGCTCTTGTGGTCCAAGGTCCACAAGACATTCCTGTGGCTAGTGCCCGGGAGACTCCAGGGCGACTCTGTGAGGGGATGGGAAGAGCCGGGGGTCAGAGCATAGAGCCAGGGTGTGTATGTGAACAGGGGAGAAGACAGGCAGCTCAAGAGGAGGCAGGGCTGGATGGCTGGAGAAGGAGCAGGGTCCAGCGCGTGGTCAGCCTCTGCTCTTCATCACTTATTGGCCTTCTCCTCGCATTCTGCCATTTCTCGTGCTCTGGGACAAGGTCTAAAGTGGGCGCTGGGAGGAGACGGTCCCTAGCAGCTGCCAACCGTCTCAGTCCAGGGTGGTCACAGGGCTGCTTGGCTACACATCTCCTCTTGGTTTGGCCCTGCTTCTAATCCCCATGTTGCCTGATGCCAGTACCTGGCTCCGGGCTCAAGCGTTCTGCTCCTGGGCTCGATCCAGGCATCATTTGGAGTTGTGGAGGTGAGTCTGCCTGTGCGTATGTGTGCGCGTATGCATGTCTGGATCTACACACTTAACTAAATATTTATTGGTCCCAAGTGAGGCACAAATTCCACAGTCCATTCCAACCTTGAACTTATGTGATTGGAAAAAGTGCCCAAGTATAATTTGTCAAATGTGAATAATTCTCCCCACCCTTCAGGCCCAGCATGTGGATCCTATACTCTCTTTTGAGAAGTCTTCTGTGGACTCCCCCCACCCCACCCCACCCCACCCCACCCCACCCCGTGTCTCCTTCCCCCGATAGGCTTCTGTAGCAGAGTGTGCTTCTTGTAGCCTGTTCTGAGGTCTGTTACTTCTGCACACAGTTTGAAGCATTTGCCTGCTGACCCTGGGGAGCAGGAACCAAAATTACGGAGGTGTCGAGATTCTGGTTCAATTCTTGACTCTCCCACGCTGCAGCGCTGGGCTAGCTGAATCTCTGGGACTCTGTTTGTCTTCATTTGGTGGTCGTGGGTTTGTGTGCACATGAGCAGAACATAGTCCAGACCCAGTTCTTTCTGGTCTTAGCTCCTGTCTCTGTTCTCTCTTCAGTTGCTGCCACAGGGCTGGGCTTGTGGTTGCTCCTCGAAAAGGTGGTGCCGACTGATTAATGATTATGGAGCCTGCAATTATTGGGGTGAAGTCCCTAAACAGAGAGCCAGCTCTAAGCAAACCCATTAATTAGGGGCCTGTTTGCAGTCTTTTTGTCCTGGCCTGTCATGTGTTAGCTCAGGGGGCACTTTGTAACCCCAGAGCCCACCCTCCTAGAGGTCATTCTGGCAAAATAATGGCCTAGGAGAAGCTTAGGCTTGAGGTGTGCAATTCCCACCTACTCGTGACCCTCACGCCCACCCTCCTCTCCCCACTCTAGTTCTGGTCCAATAAACAAGTTAGCAGGTGACAAACACAGCCCTAATAAAGAAGGCCTCCGGCTTAGGACAGCAGCAAGCCTAAACTAATGGACTTTTACTGGGGTGTAGGGACTCCCTGGGGGAGGGGCTGACCTGAGTGACCTTCAGGCTGAGAGGACCAGCTTCTTTTTAAGCTTTAGAATATATTAAAAATATAAACAAGTAAAAACCCCTAAAGAATCCTCTGAAACCTTCAAAATAGAGCATTATAAAAACTTGGATCTGGAGAGATAGCTCTGGGGTTGAAGAGCGCTGGCTACCCTTCTGGAGGATCTGGGCTTAAACTCCAGTATCTACATGGCTACTCAAAGCTGGCTGTCACTGCGCTTCTAGACCTGATACCTTCACACAGACAGACATGCGGGTAATGCACATAACATAAAAATTAAATTAAGCTTTAAAAATATTATAATTTAAGTATTTATGCTACTCAGATCACAAAGTTCGATCTCTAGATGTAATAAGATTGCAGTATTTCATAATAATTTCAAGACAGGAAGTATGCACTGTTCACCAGTCAATGGTGAAGTATACGATGGGATGTAGATCGGAAGTAACATGGTGGAGGCCTTCTCGTCCTGCGCTAATGGTCACCCTACGTCACAGGCACTGTTCAAGGCAGCAGCTCAAAGCCCAGGGCTTTTTCTTTACTGGACCACACTGAAGACCCGTCAGAGCTAATCCGGACCCTAGACAAAGATTTGGGGGTGACCCCGTCTCACAGGAAAGGGGAGTTCCACAAGCTCATGCATGAGCTGGGCGACTCTGGCTTCCTGCCAAGGGGTGTGGCCCTTGTTGGTAGAGGTCCATGCTGAGCCCAGGCTCCAGCATCCTGCACGTTGAGTATGCACTCTTGTCTGCCTTAGACACAGCCTGTCTTCAAGCTCTTTCTTGATGTCCTGTGAGCTGGGGCTTCCTTTCCCATTCAATGGCCTCAACATCAACAGGTGAGAACTTCACATATAGGCTGTCATAAATAGCTTTAAGAAGCGCTCCAAGAGTGGCCTCTTCTCTTGGGCGCCTCTCCATCCCAGAGCATATTATAGAACGATTGTATCTGTTCGTCTGCCTTTGTCCCCACAGTCTGTGAGATGTGAGCATCTTTGTGTGCTGGTCCAGAGAGAGCAAGGACAGAAGTATCCCACTGGCTGAGGGCTTGACTGCCTCTGTTGGCCATGTTTAACCCAACAGAATGCATCCCTCCCAGCCCCAGGCTGGTATGCTTGGTGGTTTTGCTTCTTGATGAGTGCTTTCCTGTTTTACAAATCTCTGTCCCTAGAAGCCGATGTTCGTCCTTCTTCTTCTTCTTCTTTTTAAATCAGGGCACATCTGGTTGTTGGTACTTGTTGCTTAGTTAGAAAGTCTTAAAACAGCATGAAATTGTTAGCACGTTGCTCTGGCCTGCCAAGCTGTTCATGAGACCCAGGCTTTGGTGGATTTAGTTTTCTGTTTGTTTTCTGTTTTCATGCAGTTTAGAAAATTGGTCTGTGACAACCTACGGGTAAATGAGCCTGCCTCAGGCTCCACCGCGGAGAGGCAAGTCTGCCCTGAGCTCTGTGGGAGGAGGGGACTTAGAGCCCAAGCCTGCTGCTGGCTTCCTGCCTTGCCTTTTGGATTGACACTCTAGCTAATTTGGTGCGTGTGGGGAATACGAATGCCCAAAGGTTGTGGGGAGGGCTTGGGAGAGACTGGCTGCATCTCCTCATAAGGAGACTTTCATGGACTAGCATGAGTTCCACAAGAGACAGACAGACGTGCTTTCCCTAAATGCTGGGGGATGGGAGTAAGGGAATCCTTCGCTGAGCATTTGGTTCCTCTGCTGTCTTTTGAGTGTGGGCACTGCCAAAAACCATCTTTCCCCACATGGCTCCAATATGCCATCTCTCCTCCCTCTTCTCGGTAGCTCTTGCCTCTTGGCAGATTTCCTTTCTGGAAAGAATCGCATGTGGGGAATGCCTAGGCTGTGGTATTTCTCTTTGGGTGGTAGTTGCTCTCTGACAGGGTCTGTGAGCCCAGCCAGCACTGCTTCTGGACAGTGATACTAGGTACTGGGCAAAGCAGGTTACAAATGTCTCTAGTGCCCCACGTGGCATGCAGTTTGACTTCAGGCAGGGGGAGATGGGATTCAGAAACAGCTCTTTGTTCAAAATGCCAACAGCATCCTTTCCTTCTGGTCCCCCAGAAGTACCACACCTACTCCTAGGTGCTAGATTGATTGGATATCGTTCCTTTTGTGCTTTTCAGCAGTTAAGATCCCCATTTTAACCTTCTACTTCATCAAATATCCCAGATCTTTGTGAGCAGCATATCAGAAACCTCACACTGGTGCTCAGCATTCTGACGGTGAAGATTTTACAACTCACGCTAGAGGCCCCAAGGTTGGACATTCAACCTCTTTTGGGGACTGAGGTAATTGCACCTTAAACATCTGTGTTCTCCAAAAGAGTCATGCTTGGTTGTCCCCTGTAACACCCCAGATGTTGAACCTGTGACTCACCCGCACCATATTGACTGACAGTGGGTGGCTTTTTCATAAAGAGACATCTGTAACTGTCTCCTCATTCCTTGAGCCTAGGAGGACTCATGACTCAGGAGGAGTGAGGATTACAGCACATTGACTAAGCTTTGCGTGGTGGTGGAATCTCACCCTCTTCCCATGCTTTCTTGCTTTTTCATATTGTAACTCTGAGCTGAGGAATGTCAAGGTGTGAAGCCAATCAAGGCCAAGTCCCTTTGTCACCATTGGCAGTTTTGATACATATATTGAGATGGTCTTTAATTTTAAAGAAAGAGAAGAGGGGAGAATGAGCATAAGGAGCTTTGAAAGAACTCATGGATTTCAATTCCTCAAGCAGACAGGGATCATAAACAGCCAGTGGGCTAACCTTTAACTCAGTGCATCTCCTGAGCTGAGAAAATGTAGCTCCCGTGGCCCTTAGGGTATATCCCTTGTCTCCTCCTCACAAGGAAGAAGTCAAGGCAGTGTCTCTGTCCTGCCTGCAGCCTAGACTGGTGCTCTGGGGACTCATAACTGGGTCGTCTGGAGCCTGCGGGATTTCCAGAAACTGTAATTAGACTCTTGCGTGTGTTTTTGTTTTTCCTGGGGAGTGGATTCGTTGATTTGATTAGATTCATAGAGAGGTCAGTGACTTCGTTCTGAAGATTGCTGAAAGTGAAGTTCATGTGAGAAAACTTAAAATACATACACACACACATGGATAATACATATACATACTGCCCATTTCTGTGTTGGTTAGGAGAAGGCCTTGGGCCAGGATGAAACAAGTCCATTATACAGTAAGACCAAGTGGCCCCCACTCACGGGCTATGGAGACTTCTCCAGGCATACATACATACATACATATATATATACCATATACACATACAGCATATTCATATATACATATATTATATACATAACACATACATATACTCATACATATATACATATACATACATGTGTGTGTGTGTATGCATATATGTCTCACTGTGTTGCCCTGAAGGTTCCTTTGAACATACAGAGATCGGCCTGCTTCTGCCCCTCTGAAGGCTAATGTTAAAGGCATGTGCTAAGTTGTTCTAAGAAAACCCTGTCTTAAAAACATGTGCTAGGATAATTTTTACTTCCTCTGAAGAGAAGGGTCTGCTCTTCCCCTGTAACTTAATTTTTACGGTTCATGACAGCATTAGAACATTTCTTCCATTTATATTTTCAGTTATTCAACCTCAGTCAGTCTAGTTTTATGTGACGGATAAAGGAGGAATTGGATGGATTCACTGATCATTTTTTTCCTCCCCCACCCCTCCATTATTGAAAAACCTCCAAGGGTTGTTTCAGCTATGGTAAGAGTTTGCACACAGGGAAAGCCTTTTCCTGAGAGTAACAATGGTCCGTACATTAGTAGGACCAGTATTCTTGGTGGTCAAACTGCCCATTTCTGTGTTGGTTAGGAGAAGGCCTTGGGCCAGGACGAAACAAGCCCATTATACAGTAAGACCAAGTGGCTCCCACTCACGAGCTATGGAGACTTCTCCAGGCAGGACATAGTTAATAGATACAGACACACAGTCTGTACAAGTCAGCGAGTTAGAAAGACTCCTGGGAGCCCTGCCGTTAGTTCTTCTGTCACCAAAACATGAGTCATCTGTGAAGTCATCTTCTGTCAGGCCCCGAGGGCTCCCCTCTACCACAGAGTAACTTAGAACACTGCCTCTCACTGTAGGGCCCTTAGAGAGTCCTTGGCTTTAGAAACAGCTGTGCCTCTCAGCCTCACCGGCCTCATGAATTCCTGGGAGGACAGAGTTGTCTTAAGGAGAGGGGAGAGGGGATTAAAAAGAGGTGGTGGCATACTGGATAAAGCAGGGATTAGAAAAACATTGTGGCCTTTGCCAAAAGACTCACTGGGGGCAGGGGTGTGCTTCCTGACTGTGGGGTGTGCTTCCTGAGTCCTAAGTTAGCAACATTAGGGCACTTCTGATCTGGTTCCCATCACTTCCAGACACTTCTGTGTGTTCCCACATGACACCTAGGACTTGGAAAGGGAACATGGAAGCAACCGAATTGACTTGTTCTTATTGAGACTCTAAGCTGGTCTTCCCTGAGCTTACACTTGGTCCAGCCCAACTCACTAAGATAATATTGGGTCCAATGTGCCTTTAGAGGGTCCTGATGACAGGCCGGTAACTTGTAGAAATCATCTTTGAAATGTAGGTGACCCCATGCTATGTGCTGTCTTTTGTCCCTATCTTGCCAATAGAGAAGCAGGGCCAGAACTCTAGCAATCAGCTTGGAGTGGAGGGTGAGGGCTGTACTTTAGGCACGGTGGATTCTGGACAGAGAGCAGAGAACTCTGACTGGCATCTCCAGTTTAAACTCCTGTCCTGTAAGTCACTGTTAGCCTGGGGTTTTCTGCCACATGATGCAGTCTATTTCACGGTCATACTTAGGGGTTCAGGATCAGATTACCTGGTCTGAATGAAATTCCACCCTTGTCATTGTATAGACCTTAATTTGGCCAAATCTTATAACCTTCAAAATCTTTCAGTTTTCTTCAGGCCAGTATTGTACTTACATATATGTGTTACATGTAAGTAGTATGTGTTATACATAGTATTGCAAATATTACGTATGTAGCATGGGAACTGGCCATATGTCTCAGTGAGTAAAGGCCCTTGGCCTGGTTTGAATATGCTTGGCCAACAGAGTGACACTGTCCAGAGGTGTGGCCTTGTTGGAGAGGTGTGGCCTTGTTGGAGTAGGAGTGTCACTGTAGGTGTGGTCTTTAAGACCCTATCCTAACTTCCTGGAAGTGAACCTTCACTAGCAGCCTTCAGCTGGAGATGTAGAACTCTCAGCTCCTCCTGCACCATGCCTGCCTTAATGATAATGGACTGAACCTTGGAACCAGCCCCAATGAAATGTTGTCCTTATAAGCGTTGCCTTGGTCACTGTGTCTGTTCATAGCAGTAGAACCCTAAGACAGACCTTATCATATAAATCTGGTGGGTAACTTGAATTCAGTCCCTGGAACCTATATAAAGGGGGAGAGAATCGGGTCTACAAAGTTGTCCTCTGACCACCACATCCTATGTGCACGCATGTGCACATGCACACGCACAAATATTAAGGCACACAATATATGCTAAGCACTCAAGAAACATTTGCTGTTTCATTGTTACCATCATCCTTACCCTGTGACATCTACAATTTCAGAGCACTCTACAATTACCTGGGGTAGCTAGAAGTCACATGTTCAGAGCCTGGAGCCCGTATGACTCATATCCAGAGAAATGACCTACCTTTTCTTGCCACCTTGAAAACAGAGATGACAAGATATGCTTATTGGGAAGACTGAATGAGAAAATGCATGCAAGCAGCATTTAGGGCACCCGAGCACATAAACCACCAAGAAGAGCTGGTTCTGCCCTTCTTGTTCTGTTGGTTCTTCTGTGCTATGGAGATAAATGGGACGTGTATCGCCACTTTCCCACTCAGCTTGGATGGTTGTACAAGCATGGCAGCAGTGTAGGCACAGCTAGTGAAGGGCCATTGGCAGTTCCTGGGCAGTGGTATGACCTGCACTGTGTAAGCCACATGGACGTGGCCAGGTCCGGGTGTCAGGCTTGTCAGGCTTAAGGAGAGAAGACAGGATTCTGAGGGGTCAGGGAAAGTGGATATTGTTTAACAGCATGCCAGGAGCCTTAGTGAGAGGAAGCAGGGAGTGTGGGCTTTCCTGACTGAACTCTGCAATTACCGGGGCATGGAGATGGGGTGGGGGAGCAGAAGCCACAGGCACACGGTAATAGCAATAGCGAGCACTATGAAGACTGTAATAGTCACCTTAAAGAGATGTTTGCAGGGCTCTAACTAAAGAAGATAATGGATAGAGTGTGAGGCATTCAGGGTGGGCCCCTTTCTCCAACCGCATCCTCCTGGGCAAATCCTTGTTGTCTCATGAGTTTTCTGCCCTTGCAGATGCAGTGTATCTGAGTTCTATGTACAGGGACCCAAGTCCAGGGCCTTATATGGCCATGGCAGTACTAGGTGGTTTCCTATGGATGAGTAAGTTGTGAGATGCATGTGTGGGTTTGTACCTGTGTGTGTGTGTGTGTGTGTGTGTGTGTGTGTGTGTGTATGTGTGTGTGTGTGTGTGTGTATGTGTATGTGTGTGTGCACGCACATCTCTGTCTAAGGCATGGTGTGAATGGGGGCCTGAGAGTCCTATATCCACAGCCTGCTCTTCAAGCTTTCCTGAAGCATTTAGAAATTCCTGCTGGCCATAGAACAGGTCAGTTCTCCACTCCCTTCTTTGCAGACTCTTGAACAAACACAACATCTTACTCCCAGACAAAGAGTGCATTCTCTCTTCCTCTTTGCTTTTTCTGAAGGAACCCTTTAGGAGTTATTTCAGAGTGGATCTGTGTTTAGTTAACTCAGTCATTTTCTGGAACTATCTTTCCTTTGTCCTCAGGTTCAGGCACGAGGCAGATGAGTGGAAAGGATTGGACAGACTTTTTCTTCAGTGCTGATGAGATGTCGCTCCTTTATCCTTGGACATCGATCACTGTTGAGACCAGGAGGCTGATAGCGATTGCGTAAACATTTCTTTGAAGATAATCAATCTCGACTCTCCAGTATCTTAAAAACGCTATCATTTTCCTTGATGTTCTGCGGTCTCACAGTCACGTGCCTGAGTGTATATTTGTCTTAGTCTGTGTGCTTTTGTAACTCAAGGCTCAGAAACTTTGCTCAGATCTGGAAATCCCCAGCCACCATCGGTCTGCATGCCTTCCCCTGCCCTTCTTCAGCCCTCTTTCCACAGCCTCTGTGGACAGAATCAGGCCTGGATCATCCTGGTTTCTCTATTTCTTTTTCATGTTTTAAAAACCCTGCTTATTGTCAGAGGCAATGGCACATGAACACATATCTTTATTGCCTACGTGCTGCGTTCTGGATGATTTTTAAAATAAGTTTATTTTGTGTGTATGAATGTTTTGTCTGCATGTCTGTCTGTGTAACATATGTGTACACTACTCACAGAAGGCCAGAAAGCATTGGATTTCCTGGAACTGGAGTTATGGATAGTTATGAGCCACCATGTGAGTGATGGGAATTGAACCTGGGGCCTCTAGGCCTGAGGTTGAACCTGAGGAGCAATAAGTGATTCTAACCTCGGAGTCATTTCTTCGATGCCTGGATGATTTTTTTTAAATGTAGGCCTGTTTTTCTTTTCTTACTCTTTTCAAAAGGCACTTACTTTGTATTGTAGGCTGACCTCTAGCTCTAGATCCTCCTGCCTCTGCCTGCCAAGTGCTGGGGTTATAGTTGTAATTTGTTTTCCTATGGGGTATGGGCAGTCAATTTCTCTACTATCCCTCTGACATAGGAAGGAATATCTAGACCAGGTCATCCTTTCCCAAATAACTTCTTCCTAGATTTCAGTTCCTTGTGATAGATGGAAATGGTGACCTTGACTTCTGTCTTCTTGTGGTGTCCTCCTTCTCCCATAATGCATGGCTTCCCATACTTCTCTGAGAGGAAGCCCATCTGGAAATAGTGGCCATGAGGACTGCCCGTCCAGCACACCTCGGGCAGGGCTGAGGCCTGCATTTCCAGTATGACCAGGAGCTCCCACAGAGCTGACACAGGGTCTCAGTCCAGTGGTCATCTCAACAGAGGATCTTGGTCATTGGTGACCCCCTTCCCCTCCATTCTTTTTTTGGGAAACTAAGAATTTTGGAAAATCCCGTTTCCAGAATCCCATAAAGCCCCTGTAGGCACCAAATCCCATTCTCTTTCTAGCTTTTGTAAGCCCCAGTTATTTAATACCTGAGGAAGACAAAGAATGACTGTATGAGTCACAGACGGGACTGGATGATGGGCCACAGCCAAGAGGACCTGTGTTCCTTACATTTTTCTCTTGTCACCTTGGGTGTGTCATTTCACTGGTTAAAATGGCGTTAAGATCATCCAACATTACAGCCATACTCGAACGACTGGAAAGAAGGGCTGGGTTAAGAAGGGTGAACCTTTAAGGGTAGATACTTCCCTTAAGTTGCAACTTCCAGTTTCACAATAGCCTCACTGGCTGGGACTTGATTTGTTTCTGGTTGCAAAGGAGTCTGGGAAATATAACTATTTGTGGTGCCCAGATGCCTGTGGAAAATGAGGCTTCTGTTGGCCATGAAGAAGGGACTTGACAAGTAACAGTCTCAGTAACTAGAATGTAGGTTTCTATAATTTTAAAGCATCTTCTTTAGTCCTGGATCCGAAGAGGGCAGAGATGAGATACTGATACTGAGATGCAGGGATACTGATGAGAGCATGCAGACACTGATGTCTGGGTGTCCACAGACACACCGGGGCTTGAAAGATGGCTCAGCCATTAAAAGTCAGCTCACAATCAAAAAGTCAAATGCCAGCATCTCCCCCCCCCCCACCCCCCAGAAATAACCAGGAATAACCCATCAGTCAGCAGGGAAGAAAACCCAGGACCAGGGAACTTCTGAGCAGCAAGCACAGATGGAAGCAGGTCGGAGCAGACATTCTGCAAGGTGGGACAGCAAAGCCAGGCTGTGACATGGAGACACCTAGTAGCCTGCCAGGTCAAGGGTGGGGCATACCCGAGGGTGTGCCTGCAGGGTGGGTGAGGGCAGGGTGCTCGGAGTAAGAGAGGACCTCAAGCACCGTGCAGCATCCTGGGACTTCTTGGACCTTTAAGCCAAAAGTCTCAGGCTGGCATGAGAAGGCAGTCTGGACTTTAGATACCCTTTTACAGTAAGCTTTTACAGTAAGACCTAGACTGAGCTGACCCCCAGACCCTAGCAAGCACTACACTGGGTAGCATCATGTAATGCACACACTAGTGACTTAGAGACATATCACGTTTGATGATATGATGAGACAGCCATTTGTGCTGTCCTACATGTGTATGTCCTCTTATGTGTAAATATGTACTTGAATTTCTAACCTTTTCAGTGTGAAACATCTTTTTCACAGAACACCACTGAACTGCGCTTTGGCCTAGTGCTCTTTAGTGTACCCCTCTGAAAGCGATACCACAGACAGAGAAAACAGTTGCCTGGAAGGGTGACTACTCCTTCCACTACTAAACTCAGATTGCCCTGGAGGATACTCAATAAAGAAAACACTGAGGAATGCAATACACGATTCCTCAACACCCTAGGTAGTCCTCTGTAATGATGCTCTTCCAGGGGCTGTTTCTTATAAGGACATTAAAAAAAGATGCTGATGGCATCATACCAAAAGCAGTTAAGCAAAAGCAATTCTGTCGAGGCTGGTCTGACGCACTCCAGGTACCTGTGTTTTAGCAGCTCAGGCAGAACCAGAGATCAGCGCTGGAAAAATCTGGAAGTGTGGAGAACTGCTTATCCTTCAAGCATTCTTCTTGGAATAGTGTTATTTCTCAGCGGGGCGCTTACATAAATATTTAGTAGTGGGACTTCAAACTGAAGTCCCTAGATAGCTTGAAGGCACTGTTCTTTGTTATCCTTTGAGTCTTGAGTCACGTGTCTTAACTGACTATGCAGGCCGGGGTGAACTCTCCATCACTGTCCACCAGCAAGACAAGGACTATCTTCTGAGGTTGCCCAGAGGTTTACTGTGTAAATGAACAAATCAACCAGGCCCCCAAAGTCAACCTCATTTAGCGTAGCTGAAGTAATGCCCATAGTTACGCATGTTTAGGATTGGTCTAACCAGACCCTTGCCCTGGCCAAATAAAATCTTGGCAAAACACCTGAGAGCGCCTGGCTTTGAGCAGTGCTACTGTCAGGATCCCATCCAACACAAACGCCGTGTTAGTGCCAAGGTAACTGAATGAAGTAACTTGTACTGGGTCATTATTTATAAATCAGTGAAAATGCGGAGTGCCTATCAGAGATACTATATTAGTTTTAGGACAGTTGGCTTATGGGCATTCTTTCTAGAAATAATTGGCTAGCATGGCAAATTTATCTTCAGGTCACATCTAATTTGAGGTAATGAGATGTCATGTCCCTGCACGGGAATGTCTGGCTTTTGTTGTGGATGACAGCAGGAAAGTTAGGGTTGACATGAGGATGCCTGAAAGATCATTAGGAAACAAGCCAGAGAGAAGTGATTTCAGAGTGTGTCCCTATTGCACACATCTGGACACCCTTTTAACGGCCAGAAGCCCAAACCCACTGGCATTCCCGTCTGACAGAGTGGGTTCTATCTAGACAGGCGTCCGCACCTCAGGTTCCCCCAGCAGCCCAGGCTAGGGTCCACTCCAGGCCAAGAGCAGCTGCTCATCATCTGATATGCTCTAGAGGCTTGAGCATTACAGTGGTTTGGGATGGGATAATGCAGCT
The DNA here is from genome assembly GCF_947179515.1 of Apodemus sylvaticus. Lineage (NCBI taxonomy): Eukaryota > Metazoa > Chordata > Mammalia > Rodentia > Muridae > Apodemus > Apodemus sylvaticus. The sequence goes on along the minus strand of NC_067477.1, from coordinate 131,119,879 downwards.
AAAGTTTGGACGCCTCTGACATGTGTGCATTTGATATTTTGGTGAAACATGAATGTCTTTTGTGGACAGTGTTAACCCAGAGTGGAAAAGGAGGCTATTAACGGCCACGAGCATTTGCATTCTTCCATCTTGGAGGTGAGAAGAATTGTGTGTGTATGTGCAAGGAACAGATGCTTCCGTCCCCAAAACTCCCTGGCTAAGCCAACTCCTCGGGTAAGTGAACAGGTAATATTTGGAAAAAGAGACAGCTGGAGAAGTTAGGGTGAAACTTCATTCACATATTTGTGTGTGTGTGTCTGTGTGTGTGTCTGTGTGAGTGTGTGTAAGTGTGTGTATAAACTTAGTGTATAATAAATGAAACATTGCCAACAGAAGAGGGGGGAGAATAGATTATTTAATAAATGAGATAGAGTTTACTGAACATTTAGGAAGGAATGCAGACTCCTCCTCCCCTGCCATCTATAAAAACTAATTCCAGAGAGAACAAAGAGTTAAACTGGAGAAGTAACTCCAGAGTTGGAGATGTAGCTCAGGCATAGTGATTGTTTAGTGTGTGTGAGGTCTTGGGTTTGATTCCCTAGTACTGCAGACATAATAACAACAACAAAATAGCAACACTAACACAGGCTAATGTAGGTGAATATTTCATTAATCTTGGAAGTAGCAAAGGAAACCTCTAAGAAAGAATTTATTGTTGCTTTTGGCTACATAAGAATAGAAACTTGCTTGTCAAGCTAAAGACAACACCAAGGAAATGACAAGTCCAAAGACAGCCTGCTGATGGAGATGGTGTAACTTAGTAGTAGAGAAGATACTGGAACTGATTATCATACCTGCTGGAAGCTACAATACATGACAGGTAACTCAAAGGGACAGGGAGTAATCACAGTAGTCACAGAGAAGAGCCTTCCACTGCAATAGGGAACGAAATGCTAAGGAGGTTTTCTGTTTCTTTGTTTTGTTTGTTTTCTGTTTTTGTTTCCCTCCCAGAAGCCTGCCATAGTTCCCTAGGACTGTAATCCCAGCACTCATGAAGCAGAGGTAGAGGAATCTTGGCAGTGTGAGGCCGGCCTGCTCTACATACGGAATTGGCATTTTGGGGCCGGCCTGCTCTACATACGGAATTGGCAGTCTGAGGCCGGCCTGCTCTACATACGGAATTGGGAGCCAGCCAGAGCTACACTGGAGATTGAGGAAGATTTAACATCTTCCATGGAAGCTGAGTGGTGGCAGCGCATGACTTAATCTCAGCACTCAGGAGGCAGAGGCAGGTGGATCTCTGCGAGTTCGAGGCCAACCTGATCTACAAAGGGAGTTCCAGGACAGCCAGTACTACATAGAGAAACCCTGTATTCACCTCCACACATCCTTAAATCTCCCATGGGGTAGAATTCTTGGTGCCATGTGAACTTATTTTGTTCCATGGGACAACCATGTATTGCAAGCTATCAAAAGTCTCCCGGTGGCAGGGATGTAGCCTGGTTTGTACAGTACTTCCTTCCCTAACATGCACAAAGTCCCCAGTGTGAGCTATAGTGCTACACACAACTGAGTACCACAGTACACACCTGTAATCCCAGGTCACACAACTGAGTACCACAATACACACCTGTAATCCCAGGTCAAGAGTTCAAAGTCATTCTCTGCTATATAGTGAGTTGGAGGCCAGTTTGGGTTATACGAGCCCTGTCTAAAAGAATATTTTTTTTCCAAGCAGAAGTGGTAGTGTATGCCTTAATCCCAATACTGAGAAGGAAGAGACAGGCAGCTCTCTGTAAGTTCAGGGCCAGCATGGCCCACATAGCAAGATCCTGGCCAGCTGGGGCTGCACAGAGAGACCTCCTATTCAAAACAAACAAAGAAACAGACAGACAAACAAACAAACAAAGATAGACAGATGGACTGTCATTGTGGAGCTGGTTCAGCAGTTAAAACTGTGTGTTGCTCCTGCTGATGACCTGAACTCAGCTCCTAGCACCCATATTAGATGGTTCACAATGACCTGTCCAGCTCCAGGTGACCTGACTTCCTCTTCTGGATTCTGCAAGCACCTGCATTCGTACATGTACATACCCACACATAGACATAGGAATACACATCATTTAAAGAAAACCTTAATTTTTTTTCAATGTGCAAATCACCTAGAGCCACAGAAAACTTGGGAACATTATTGTAGCCAGACAGTTGGATACGTATCCCTGCAGGCATGAGGAGGGCTGTATTTTGAAGTGTTTTTTATGAGGATAAATTTAAAAACTGGAATGCCTATCTTTGGGAATAGCTCGGAATGAGGCTGTATGTTTCTGAACTTAAAACACATGGGAGATACACCGAGACACAGCCACGTGGGAAGCTGCAAGTGGCCGTGGCACAGGCGTGGCAGGACTCCTATGTTCATCTAGGTTCATAGATTTGGAAGAAGCATCACACTATGTGTCTGAGCCCTCTTTTGCTGAGAACATATTAATGTGGTGGGCTGGGAAGGGTCTGGGGAGGATCTGGGGAGGAAATGGGGAGGGGCTGGGGAGGAGTTATGGAGGAGCTGGGAGGGTTTATGGAGGGATTGGGGTGGGGCAGGGAGGGGCTGAAGAGGGGTTATGGAGGGGCTTGGGAGAGGCTGGGGAGATGCTAGGGAGGCAAATATCTACTTTTGCTTCTACCAGATTCTGTTGTTTAATTCACCCATCTGCATTCATGTATTGCTTTTATGTTTTTTTTTTTTAAATTTAAAATTTAGACAGGAAGACAAGAATATGTTGTTATACTTTAAACAACAAACACACAGAGTAGCACAGCAGTGGCTTAGACCTTAGAATCAAGTGAGGCAGGGCTGTGGAGGAGGCTCAGTGCGTTTGCCTTGGAAGCCTGAGGACCTGAGTTCAGTGTCTGGAGCACACTTAAAGGCAAAAGGGAGGACTCACTTCCAGAGTTGCCCTCTGACCTCTGCATGGGTGCTGGGCGTGCATGCTCCCCCACGATAGTAGACACATAACAAAATAAAACGAGTGCACAGCTCCGCCTCTTCACTTATGTGCCTCTCAGTAAATATTGTATTGTTTGCCATTCTGCATGCTTGATATGAAAACTAGAGGAATATTGTATAAAAAAATGGTAAATTTTCAGGGACTATGATCATCTCAGGTTGGCATAACAAAATGCCAGGGAGGAGAGGGCTTGTGTAATAGAAATTGATGTCCCCACAACTCTGAAGGTCTCCTCTCTCCCCTTGTAGGCGGCCATATTGAGAGAGCGGGCACATGATCTCCGTCCATATGGATTTGAACTCCGATCTAGGAAGTTTGCTGGGTGAGGAGGGTGCAGAGCCGGGAAACATACTTGGCTGACTGACAACATTATCTCAGGAGGTGAAAAGTTGAACTCTGCGTGTGTATAGACCAGAGGCCCATGTCTTCCTCCATTGCTTTCAACACTGTTTTTTGAGACGGGGTCTCTTGCTGAACTCAGAGACTGCCAGTTTGGCTAGACTGACTGGCCAGCAAGATCTGGAGTTCTGCCTGTCCGTCCCTGGGACTACAGGCAGAGGACACTGTGTTCATTTGGTATTTTAACATGTTTTCTTGGGGGTGGTGATGATGGTGGTCAAATTCACATTGTCATGGTTGCAGAAGTATTCTGTCCATTGCTCTAGCCCCCAAAATGAACTTCTCAATTTTAAAATTTTATGTGTTTGGGTATTTTATCTGCATACATGTGTGTGGACTACATGTGTGAAGTACCTGACAAGGCCAGCAGAGGGTGTCAGGCTTCTGGAACTGGAACTATAGATGGATGTGGACGGTGGCAACCCAAACCTCCACAGAACTCTTGGCCCCATCGTATCCACCTTCAGAGTATAAAAAGATAGTGAAGAGGAAAATAGATCAGGAAAGAGATTTAGAGCTGTGGCAGCACTATGCCTCAGTCTCTACTCTGCATGCGTATGTGTGTATGTGTGTGTGTGTATACATGTATGTGAAAATACATGTGCATGTGTGTGTGAGTGTGTATGCACATGTGAATGTGTGTATGTATATGTGCTAGATGTGTGTTGTTTGTGTGCATGTGTGTATGTACATGCATACATATGTGTATACATGTGCATGAGTGTGTAAGTACGTGTGTTCCGGGAAGAGAGACAAAAGACATAGGAGACAAATTCATTCTCCCTCCTCCCACCACAGGCTTGCAAATGACAACCCAGTGTGGGCAAGAGTCATGCTGTGAAATCAAATTATAAAGCCTGATTATTACACAGAAACGGGCATTGATTCAGATCACCACACTGCACCTATTGTTTGTCACTTCAGGTGATTCAGTGTGTCACAAGACTGAGCTTGAAGTGATGGGTGAGCCCCAGCTTTTATTCGGTGATAGACAGAGTCACCCCATGTGCAATCCTGATTAAAGAGAACACTGGGCTCCGACTACCTCATCCAACAAGAAGCAAGGCGCCAAAGTGCAGAGTCCATACAGAGGGAGGAGGCTGGCGTGGTGCTGTGGGCTTCACAGTAGATGACTGTAGCTTTTCCCATAAATGTGATCCTCAAGCAAGCAGGCGTCTGCCCGGGCCTAGCTGCATCTGTGAACTTGGAGATTCACCAAGACCCCCTGGTATGCCCTCTGTGGATGCCAAGGGTTTACGATGCTATATTTTGGAAGGTTTTTCCACTTTAAAATTGTGCCTTGGCACCTAAAGGATTAGCCTCCAACTATCCAGAAAATGAAGCTTTGAGAAAGAGAGTGCTTTGAGGTTTTGCTAACCCACCCCAGTCCCAGGGGGTGCATGCATGCCTCTCTGCAGGTGTGGAGGGGGCAGCTCAGAGGCTTGCAGATCCTCTCAGCAGCACCTCTTTGCTGCTGTTTCTTTACTCAAAATTGAGCTCAATGGTCTCCTTTGGGAAGCTTGCCTTACCTCTGAGGCCAGCTTGCTCCTTTCTTCCTAGATGAACCATCAATCTCTGTTCAAGAATTTGTAAATACCCTTCCTCCTTATCTGCTCCTCCGGCTCTCCAGAAGATGGCCGATGCCCTGGAAGTAAGGAGCATGGTGCCTTGGTGGGCGTGTGAAAGTATGTTTGCAATCCCCGCACTCAGGAGGCAGAAGCAGAGGATCATGGGTTTGCGGACTGTCAGGAATATGCAGCAAAAGTTATTTCAGGGCTGACAAGATGGTAGAGAAGGAAAAACACTTGTTACTTAGGTTTGGCTGACTGTATTTGATTCCTAGAACCCACATAAACGGAGAGACCCGAGTCTGCACAGAGTCCTCCCACTGCCACGTGCGAGGGATATCACGTACACAACCTTCCCAAGGAGCAAGTGCAATTCCTAAAGAAATTGTCCTCCACATCAAATGAAACAAGCGAAGAACCAAACCAAAGCAAAGACTAAATGGCATACTTCATCCATTTGGAGATAGGTATTCTCCCTTGCAATTATACATCTTTGAAATTAGAATAGCTTCTAATGATATGCCTTTAATTCATTGGCAATCACATTTTCTTCGTGTTGCATACTTTTGTTACAGCCATGCATAAAACATGTCTTACATCCGACAGTGACTTGGAACCAGTGAAATGTCCTGTGCTCTCACTAACCATTAACACATGACCTGCCATGGGGTAGGTGCTCAATAAATACAGGAAGTAAGAAGGTTTTGTGGGAGTCATGATGTAGTAAGACCATCAACGGATAGTAAAGCCATAGAGAGTAGGCTGTTTAGACTCTAGCCATCTTCCAGACAATGGAGGGGGATATATTAGTTGGGATAGCCTGAGCTGCTGTGCTAGCTATATCCCCCACCATGCACTCCAAAGGATTTTATTATTTTATTTTATTTTATTTTATTTTATTTTGACTAACATTGGCTCCCTAGAGCAGGCAGTCCTCTTTGATGGTGGCTGCCCTCACAGAGAAAGACCTCTAGAAGTCAGATCCTTCTTCACTGGGTATCTTATTGCCTTAGGACCTCCCACTCTCTGAAGGCACAAAATGTCTTCTAAAAAAAATGGGTTCTCTCTCTTTTTGAATACTGTTTTCTTTGAGTTATAGTCGATGGAGAAAGACCATTCTGCTGGTGACATCTGGCCCAGGACTTGCTGAACTAACAATGTTTGAGAGCCAGCTAAGGAACAAACACAGACAGCGACGTTCTGGAACAAAAATAACAGACTCCCTGTTTGACTAACGTTTCTATAACCATCAGGCTAATGACTTCCTGAATCCCTCGGCCAGTCTTGCCCAAGCCCAGCCCCTTGCCATGCGACTCTGTTCACAAAACCCTGGCTTGGAATGAAAGACGCCAACAGTGTTCTTACTGTCTCAGTTCCTCTCTGTCTGTAGAGAGAGCAACGTTTTTATTACGCCATTCCAGTTTAAATCTTTGCTTCGCCTGACTCCAGCCAGACTCAGTTCCTACCATACCCTTACTCTCGCATCTAGGCGGAAGGGCAGTACAGTGAGGAGAGGCCTCTGTGTGGAAATGGTTTCTACGGCTCCTGCTTACCCTACACTGCTGGGCCTCTGCTGTTGTCACACTGAAGGGCAAGGAAAGCTGGGGGCTTGGGGTGGGGTGAGGTGGGATGTTGTAAAACAGACCATGGGCTGGACATCCCTGTGGCTGATAGAAATGGAGCATCTGTGCTGATGGGCAGCTGCCTCTCCCCACCCTAGGGAGCCACTGGACGGCCGCCTCCATCAGGGGGAGCTGTCTGCTTCTTGCTGCAAGTTTAATTTAAATGTGAGCTTTCAGTGATATTAACCAAACATTTCTCAGTTGCAAGAGGCAGAATGCCAACTCTGACTGGTCTTAGGGAAAATGGAAATATCCTAGTTAAGTGGAGCTAGGCTGAGGAACTCAAATAATGTCAATTCCCACTCCTTCTCCTGTTTCCATTCCTCTCTACTTTCCCTGGGAAGGCATTCCTTCAGAGGCAGCAGCAAGAGGTCTGGTAGGGCCTTCCAGCCCCTGGTCTCAGAAAACGAAAACTTTCATTCTCATAGATGCTGTTAATCTGCACTCCTTCCCCAAGGAGGGGCGCAGGACCCAGTTAAGGACATGCAGGATCTTTTATTGAGGGAGGGTGTTCAGAACCCAGTCCACAACAAAACTGTAAACTCGTGTAAATATTCTGAGATTATATTTGTGATTGTTTTTGTCTCCCCCCACCCCCATCGCCTAATTGCAAGGGTGGACTTTGTAGGTGATAAACATGGGCATTACTGGGTCTAGATGAAAAATACCCTGCAGTGGAGAGCAGTGTGTGTGTGTGTGTGTGTCTATATGTGTTGTGTGTGTATGTATGTGTATGTATGTATGTATGTATGTGTGTGTGTATGGTGTATATATATGTGTATGTATGGTGCATCTATGTATGGTATGTATGTGTATGCTGTGTGTATGTGTCTGTCTGTATGTATGTGTGTATGATGTATATGTGTGAGTGTGTGTGTGTGTGTGTGGTGTGTCTGTCTGTCTGTCTGTAGGGTGTATGTGTGTGAGTGTGTGTGTTACTATTAGGAAGGAGGAATAGAAGAAGGGAAGTTTTTTACTGTTCCCAGCGCCTCTCCAAATTCCCCTCCAGCCACTCCCACCACGTGCTGTTCTCAGCTATCGTGGAACTTGAGGTCCCCTCTTACCTCCTTCTGGAATGACTTTGCTCTCGTCCCATTGTGGAAACCAGCTCATGGCCACCTCCTCTGTGAAGCTCTTCTTGACCCCTCTCCACAGACAGTATTTACATTACATCCAAACCCACTGCCCTTTGAGCTGTACAAGAGGAGGCTCCTACAGACTTGAGTCCTGAGGTCCTGCCACCCTGGCCTCCTTACATCTGGGTACACATCTGGGCTGGGCTGGAAGCAGTTTGCCATGTGTTGTGTTGGCTGAGTCCTCAGAGGTGTCAAACACCCTCTCATCCAAAACAAACATGCGTGCTGAGGAAACACCCACCAAACAGAGGCTGTAGGGGGTGGGGGACGTCTTCAAGGAGCTGGCCTCCCACAAAGCTCCAATTAGCCCCCAAATTATCTCCTGTGTCACGTGTGCAAGGATTTCTAACCAAAATTTGCTGGAAAATGGATTCTCAATGCTTCTGTCTATTTACCTAATACTTAACCCAAGGATAACAGCACACATACAAATTTAAAATAAAACACATGTTAGTTTTTTTTAAAATAAAAATTCGAAACAGATGGTCTCTTTTAAGACAAATATTTATTCCCCTGACATTTTTTTCACTTACATGTTTATATTTTTAAATATAGGCTTTATGCAAAGACCTTAGCAATGTCAGGATAATAAAATCCATGTTGTTGGTAATTGTCTATTTCCTAGAAGCGTAGGACTGTGAGCAGCCTCCAGAAGCTGTCTCTGGCATCTCCCTCCTCCAGGCAGGCCAACGTGCAACCAGCTGAGACCAACTTGTGTTTATTCTGTTTATTTTGGAGCCTTTGGAGGAAGGAAGTTGTAAACTCTTTCTGACTCATGGACTCGAGCTTGCGCGATGGATCCTGCGCAGAGAGAGGAGCTGCTGGATAGGACAGAGCTCAGAGCCAAGCTGGTGGGAAGCCTTTGCTTCCCTGGTGTCTTCCTGGGTACACTCTCGATCACCCAGGCCAGGACTTGCAGTTTAGCTGCTTTGGCATAGTATCTTACCCTACTTTGAGTTCAAGTACCCACTTTTGACAGGCATAGCTCTGATCTTGACTGGGAAACTCAAGTTTTTCTCCTTCTAGGGTTAGTGAGTAACAATCAAAAAGAAGAATCAAATGTGTGAGCTACTAAACAGGAAAAGAGGGACATTTACTATTGGCAAGAAGGAGCCAGAAGTCCTTGAGAAATATCCAAAGCAAACTAACTCATCTGTGTTCTTGAGACAGTTAGCGTTTGCTGTGTAACACACCATCTGAAAAATGTAGTGACTTAGGACTAGTGAGATGACTCAGTAGGTAAGGGTGTTTGCTGCCAAGCCTTAAGACTTGAGTTCAATTCCCAGGACTCCATGGTGGAAGGAGATTACTGACTCCTCCAAGTTGTCCTCTAATGTCTACATATATGCCATAGTATGAAAATAGGTGTTTCTACAAATACAATAAAGAAGCAAATAAATATAAAAATTGTTTTAAAATGTATGGAGTTAAAGTAACAAGATATTATTTTTTATTATTCTGTGGGCAAAGTAGGCAGATTGGAATGGTTTAGGAAGGCTCACACTCACGTCTGCTGATTGGCTCTGTGTCAGCAGAGAATTCTTGTCTGTGTGCTTCTCATCCAGCAGGCTAGCCTGGGCTTGCTCACAGTGTGAGAGTGATCAGGTCAGCTCAAGAAAATTCCACCAGACCCCTCCCCTCCTGGAAGAGAAAGGTCACAAAGAACATAGGCACCTCCCGTGTCCTGAAGGGAGGGGCTGATTACACTCCTCAGACCACAGGGAGGGGGACCGAGCATGAGTCACCTGCCGCGTGTTGGCCACCTACAGACAAAGGCAATACCAGTTTAAAAGCCACACTGTTCTACCAATCACATTGTGCCTAATGGCTGCTGCTTTGAAAACTGTATAAAAGCTCGCTGTACAGGCTGCGAGGGGTCACTCTCTCTCTCCTTCATGTGCAGGGCGACCCCAGCATGCTGGAACAATAAAACTCCTCTTGCTTTTGCATCGATTCATGGGTCTTCATTGTTCACTCAGGGGTCTCTGATAAGTTAAGGCTCGCCAGAGTCTTACAGTAGTTGAAAGTTTCTCAAGAGGAGAAAGCCCCAAGTGATTTAAAGTCTCTCAGTGCTTGTTGTTAGCCCGTCATCCAAACACCAAGTCATGGGGTCAGCCTAGGGTCACAACAGACAGGTATTTCTCAAGCATGGATATCAGGGTCACCGTGGCAAGCTTACCTAGTTGTTCCTCCGTCTAGTTACCTGATAACAAAATCGGTCTGAGGTCACCAGCCTTAAGCTGTCATTCCAAGTAGGAAGTGTGAAAACATAGGTCAGATTAAACCCCTCTGTAGCTTACATGTTTTCAAAGTTCGTGTCAAGCTTCTAATGAAATCTGAATTCCTCTCGAGGGTTTACAAACGCACTGTGGTCTGGGCTCTGTCTTCTGTTTTATTTTGTTAATTTTTTTCTCATCCTCATTTACCTACTAAAGCCAGTCCTAATGATTTTCTGTCTGTTTTGTTTTTAAGACAGTGTGGCCTTGAACTCATTATGTAGCCGAGGGTGATGTTGAATATACAATCCTCTATCTTCTGTTTTTGTTTTTGGTTTTTTTTTTTTGACTCCTGATTTTATTATTTAATTTCTTTTTCTACTAAAAGTAGTCTTCAGTGACTGGGAAGCCTGGCCTCCCAACACCAGAGTCAGTCAGAGCTGGTTTTTTGTTGAAAATAGTGGGTGAGTGGGTGGGGGACCGGGATGAAGGCAGAAACCTCCCCACCCGCTCTGCTGCTAGTCTTGAGTGGTGAAGATGAACTGCCCTTGACAGAGCTTGGGGTGCAGTGGGAGGGGGTGAGGCAGGAATGACAAACTGGGGAGGGGACCCACCTCAGTCTTCAGCTCCATTCTCTTCTAATGTTTCTCCACTGGTGACATTCTCTGCAGTCTTGGAGGCCTTCTTTTTCTTTCTTTCCTGGGTTTTTTGACTTGCAGAACTCTGGAGAAGAACCTTAAGTTCTGTACCCTGAACCTCCATCTCAGACTTGTACAGGTCAGGCTCATAGGGACCACAGGTTATCTGAATGGGGCCATTGGGCATGAGTAGAACTGTAAATTTAAACTGGGCAACAAACTCACCCTCCTTCTCATAGAGACCATTAAATGGCTGTAGTAACTCATGTTTGGCACACTCTACCACACACATTCCAGCCTCTTCTCATCTTCAAATGCTCTTAAAGTAAAGGGCATAGCATCAAAATGCCTTTCCACCTCACTGAAAAAGGCATGTGAAGTTTCCATTTTCAGGCCATGTTGTTTAGAGGGGTCTCACTTGTAGATGGTAGTTCTTCGTCCTGCATCTTTTGGCCTTTGCCTGAGCTGACAGGACATCCACAGCATAAACCTCACACACCTCAAATTCTGCCTTTTTGTGGTCCTTCTTCTGCTGGTTTGTAGGATTCTGGATAATGGTTCTCTCGCCATCGATCACAGGTTGCTTCAACTGGTGTGACAGCGTGCACAGGTGTGTGACAGGTGTGTCTATTGGCGTGCAATTAAATGAGTGAGCAACTTTGTTCCAGGATTCTGTCACTTGTGTGTTCTGGTTTCCAGGTCTGGCCAGTCGGAAAGCAGCTTCAGCACACAGGTGAGTGGACTCAGTGACATCTGCGTTACACCCCGTTACCTGGGTCCCCTGAGCTATACCAGTTACGAAAGTGTGAGCCACGCTGGCTATGAAGCCATCCCCGTGAACCCCAAGGTCAATTTTTACCAAGTCACCTTCCTTGAGTATATAGCCCTGGTCACTCTTCAAAGGGGAGAAGTGAGGCACACAGTTAATTACGGAAATGCTGGTAGGAAAGGCAATACCTTTCTTCATCTCCTTTTCCTTCTCGAAGATCTTCCCTGTCTCTTCCAGGATCATGGCGTCATCTTTCTCACACAAGCTCAGTCCAGACACACCTGAGCTGGAGGCTTCCACCAAAGATCGAAGCACCCGGTTGGCGACGTCGCCCCATCATGACCAGGTCCTTGGTGATAGCGAGGAAAGCAAGGGAGCAGGAGGGCGGGCAGAGAGCCTATCTCCTGTTGTTTAAGGTGGGACTTGGGACCTCACCAAGGGCTTTGTGAATGCTCATCCAGCTGAGCCATGTCCTGCAGACAGCCACAGTAGAGCTCGTCGCCTCTCATTTGGAGCCTCTGTATGGAAAGGCCACTCCTGCCACTCGGATCTTTGCAACACTGCTTCTTCCTTTTCCTTCCAATTGCTATCTCTTGAAAGGTGGATGAGCCCTGAACGTCTATACTCAGGTGTTTATCAATTCTCTATCACTAAAGCATCCTCCCTCTCCACCCCTCTTCCAGTTAGAATGCTGGCAGTTCCAGGCTAGCACCTCAAAGTCCTGCTTGCTGTCACCCCTCTAGCATCCAGAACATCGCTTGGCACGTGCTGTGCAGTTTCATCATCTGAACCAAATACGCAAGAGAAATAGCTTAAGGAGGAAAGATTTATTTTAGCTCGTGGTTTCAGAAGCTTTAGTTCATCATGGCAGGGGTCATGAGGCCTGGAAGAGCACATCTGGTCACTTCGTGGTCATCAGGAAGCAGAGAGAGAGAGAGAGAGAGAGAGAGAGAGAGATTCCCCCTTTTATTCTTCCAAAGAGGTCACTCCGGGCAGTTTATGCGCTCTTAATTAACCAGCGTGGGAAGCACCTTCACAGACACATCCAGAGGTGGGCTTCAGTGTTTCCAGGGCAAGTCTCAATCCAATCAGGTAGAGGAACATGACCCACCATGGCAATAATGTACTCATGAAAGATTTCTATGTGGTCTTTTTCATCTTAATTTCTCTTTTGTTCTCGATTACATTGTCAAACAAATAGAAAATGCCTCTACTATGCAGTGGTAATTTAATCTGCCTCCTTCTCTGTAGCCATTCTGTAAAACACAAGGCTCTCTAAACCCAGGGCTGGTATTCCTGAATGAACTGCCTGAGACTCTCCATCTGTGCTGGTTTGCTCTATAAACCCAAACTCCAGAAACAAAAAGTTAAGATCACACACAGTGATACATTATGATAATAATTTCTTTCTTTTCTTTTCCTTTTTTTTTGCAATAGCATTTATAATGTGACCTTGTCTTAAAAATATTTTAAAAGTTAAAAAAAAATGTCAAATAGCACCAGAGGACTAATGAAAAGCAACAGTTGTCTGTCCTTCCGCCCTCTCTCCTGCCTCCTGCCAGGCTCCTGAGAGCCTGCTTTATCTGTTCCCCTTTTAGTTCTGAAGCATGGCTAATGGCGAGCTTGTCCCGGTCTCTTTTGATTTATCAACTTCAGGCATCATCTTCTGCCGTGGGGCTATGATGGATGAGGATCTAGTTCCCCTCTCGTCCTTTCATGTTGCAGACTTTCCTCAATGTCTGACCCTGGGGAGCCAGGACCATCTGACCCAAAGGTCACTAGGAGCTCTGAGCTCGCTGGTGCCCCTGGGATGCTCTGGTCACCTTGTTGTGGGCTCCTGGCGTGCATGGATAGTGGGCTTTTGTGTTGTTGTTGCTCCTGTTATGCTGGGCCGTGAGATTGCCCCTCCCTGCCCTGCCCTGCCCTGCCCTGCCCAGTCCTCTGCCTTCTCTTCCCTGTTCTGCCACAGATTTAGTGTGTTCATCATTCTGTGGGCAGATTTGAATTAATCCCCCACGTCTCTCACTCTGTCTGCCGTGCGTGGCAGCCTCTTCTCAGGTTCTGGCTGGTGGAGCGCCTGCAGCTCTCTTCAGGAAGGTGCCGGACCAGGATCCTGTTCTGCTGTCATCCAATTCCCTAAGGTCAGCCGTAAGTGTTCTGGAAATGGCCTGGAATTCTTCTGCTGAGGAACGAACTCCTTTGGTTCCTGTGAAGGAACTCATGCCTTTCAAAAGTCACACATTCTGGGCTGGAAAGATGGCTTTGCCATTAAAGGCAAAGACTCACAACCAGAAGTCACATTCTTTGGGGCTTTAAGGATAAGAAAAATGAATGTAAGTGGCTGTCTGCCACTGGACAATCTTCCCCACCCCCACCCGCTTATTCATATGCCGTTCACTGCCCGCCCCTCTGAGTTATTCACAGATTTTTGTTCTGACAAGCTTTTGATTTTCTCAGTCCACCTGCATGCAACAAGATGCGTTTTCCCATTGTGTCCCGAGCTGCTGTCCTGCAGCCTTGGCCCTTGCATGTGGCTGTCGGACGGACGGACGTCTCCGTGTCTCCCAGCTCTTGCTTATTTTCACACACTGACCTACCCACTTGACGCCATCAGCAGGTTCTCTAAGAGCCTTTGATCAGAGTAGCAAACTGGGTTTCTTTCATCAACCCAGAGACTCCCTGATGCTTGGGTCCACCTCTCTGTCAAACTGGGGACACCCTAGGTTGTGAATGACAAAGGAGTCTGCCTCCCTCCATCGCTTCTGGGACCAGACAGACCTGTAGACATGTGTGACATAGGGAGACATTTGTAAGTACAAATGACAGAGAGCATGGGGTTGGGGTGGGACAATCAGGGGAAAGCAGCAGCAGCGTGAGGTGATTGGCTTGGCCTGGTTGTCAGTCTGAACCTTGGAAGCGCCTTTTCTAGCAGGCATTGAAGAGCTTATTTTGTCTTATTTTCTGAAGCGGGACAGTGTTGTTTGTATTTCATGGGGCCTACATAGGTGAATGACCTTTCACCTTTCACCTCCCAGAGGGAACACTTACCCTCTGAGCAATAAAAGTAAGTAAGGGTCCAGAGTATGGACGGACTGGAGCTGCTGGGCTCAAGAGGAGATCCTAACATGTGAGCCCCATTGCAGGGGATTAGCAAAGCCACGTCCAGCATTTCCTGGGAGCTCTAAGTGGAAACGTAGGTGCCAAGCACGGTACCATCAGTAATGACATGTGTGGTCAGAAGAGGCTGGAGGCAGGGCTGAGAGCCAGCCAGATAATCCCCACCTGGAAAAAGTCCTTCAATATACAACAATAGGATGAGATAGTTACATTACATAACACGTAACCATGAATAATTGTCTCATTGTTTCCCTCTCTAACCCTCCTTCTCCTTCTCCCTCTTCTCTCTTCCCCTCCCTCCTTTCCTCTTTCCTCTCTTCTTCCTTTCTTCCTCAGGGTTATGTTGTGTCCTGTAGGTTGATTTGAAATGCACTATGTAGATCACATTGGCTTTGAACTCACAGACTTCCTTGCAATCTTCCTGAGTGCTAGGATTTCAGGTGTGTGCCATCCTACTGGGCTACCATTAATACTAGTTGTCGTAGAACATTTTTATGAGAAATCTGTACGACTGTGTATAGTAGGATTCTGATTTAATTGAAAGCCTATCACGCATACCGATGGCCCCATACTGGTAATGGACGACATTCTGATACATCCATTCTAAGCAGAAAACGTGTTAAGCAGAGGACCTGCTGGACCTCTTAGCTCTGAAACACAGTTCAGCAGAGTGGGTTGTTCTTCCTTGTGAATACACAATTTGTTGCAAGCTGTGGCTCAGAACTGTGTAAGAGGACTGTACTATATCTTGCCAGCCCAGAGGAAGCTCAAAATCAAACATTTTCAGTACAGTTTCTCTCAAGACCATTTTGCTTTTTGTACCGTTGGAAAGTAGAAAAAAATCTCAGTCGAACTACAGGAAGCTGAAAAGGGCATCCACACACTCTATAAATTTTTTTTTTTTTTTTTTTTTTGGTGAGTACTCTCAAATGATATACAGTCTTTCCTAACTCTGGATTTTATGTTTTTATCATTAAGGAAGAATGTTTTGTTTCCAGTGAATTTCCTTTCTTCTTCTCTTTCTTTCTTCTTCTTTTTTAAAGTGACGCAGGAGCTGGGGACATAACTCAGTCGGTAGATTGCTTGTCTTGCCTGCAAGAAACCCTGGATTCAATCCCCAGCACCGCATAAACCAAAGTCTTAAAAAGAATCAAACAAAAGAAAATGACATACAACATATTCATAGCACACAAGAGGCTGCAAGTTCAGAGTCTTGCAGATTTTCAAAAGGACCTGCAAATGAATGAACTTGACCAGGTTGAAGAAAAACCAACTGCCAGAAATATAATCAAACGTCCTTTCATTTTTACTTGACCATGGCATAAGAGCATATTACACAAACACACATGATATTGGAGATTGCATGTTGAGTTTGAAATCAAAAACATAACATCTGAAAAAATAGGAACACGTAATTATTAATTTTTTTCTTTCAGACCTTGTTACTTCTTTACTTTAAAAGCAGAAAGGTGACACCTTTTCTTTGCCCCAACATGTCAATGTAGGGTCTTGCATTTCATACTGAGATGTGCGCTACAGAATTCAACCTTGAATCTTTTAACTGAGAGCTTTATTTAGTTTGGTAATGGAGAACAGCTGTTCAAGGCTGAACATGGATAGAATCTTTGTGCGATAGTTTTTGCACGTAGTGTAGCCAGTCCTGAGATATTTGTAGAATTCTGGGATTCTAAAGTTGCAAATTTCAGTTTTTAGGACTGAACCCATGGCTCAAGAAAGATTCTCTTTCTGACACTAGATTAATTGAGAAATTTGAATTTTTAGAGTTCCACATATGGCATATTAATGAAGAAAGGCAATTTTCATAAGATTAGACTCTTTTGTGGAAATCTCTCCTTCATGCCAAAAGTTTGGGGAGAGCGGTTTAAATCTCTTTCATGTCTGAAAATTGATTTCGGCCCAGGGAAATGAATGGACCAAGACACTTTTTTACAGACTGAATTTCTTGAGATGTAATTTCACCAAGAATTAACAAATTAAATGGCCCATGTGTATATGTGTATATATGTGTAGTTGGTTGTCATTTTACTGAAAGGGGTGATAATATTTTTATTTTTGTTAGTGAGTTAGGGTGATTATGGTTGTCGAATGATACAAAGACTTAGCAAGTCTTTAATTGTCCTCCACCCCATGATTAAGAGATGCTAACATCACTAACGAGCCCCCTTTATCTGGACAGGTGAGTGGTAAGACCACTGGGTGTATTGCTGTTCATCAAGCAGTGTGGACTGCTTGCATTGCATTGCAGTCCTGCGAGCGGCTCCAGACAGCCATCCCACGGTCTACATTTTTGGCACATCATTTTCAGACTTCTGGGTCAATTATTTAGCATCCACAAATTATTTAGCGTCCACAGTGACCCCACATTAACGACCTATGTTTTGTCACCTTGGATTTATGTTTCAGGACCAGAATGCTGACCAGCTCAGGAGCCCTAGTTCACAGCCGGGCTTACTGGTGTTGACCTGTCTATGCTAAATGTTTCAAGACTTGCCAGCACAGAAGACCGAGTCATTTCCTGAAGTTGTGCCATGATGGACACCATGCTCCAAAGTGCTCTGATCACAGGCAAGTCTCCTTGGAAGCATAAATAAACACAGCAGACTGGGTGGCACTATTCACACTGGGCTCCCACAGGCTTCCCTAGGAAATGCCACAAACAGTTCACCATGCTCACACACTCTGTGCTGTGGGTTCTCAGCCTTCTTATTACTACTCGGAGCAAGAACATTCTTGTTTAGTCGTCTATTCACAAATGCTTGTTTTGTTCAAGCCTTGGATTCCAGTCCTCAAGAGAGATGCTCTCTTAGAGAACGCCTTAAAGCCTGGGGCACCTCTACCTTCCCGGCCCCATCTCATGGCATAGGGGCAACACTTGTAATAAACCTGAAAAAGAAAACTTTGAAACCCAGTCCTTTGTTTTAGATCGTAAGGTTTACATATCGAGGGCAGGCTTCTTTGATTGGATTTCTTTGATACTGATATATTTTATTTGCATGGTTGAAATGTCAAACTTGGAAGAATGTTTTGAAATCATGATAAAAGGGCTATATTCTACTTTTATCCAAACATGCAAGCCATATATATACATATATATGTATATATGCACTCTAGTTTCTTCTATCTTATGCCTAAGTGGTATGTATGTGCCTTTTATTCCTTCCTCTTTAAAAGGCACGCACGCGGCTATGTATCTGCATATGGTAACGTTATTTTCTTCTTGACTCTAGTCAGTGAGTTGGATTTCAGGCTCAGGATGGGAAGGAAGCAGGGACCTGCAGGTTGTAGGACAACACAACATGGAAACTGACCAGCAACAGTACTTGAAGTATGCAGAATGATGAGTCTTCACTGATAGAACATGGTGGAAAGTTCTGCAGCTACTTCTAGTCAAGAGCTTTGATTATTTTTTTTGAAGGAAAGAAGTTATAAGGATTGTTCTGTTTATAAACTTTGTTGAGTAATTCAAATACATATATATTATATGTATACATATATGCATAATATATAAATATATATGATCACACACACACACACACACACACACACATATATATATGTATATGTATATATATATGATCAACAACGCCATTGATCAGATACAGCAGTCCTGGTTAGAGTCAGCCTGCAGGGCTCTAGTGGGAGCCTCTGGTGTGCGTGTTGTTTTGGATGTCTGTCAGCTCACTCACGCTACTCCTCCATCTTGAAGGATGGGAGGTGGCTTCCTACTTCACGACCCCAGTCATAGTTGACCGGTCTTTCTCTGGGATGTTAGAAGTGAGACAGTTGAATACTCTTCAGCCAGGCAATAGTGCAAGTCCTGTTCTACCCTGCTGATAGATGATCAGAGAAAAGTTTTATGCAGAGAAAAAGATAGCAGGCACGTGGAGAGAGCCATAGATAGCATGTGGTAGGGGATCAGGGTTGATTATTTTGGCTCTCTGATGCCGTGTTCTTGGTTCTAGTCCATCCTGAGGTCAGTAAATAGTAGAAAGATAAAATGAGAGAGAACTATGCCAATAGGCCTCTTATGCATTCAGGAGGGGTAATCCCGGAAGGAATCCAAATGTTGCTTGTGAGAGCCAATGGCTATCTTTCAAGTGGACAGTGCTTAAGCTGTGAGTCCAGTGTAGTGGGAAGGCTTAGCAGGCAATCCAAAGATGGCTGCTTCCTAGGTGAGCTTAGAGCTGTGTACCTTCCCAGCTTTGCTCACGGCTTACTCAGGAGCTGTGAGCACTAATGAATCTGTGTGTGTGCATACTTGTGTGTCTCAGGTGCCCCTCTGCATGTTTATGTGTGCTTCCAAGTACCCCCTGCATGTATATGTGTTCTCCAAGTGCTTCTCTGCACATGTGTGTGTATACATGTGCACACATGCATGTGTGTGTATGTGTATGCTTCCAAGTGTCCCTCTGTGTGTGTGTGTGTGTGTGTGTACATTCCAAGTGCCCCTTCTGTGTGTTGAGAAGGGGTGGAGGTGGCACTTGCTGTTCTCTTAAAAATCTAGTAGCTGGTATCTGCCTGTTTGCTGTTTGTTGTTGTTTGTGTGTTAAATGCGGGCTCTGGGAACTGAAGGATGATGGGTTCTCTGTAAGAACAGCAAGCACAGCCCCTAAGCCACCTTTCTAGCCCTCTGCCTCATTTCTTGAGAGAGGGACTCTCACAGTGCCTGGAACTCATCAGTTGGCTAGATGCACTGGCCAGTGAGCCCCTGGGATTCTGTCTCTACCTGCTAGCACTGGGATTTTAAGTACCTGCTACCATACCTGGCCTTTTAGGTGGGTGTTGGTGGCCAAAATCAAGTCTTCACGTTTATGCAGTAAGTACCCCCTGAGCCATGGTCCCAGTCCTGTTATTATTTATTAGTCATTTTTGCAGTGCTGGGGATGAGACCCACCCCTTTGGCCTTGCTAAACCAGTGTTCCATCTCCGGTCCACAGCCCCAGCCCTTCTGCTCACCGCTTCTCTGGCCGCTTGACCTGGGCTGAGCTTGAGACTGGAAAGCCTACGCTACTTCCAACCATCTGACTCCCCTTTCATGAAATTATATTCTCAGAGTTTGCCATAGACCCAAGGGGCAGCGAGGTGAGCAGACCACACTCTGGCAACTTGTAGACTTGTGTTACCACGGCAGGAGACGCTGGCAGGAACACACACAGGGTGTTTCTGATTTTCTTTCTTGAAATTCCTTTCCCCAGAATCTCCTAGGCTCCGGAAGCTCTTGTCATCTCCTCATTGAGGCAGATGAGGATGAGAGTTCTGTTGGGAGGCATTTGCACTTAACCAGGGCCAGGCATACCCGAGCTCGAGGATTAGCCTGAGATCTGCAGATCTGCACAGTTGCTTGGGCAGCCTGCTTTCTGTCTTCACTACCTTGTTATCTGGCCCTTCTCTGAATTCCTGTAGCTTTTCCAGGACTTAAACAACGAGATTAACAGCTATCATATTTTGAATGCATGCCATATGCTAGACTCTCTAGCGGATCGTTCACAAATATTATTGATAATAACACAGTAAAGATAACTAATATTTATTAAGCATTCGCTGTGTGCTAGGCATTGTGCCAAGCCTGGTCCGTGTATTAACTCACTGAGAATCCTCATGATGAGGCAATGTATGCCTCATTACTTTTTTTTAACATAGAAGCGGTGGTGGAACTGGGATTTGGATGTAGCTTGGCCCAACTCCAGGGCTTTCCTCCTCCCCCGATTTTTGGTGCACTCTTGCTTGGTTCTGTTCAAACCAGGTCAGGCACATCAGATTACCTAAGATGGGCTAGGCAGATGGTTCTAGCTCTGCCCATTACTAACTGCAGGGGTGGGCAGCAGAGTTGGGAAGAACATTATATGGGAGCTTCTGTTTATCTGCAAAATAGACACAGTAATGCTACTTTCTTCATAGGGTTTAAATGAGTCACACAAGAGGCATCAGTGAGGGTTGCTGGGTCCTAAGGGGGTGCTCCGCGGCAAGATGGTTGCTTTTCTAAGATAGTAGCTCTGATTTTGGACAAGGCTGCACCGAGAACACATCACTGACCAGAAGTCAAGTAGTGTGCGATGAGAAGTTTCCTGACTGAACGCAGCATTGTCTTACAGACCCCAGGGTTAAGTGACCGTCACCCTATAGAGACCAGGGTGGAGACGTAGAGACTGGTTTCTCCCTTGATGAGTTTTGTATTCTTGTATGATGCCCTTTTGATAGTATTGTGTTACCAATGAATATGTACAACCATGTCCATGACCCAAGCACTGTGGTGGTTTTGAAGCCCTTTAGACATTCTTGCCCTTAAAAGGTAGCATTGAGTGGTCTGATCTCAAGCTTGGAATGGTCCCAGTGACTCACTCCTCTTGAAGAGGTGGTGGGGAAAGGCATCTTCTGAGGCTGCTGGGAAGGGGGAGTAGGGCCTGCTCAGGTGACTCTCTCAAGAGAACCAGCCACCATGTTGGAAATAGGTTTCAGCGAACATAGAGAGACCACATGGAGCTTTGGACAACAGCCCCAGCTAAATTCCTTGCTGACAGCCAATGTCAGCTGCCAGATGGCTAAATGAGACCTCAGGTGATTTGGCCCAAAATTCAGCCCGTTTTTCCAGCTGACAAGTGGTGGGGAAACAAGCTGTTCCCCATTAGCTTTGTCTAATTGCTGACATGAGCAATATAAATGCTGTCACTGCAGGCTGTGAGGTCGTGGGCCTTTTTGTTATCCGGCAGCGAAGTGGAACACGCGATCGTACGTCACAGCACTGAGAAGTGCTGGACACAGTTCTGTGCACTCACACTCTGAAGTCATACTGTCGCGTTCCAAGGCTTACTTCTGCTGGTAAGTTCCAAAGCCCATTGAGACTGTGAGATGATAATGACCAGATTGATCAAGGATGTTGTATTAGCTTTTTGGGGTTGCCATAACAAAATACCACAGTCTGGGTCGCCCAAACAACAGAATTTTCTTAATTCTTAAGAAGTCTAAGGCAAAGTGCTGGCAGAGTTGCTTTCTTCTAGGTCTTCAGAAGGCCACTTTCTCCGTGTCCTTGTGTGTGTGCGTGTGTGCGTGTGTGTGTGTGTGTGTGTGTGTGTGTCTGTCTGTCTGTCTGTCTGTCTGTCTGTCTGTCTGTCTGTATCAACCTTTCTTCTGAAAGGGGACAAGTCATATTGCTTAGAGCCTACCTAAGATCAACTAGGACCTCATTGCTTGCTCCAGGGGAGATCTTATCTTCTCTCACTTCAATAATGAGCAGACCAGCTCTCTACTAAATACAGTATGACTTACTGGCCCTCAACTTAGTGCTGGTGGCAAGGAGTCCCTTCCAAAGGGAGGTAGAAACTATTTCCTGACCTTTCGGTGATTGCTTCTTCCTTTGGGGACCCTTTGAAGGTCTTCTGGATTAAGCCTAAACATCCCAGAATAGTCCAGCTAAGGAGCAGGAGCTATGTAGACAGCAGAAGTTGGTGTCTGGGATTGTTTGCACAGTCCAGAACTGACCCCTGGCACCGGTCCTACTGCACGCAGTTTGGAAAAGGTATTTTAGAGAGAAAGTCCCGGTTCAGAGGAACCTTTCTGCCAAGTCCTCTGTTTTCCTTATGTAGCCACGGTGTCTGGGACTGAATTTTTAAAATGGCATTTTCCTGGAAAGGACTTTTTGGTCTTTTTTTGGAAATGTATCATGTAAAACAAGATCATCGGTGGGCCACTGGCATGATGTTCCCAGGGCCAGTTTGGGGGAGACTCACTCAGAGGGGGAAAAGGAACAGAAGCATATTTGGAGGGACAGAGGAAGGCCACCGAGAGGACACCATTCCTCGGTCAGAAGTGAGCTCAGGGCTCAGATGCATTCCCCTGGGCAGGCATCATGATGGGGAGACATGGAGAGATACAGTCCCAGAGCCAGGCTATGAGAATGTTCCCGAGATCCTGTTGACAGCACTGCTATGTCTGTCTCTTACAGAGAGAGCGTGATCCCGAGGCTGTTGTCGCTTAGTCTGTGAGGTGAGGTGGCAAACGCGATGCCCTAGGAGCCAGGACTTCTCCATTTTTGAAGATAGCCAGGTCTATAGTGTTTGCTCTGAGGACTCCAAAAAAGGTTCAGCCACATCTTCTCATAGGCCTGGAGGGTCCTCAGTGCAGGACCCTGCCCCTCCACCCGAGGCGCTCAGAACGTTTCTCATTCTGCTTTCCAGAAGCTCAGGTGGGTGGAAGGAGGTTGGTTTGTGGTGCTGACCCAGTGACTTCTTCCTCCATTAGCATAGACCCAAGCCACTCTGTCACCATGTCCCTCCCGGCCCTGGGCTGCAGGAATGACTGTTGCTAAATGGAATTTCTGTGGCAGGAAGGCTCTTGGAAGCTCTCTGTAGAGCTGGTTCCTCTGGTATGCCATCCATCTTTGTCTCGGCCTGGCTTTCATACCCCAGGCTCTGGTCTCCTGAGTTCTTAGTGACTGAGCATATGGATGTGTTTACAAATTCTGAAACCCTCTGGACCTCTCTGTTTAAGTTTCTGGTTGTTTAAATGGACTTCCATTTTGTAAATAGGATTGATTAAATTTTGGGCTATTGATTGCTGAAATGAACCCTTAGCTCCTCTCTGTTTTCCGAGGTTAGGGGGTATAAATTTCGGGGAGATGGATGCAGGTTCGGGAGTGGCACTGAAAGTTCTGGCTCCCAGAGTTGGCTTGTCCTAAGGAGGCCAGAGTTAAGTGACCAGAGTTAGGATCCGTTTATGGCAATTTTCTTCCACCGTCAGAATTGAACAGCTCCTCCCCTCTACTGGTTACAGGATGCCCACTGCCCCACCCCCAGGCAGTTTGTCCTTATTCCTGGATAAGAAGAAGATAAAATGGAAATGAATAAAGACAAACCACTCCTCTGAGAGGCCCATCAGGTAGCTTCTGTTTTTGCTTCCCTGGCACACGGATGCCAGCCTATGTGCCACTTCCTCTGTAGCACATTCATTGCGGACTTGTGGAGAACTCCAGATTCTGTTACAAGAAGGAAGAAGGAGGAATACTGACTTGGGAGCCAGTATAAGTATCTATGTCATGTATATTACTGTAGTAATTTTCCATTGACTCAGACTCTGTACATGCTAAGGGTACCCTCGTAACAACTGAGGCCCATGCTATTAATATTTAGCATTTGATGTCCACTTTATCTTCAAGTGTCCCAAAACCAGACATTACAATTGTTGCTGTCTCACAGTTTTTGTCACGACAGACTACAGGTTCCATTTCTTCTTTTGTCAGCGACTCTCCCTTCCTGTCCATCTCTGCTGAGACCCTTGTCCTCTTTTGAAGATGGGATGGATGCCTGGTTGATCCTGCTACAATGGTGGTTGATGTTCTTCGGCACCAAGATATGTCTGGCTAGCCTTTGCTAGTGGCAAGTCTTATTTTTGGCTGGTAATTTCTCTTACCTTCTGGTGCTGTTTTGATAATTCTGTGGTCTGTATTTTGCATTTTTCCCAAACGAGCCTGCATGTCGTTTCCCACTTGCTCCAGATGCCATGTTTCTTCCTTTTGAAGATGTGTGTCTGCATTAGCTGCTCTTCTCATTGCTGTAGCAGGATACTCATCCAGGCCAGCCGAGGAAGAAGGCAGAGTGTGTTGTGGTTCATAGTTCGAGGGTACAGCCCATCATGTACATAGCATCGAACAGCTAGCTAGTCACCTTGCATCTGTATCCAGGGAGGACAGAAAGGTCGATGTTGGTATTCAGATCACTTCTCTTTTTAATCTAGTGTGGGACCTCACCCCATGGACAGTGTCCGCCCTCTTCAGGAAAGCCTTTCTGGAAATACTCCCAAAGGCCAGGCCTCAGGTTACGTTCCAGTGTGATATCAAATAGACCATCAAAGTTGCCCACCAGGGCCACGTGGGTGGGTGTTGTAAACTGTTCCCAGGCAGTTTTTGGACGTTTCTCCCCCGTTTCCTTCACTCCCCCCTGTGGCACTCAGGCAGTTGAACTTTCAGCGCCTGTTTCTCACCATTGCATTCTTTCTGTATTTTTCCTATCTTAATTGTTCTATATTATATTTTGGATAACTTTGAAGGCTCATTTCAGCTTCTTAAGCCTCTTTTCAGTTTTGTCTACTGTACTGGATTTTTAAAAAGTGAGATTAGGATTTGAACCCAGAGCTTCATAAGTGCTAAGCTCTTACTTTATCACCAACCTATACTGTTCTATCTTCTGTTTAATATTGTTTGATTATACCTATTATTTCCAAAGTTCTATTTTGTCAAATACGCCATAAAAACAAGCCCACTATTTTATTTGTTCTTTGTGTTTTAAAATCTTTTTCCTTACTTGACATTTCAAAAATGCAGACTATAATTTCTTAAGTAACTGTTTCATTTTAAAATTCTTGGGATGTGGAATGGGCAATTTCAGTTGTCAACTTGACTTACAAAATGCTTAGAATACTAAAGAGGTCTACCTTTGGGTGTATGTCTACCAGGATGTTTCCAGAGGTTTAACTGAGGAGTGAAAAAATCTCCCCTAAAGTGGAGTCTCCACCCCCCATGGGATGGGGTTCCAAACTGAAAAATAAGGGGGACAGAAAAAGCCAGCTGTGCACTAACTGGCTGTCTCCATGCTTCTGGTCTGTGCTTTGGACCACGCTGCTGCCCCCTTCCTGTAATGACAGACTGTATGTCTTGGACCTCGCTTCAGTCGCCTTTGCCTGGCATTTGGTCACAGGGGTAGGAAATGTAATAAATACAAGGTAATAACTCTCTTATTTGTTTTATAGCCCTTTTAACTGTAACTTTTAGTTTAGCTGTGCTCTGCCTTGGAATAAAGAGAATTCATGGCAAGACGTTTTCTGTTGTCCTTCCTGGTGTCCCAGGGATAGTATGAGGGACACATTTTATTTTTTTAAAAAAATGATTTAAATGTCAGGCATATGTTTAATTTTTTTATACGTTAACTTTGCTAGATTATTACCTAGATTTTTGTCACATACTTCTGTCGATGTTGCTGTAAAGGTGCCTTTGGAGGTGTGAGGAACATTAAATTGAGAGGCTTTGAGTGGGACAGTCCTCTCTCTAGTGTGAGTGGGCATAATTCAGTCAGCTGGAGGGCTGAGACAAAGGCTTCTGCCTCCTAGCTGTCTTTGGGCTTGAGCTGTAACACTAATGGCGCCCTGGACTGCCAAGCTAATTTATTAAAGTCAATCCTATTGGCTTTACTTTTCTGAAGCATCCTGGCCCATGTCCCGGCGAGCACTGTAGACTTTTAGAGCACCTTGGTACTGAGCTGAGAGCTGATTTGATCTCTCTTAGCTCCACCTCTGGAGAGCAGCATGCATCACTAGCATCTCCCTGGGTCCACGCGAAGGGCTTAAATTAAAGTCACTGTCATCTGAGGGTCTCCAGCTCAGGCCCCCCAAATGCTATCTGTTCACAGTTGGTGGCTTTTATTGGGCGTTAATGCCTCAGCATCTGCCAGGCATACCCAACATTGTCTTCTACAAAGTTCACACTGGAGAACTGAGCAATGGATTTTTTTTTTTTTAAATGTCATACTGTCTTCAGTCAGTTTATGGTTTTGTGTTGGGATACATTCACAGTTGCCTTAGGATGCATTAGGAGACAGATCTGGCTTTCCTGGACAGGAAGTAGCTTCCTGAACATCACTCCATCAGCTGAGGTACCCTATCCTTGGTAGAAGTTCTTTTTATTTCTTGCACATAGGGATTTTTCTTTATTTTATGAGCTCAAGTATGCCTGTAAAAATATTTTTTCTGCTCATGTTTGTGTGGGTTTGTAGAGGGTGTGGAAATTCACACTAGTTCATTTTATGTTGATGCTGGAACCCAAAAATCAAATCACTCTTCATGTTGCTGAAGAAAACTTTTTAAGGTCCCTTCCCAAGTCACCTCGAACCAATCGCCTTTCACTGAAGGATTTCATACTGAGTATACTTCGCTAACTTCCACAAAGCCTGGGGTTCAATGGTCCGTACCCCTAAATGAGTTGGGGTGAGCACAACCCATAATCCCAGCACACTTACAACACCAGCACTTGGAAAGCATGTGAGAAATCTCATGGAGGCCTTTGGTGTGCTCTGTTGGGTTTTGTACCTTCAGGTCATCCTCATTATATAGGAACTTGAGGCCAGCCTGGGCTACATGAGACCTTACCTCCCACCCCCACCCAACAAGAGCAGGATGCCCCCAGGAGCTGGGTCCCAGCTGTGCCACTCTGTGGTCGGAGTCACCTCGGAGATCTGTGGTCCTAGGGCTTGGAGGGCTCATACAACACTGCGCTGGCAAAGAGTGAGCTCCTAAAAACCCAAGGGACTGGGGGGAAGGAAAAGAAGGTCAGAGATGAAGGAGGCTGCCAAAAGGTGAATGGAGCACGGGGAGTTCAGATAAAAGAGTTGTGGCCTGGCCAGTGTGGCCCGGTGGCGATGTTCTGCAGCCTTTTCTCGGGACAGTGATTTAGGGGCAGAAGAAGGTAGGAGCTTGCCTCCGAGCCTTCTGAATTTATTTAGGTTATTATTCAAGTTTGGTCGACTGTTCAGACTTGGGGTTTTCTTTTCTTCCAGGCTGTGGCCCAAGTCCATTAAATCTCTGCTGAGAAACCTTGCTCTGCTCTTTGGAGTGCTTTGCTGTGGCGAGTGGGGGCTTTTGTACCTGTCTATCTTGTGTAAAGAGCAGAGGTAGAGCCCTGCAGTCTGGTGATGGAGATAGTGGATAAGAGATCTTTCCTGTCCCGTAGATCAGTGGTCACACAAGTCATCCTGCCAAAGCCGAGGTACAGGAAGAAATCAGGGACAAAAGACCTGCCCTGGGCCTCTTTCCAAATCCCCTAATCTCTCTATCTCTAGATAAGAAGTGTTTGATGAAGACTGCCCTGCTCAAATGATCTGAGCTCTGAGAAAAAAAAAAAGGTTGCACAGGGTCCTCAGATTGTCAGCTTTAACACTTTCTCATCTCTCTCTCTCTCTCTCTCTCTCTCTCTCTCTCTGTGTGTGTGTGTGTGTGTGTGTGTGTACTTGCACATATGTGCCACAGAGTACTTTCAGAGATCAGAGAGAAACTTTATGGGGTCAGTTCTCTTCTTCCATCTTAATATAGGTTTCTGAGACTGAACTCAGGTCATCAGCAAAGCACCTTTATGTACAAAGTCATCTTGCTGGTTCTTTGTTGTTGCTGATATTGTTGTTGTTGTTTTTAAAGATATTTGGCACTGGGAATTAAATCCAGGGTCTCAAACATTCTATGCAACTGCTCTGCAAATGGGTTCTATATTCAGACTTTCCCCTTTCTTTTGTTATTTAAAATTTTCTGATTATGAGTAGTGTATATGTATGTCTGGGAATGTATGTGAGTTTAAGTGTGCATGTGCCATGGTGCACATATGGGGGTCAGAGGACAACAGAGATTCGGCTCTCTCCTTCTACCTGGATCCTCAGGCAGAGCCTATCCTGTTTCTGCCATGTTGTGTACTAACTTGCCTGTGAGCTCTGGGCAGTTCCCCTCTTGCTGTGGTAGTGTTGAGTTACAGATGTTCACCACCTCAATCAGGGTTCTCTAGAGTCAAAAACTTATGGAATGAATCTCTCTCTCTCTCTGTCTGTATATACCTATCTATCTATCTCTGTATCTATCTCTGTATCTATCTATCTCTGTATCTCTGTATCTCTGTATCTCTGTATCTCTCTATCTATCTCTCTATCTATCTATCTATCTATCTATCTATCTATCTATCTATCTACCTATCTCTATATATCCGTATCTATCTTTCCATCTAACTATCATCTATCTAAAGGGAATTTATTGGAATGACTTGTAAGCTATAGTCCAGCTAATCCACCAATGGCTGGCTGTGAATAAAAAGTCTAAGAATTCAGTAGTTGCTCAGCTCTGTGTGGCTGGGAGTCTCACCTTGTCTTCTGTATATGCTGGAGTCCCTAAAGAGTCGGCGCCAATGTCAGTAAAAGCATAAACATCTGGCATGGCAAGGGCAAGCAGGCAAAGAACAAATAAACCCTTCCTTCTTCCTCTGTCCTTATATGGGCTTCTAGCAGAAGGTATGACGATTTAGGGGTGTGCCTTTCTTGCTCAAGATCCCAATCAAGGTTCCCTGGAACTGGAGCTCGAGGACGCTGTGGCACTCCGGGCTCTGTGATGTGGGTGCTGGAAACTGAACTTGGGTTCTCTGCAAGAACAGTGTGCAATCTAACTGCAGAGCCACCGCTCCAGGGCTGTTTCTTTAGTGATATGGAGGACATTACAGTGCTAGAGTCTGCTCTGTGGAGGAGTCTTTGAAGAATGAGGCCATCTGGATATAGAAACCCCTGATTTTCATTGCCTTTAACCTGCAAAGTTTCCAACAGAGGCCACGAGTTTACTAAAAAATAACCGCAGAAGACCGTCCACAAGGCAAATTGTACACTAGCCCTTTTCACATTTTGTGGTCCCTTCCCCTGATTTACTGTACATCTGATCTGCTAGCTTGTGACATGTAACTTTTTAAACATCCTTTTTAAAAAAACAGACTGAAGAAAACTCAGCTCTGAAAAGTACTTTGTGCCTGAGGACGGTGATATCTGGGGCTCACTGCGGCTCTGCACAGTGAACTGGGCTGCTTTGTTCAGGCCATAGCTAACATCTAAGGGTCCATTGGTCCCATAAATGGCTGTCTTCTTTCACATCATGGAAGAAAGCGGGATTCCACCTTATCGTCAACCCTAAACCAAAGACAGAGGGATAGACGACAGTAACAACTGTGGGTATTGTCCAGCTGTTGATAATGTACCCAGAGCTCCCAACACAGGGCTGAGCTATTTGATTATAACTTTCATGAGCCAATGCCATTATACTCATTTTATAGGGAAGGATCTGGAAATTAGAGAAATTATTTCCGGGGGAGGGGGGTGTCACATAACTTCTAAGTAGTAGTAGTTACAGGTGCTCACAGCCCAGGTGTTAGTTGCATCCTGTGTACTTTGCTGCCCCTGATGACTATGAAGATGTTTAAGGGCACTTTTGACGTGAGAACTTTGCCTGTGAGGCTGTGGAAATCTTGAAAAGACCACAACGTTAAGTAATTTTGAAAAAGCTGATCTCACGGATGGCTTTTGGACTGTGTTGGGAGAGGAACAATATATCAAAACACTTAAAAAGAGCTTCCTGGCTAAGACTGCGGGTTTCACTGAGCAAGTTTATCATTGTCTTTGTGAGTGCTGTTTGTAAAGATACAATGTATCTGTCTGCACAGCATCATGCCAAACTAAGGTGATGTCTCTGGGCCTTAGCTTTCTTTTCAATGAGGAACTGAGACATCTTGGCTTCTACTTAGTTTTGCTTTTTTCTTTGGGTTTGTAAGTGCACCTGTACCTGGAAAATCCTCTTGAAGGTTTGGCTGTGAGCCTTGACCTTTAATGGCTTAGCTATCTTTCCAGCCCAAGGGAAATCCCTCCCCTCCAGCATCCCTGCACAAGACATTGGTCATTGGCTCCTAATGGCTTCCTGCACGTGAAATCAGTTTCCAGTTATCTAATCACAAGGCCTGAAGATTGGTGGCTTCAGCCTCTGACCTCTGAGTAGAGACATACTGTTTACACATGGCCTGAAGCCCCACCCTCCCAGAATCTATAACCTGAGGTGGTGATAGACTAAAGCATTTTGTTTGATTAGAAGGAGCTCCTGCCTTCTCCAGGAGAGCTTGTGAAGCAGGCATTCCTACATGCTGTACATGGTGAAGAAGTTGCTAAACCTAGTCTCTGTCTTCCTGAACAGAGCTGAGTTGGACCTCAAAAGGAACTGCTAGTAGAGGTGCCGTTCTAGGCTTGCATTTTCCTGGGGAAATCTTGTCAAGGAGAAAGCCCACGGCATGAAGCTCCTGAATCCTGCTGTGAATGGGAGCAGAAGGATGACCTTTCCTGGTTAAAGCTTAGGGACTTGTAGAAATTCCATGGTGCCTTCTTACAAGGCCTGCCACAAGAAATCTCATATGCAGCTTGAGAAGGACCCAGGGGAAGAAGAATGGGTTTAGCCAGGCGTGTTTACATGAATGGGCACAAACCTTGCCCCCGTGTATGCAGAACTGACTGGGTAGTGGGACTTCAGGACAGGTATTGTTCCAATAATACAAATGATCTAACATCAGCATAAGAAAGTTATGGCATACCAACTGGAGCAAACTCTGATGGACTCTGAAAGCTGTTCTTGTATGGTATGGAGTAGGCTGATAAGCACAGTCATGGGTCAAATATAATGCACTGGCTCCTCTCTCTAAAAATACAGTTTATTGGCATATCCATCCATGAAAATTTATCCATCCAACCACCCACTCATTGTTTAGGTTACTCCTCACACTTGGTGAGGAGTTACAACACACATCACACAGTGTACAACGCCTGAAATATTAAAAAGTATAAGAAAAATTGACTTATAGGAAAGAAGATGTTGTTCCAATTCCTGGAACCACAGCTTTGGATGCATAGCTACTTTTATAACCCGCTTGTCAAAGTCTTAATTTCTTAAGATATACATGTTGATTTAAAAGACAGAACCTCAAGGATTACTGTGATTAAAGGCTATTCTGGGCTATACACAGAGACAGATGATAGATAGATAGGTAGATAGACAGACAGATGATAGGTAGACATGTAGATAGATGATAGATATGTAGATGATATATAAATGATAGATACATATATATAGAGAGATGACAGAACATGATCAAAACTCAGAAACACAGAATCTAAGTTTCCCACCTGTGAACTGAGAGCCTATAGCCTGTAGTGCACCTGTGAGACCATCACCCACTCACCCGAGCAGTGAAGGATTCAGAAATGAATGTGAGAATGCACAGCTAGTACGAAGAAGAAGAAGAAGAAGAAGAAGAAGAAGAAGAAGAAGAA